>NW_021703771.1:64188323-64633574 GCF_005190385.1 Monodon monoceros
GCCGGGCAACGGGGGCGCGGCGGGCGCGGGAGGCGCGGGGCCCGGCGCCGCGGCCGCGGCGGCCGCCGCGGGGACTGCAGCCGCTGGTGACGCCAAGAACGGTAAGACGGGGCCGGAGGGGCGAGCGCCAACTTACTCGCCGACGGGGACGGCGCGTCGGCGGGGCCGGCGCGTCGGCGGGGCCCTGGGTGGCGCGGGCGATGCGTGGACAATGCGAGAGTCAGGAAGTGCTCACCCCGCCCCTCCGCCCCGCCGCGGCTGCCCCTTCCCGGTCCCCACAGCCCGGCGGCGGCGATCGATCGGCGGCCCCGGCTCGGTGTCCGCGCGGCGCACAGGTCGCGCGCCCCGTGCAGCCTGCGCCCCAGACTCCAAGGGACTCCTGGGTGCCTGGCTGCGGCGGCGCTCCGCTCGGGCCCTGCCCTTCGTGCCCGCGCTGGCAAAGCCGAGCGTGTGCCCCGGACCGGGGAGAGAGAGGAAGGAAGGGAGGAAGGGAGGGAGGAAGGAAGGAAGGCAGGCAGGAAAGAAGGAAGGAAGGAAGGAAAAAAAGAGCTGCCCAAGTTGAGAAGAATGGTCCGATTGAAAACTTAGGCACCAGTTCCATCTTGCCTCTGCTCCCCTCACCCACCCGCCTTCCCCTCCCCAGAGTGAAGGAGAGCCTAAAATCCCAGAAAACAGAGGCTTGCTGTGTCGATTGCCACAGGTGAAGAGGCCCCAAGACATTTTTACTGTAGGGTGTGTGTGTGTCGCTGGGGGTGGGGGTGTGCTCTTTAATTCTCTTGCTCGCTTGAGGAAGGAAGAGAATCTGAACTTGACTTCCGTTCTCAGCCCGGAGTTAAAAAAAAAAAAAAAATCATCCTCTATTTAATTCTGCTTCACATTTTTAGAAGAAAGCCTAATAATCTTAGGTAGTGCCTGAATGCACCTTTTGAGGGTGCATTTAAGGAATAGTGAAGATGTGACAGGATTGCCGTTGTCACTGCAGAGATATAATTTTAGTTATAGGGCAAACGCTTTTTCGGACTTGGACTGTTCTTTGAATTCCTCTGGTCAGGCAGTTTTTCAGGACAGGGAATATAGGTGTATTTTAATGAAGGGAGATTAGGTTCTTTATATCTGGCTTTTAACTTGTAGGTTTCAGCTTTTGAAGCCATTCTTTACGCAGATCACTCACTTTTTAAACAGGTTACCTGCACTTAGAAGAACCTGACAGTGATTGAACAGAGGAGATTAAAGGTAGCCTATTAGGAGCAGAACCTTAGGCCCCATTGGCTGTGTCTCTGCAATTTTGAAATGGGAAGTTTTTTTTTTTTTTTTCCAGAAACATCCCATTTGTGAATGTTTAAAAATACAACTTTTGGCCAGACTGTATTCTCCATGTTCTTTTGTTTTCCTCGCTCTAAACTTCATTTTGGTATTGATGTGGCAAAAGGAAAGAAGACAGACTCCTGGCTCAGCCATTTAGAGTTTTGTCATCTTGGGAAGGATGGCTTTTCTGAGGCTCAATGTCCTCACCTGTAAAATTGGGGAAAAGAATTATATACTGATTGTATTGGCTCCCTCATAAGGTTATTGTGAGGCTCAGAGTGTCCCTTCCCTACCCAGCCCCCAGTACTTGTTTAAAAGGCTTGTTACATTTGTAACAAGCTTAGTAAAGTTTCTCAAGAAAAGTAAGTGATCAGTGAATGATAGCTATCATTCACTCATTCAAAAGATATTAAACATTTACTGTGTTACAAGTGCTGTGTTAAGTATTAAAGGAGAGGTGGCAATCAAGAGAGGACATCTGCATGGGTCTGGTATTCCCAGGGTGTTTCTGGCTTACCCTGCTGTTTTATTGTCCGAGTGGAAGCTTCAGGTTGACTGTTTCCTCTTCTTCTTTCTCCAAAAGATTAGGCCACTTTAAGGCGGTGTGAGGAAATGTTTTTCTCGGGCTGGTGGTATCTCCTCATTCGTAAACATTAAGCTACGGTTATGGTGTCCCTATTACTGCTCTCCTCTGAAGTGGCAATCTAAGGTATATTTAGCAGTTCTGTATATATCTGTGTGAAGGTATGTATTTCTGATTTGGAGCTTGTTTTATTAAATGAATGGGGTGGGGGGGAAGGAAGAAATGGGGCAAACACTGCAGTAATTACAGTTAGAGAAGGTACAAACTTGAGTTTATGTTAGAGCAGTGAGTTGAATTTTATGTTGCCAAATTCTTGGTTCTGACCTGGTGTGAAGTCTCAGTGAATGATGCACCTTAATTTGAAGAACCTCTCACTGCAGTTGATGACAATTAACATAGATGCTGAGGCCTCCTGTGTGCAAAATTGGTAAATAAGGAAATTATAAATGCTTTTTTCTGTTGTTTGTTTTTTGCTATTTAAAGCTGTGCTTTATAATGTAGGGGTGGGAGAGGTGCCATTGGTGAATTTTTAAAGGAAGGGGCAACTGATATGTGCAAACTCTCAGAATCAACTGATAAGGCCCAATTATTTTTAAATTAAAAAATGACATTAATCAACTATTATGGTATTTCTAAGTATATTTCAATATTTTATTTAGCTGTGACATTAGATTTTGTGATTATAAATATTACCAATCAAACAGTTATTCCAAGGGTGTAGTAAATCTACATTCTATTAATCTTTTAAACAGTTTGTTCTCACTGTTCGAGTCAGTTGTGATCTGCATCTGCAAACATGCAAACTTAATGACTTCGCCTAAAGTTAATAGTGTTTGTTTGTAGTTGTATGGAGTTTATAGAATGGTTTTATGTCTTGTGGTTCTTGGGCAGCATGGACACCAGGGTAGGATAATATTAGTTCTTAGTTTTTCACTGTTAGTCAGTAGTTATAAATAACTACTGATTCTATAAAAAAAGATTTGCTAGTTAGGGAAAGCTTGGGGAAGCCAGGGCGGGGTTGTAATTGAAGGAGTTGGACTAGTTGCAGTTGTGCTTCTTGGGTAAGTTGCATGTCAGTTGTAGGGACTTTATAGCCCTAAAAAGAAATTTATTAGTATTTTTAGAAATGAAGCTTTATTTTAGATATGAAGGTTTATTTTGTTTTTAGATATGAAGGTTTATGAAGATTTCTGTGGGGACTGGAGTAAAAGCGCTGTCCTCTTCCGATATAGTAAACATCTGTCTGCACATATTGCAACATTTTGATTGTAGGTGGACAAGATTTGCCAGTCATTATTTTTAGGATCTAGTAGTAATCATGCAGTGGGTTATACCCGCGTAGTTTCATTCTGGAATTGTGGTTCCATCAGGCCACTGCTTTTTTGCTTGAGGCCTAAAAATATATGAACCTTGGTCATAGTATCTACTTTTTAATGGGCCTGGATCCCAAGTCCTTTTATAAATTCCTGTTTTATGGATGACCATGGTTCACCACTCCACTCATTCCTGACTGCCACCAGAACCCCTGGGCTGCTGAGTTTGCCTTCATTCATTCAACAGTTCTTTGTAGTAGATGGAGTCAGTTTACCTGGTGATTGACCTTGCATTCAGTAGACCTGGCTCCTCAAATTACTTGCTCTGTGATCTGGGGCAAGTCATTTGACTTCTCTGAGCCTCAGTTTCTGCATATTTAAAATGGGATTATAGTACCTACCCATACATATATAATAAGATATCTATATCTATTATGTATTATTTATATATACATATATATACATATATATACACACACACATATATATACATATATATACATATATATACACACACACAGAGTGACTGACTTATATGATATGAGCTTGCTAAGGGTTAGCCACTTGTCTTAGATTCTGGAAATAGCGTTTGAGACAAAGATTTACCTGCCAGAGGTTTACTGAATGTGTTCTTGGAATCGTTACTGGTGGGGGAGTGAGGGAAGCAGGGCCGGGCAGAGGGAGGAGTTGAACTGTGATGCAGTGATTACAGGTAGCTCTGGAGCTAGGATGGTCCTGCAGAGTTATCTTACCTTGAGGCATGAGGACGGGACCTCCTCCCCCTCCCCCGCCATGGACTGGTGAGTGACCTGGGGGTTGGCATCTCTTAGCTGGAGAAGAGGGAGTGACCTGGGGGGTGGCATCTCTTAGCTGGAGAGCCTCCGTGCAGAGGGAGGTGAGAGCCTTCAGCGGTGAGTGAAGGAGAGCTGCTGGTCATATTAGATTCTTCACTCAGACCACTAGTGCCATTCACCTAAAATGCAGGCGTGGGATAAATAGTTCTCAGGAACGACTAAATCTTCACAGAACAGGCCAGAAGGTAACCATCATAATACAGTAACATTGTTTTGATGGAAAATGTGTTCTGAATTTCATACGTCTGCTTACAAATAGATTTTTGGAGTGCCACCTCTTCCCCGTAAACACGAATTGTATTTTTCTCATACTTAGGCCATCAAACACACTTTTATAGTCCTAGGTTTGTATTATATTTTAAATAGTTTCTCTTTTTAGGTGTTTACTTAAATGTTTACTACATTTATTTATTTATTTTTAAAGTTTATTTATTTTATTTATTTACTTACGGCTGCGTCGGGTCTTCGTTGCTGCGGGCTTTCTCTAGTTGCAGCGAGCCAGGGCTACTCCGCGGTGGTGCGCGGGCTTCTCATTGCCGTGGCTTCTCTTGTTGCAGAGCATGGGCTCTAGGCGCAAGGGTTTTAGTAGTTGTGGCGCGCCAGCTCAGTAGTTGTGGCGCATGGGCTTAGTTGCTCCGCGGCATGTGGGATCATCCTGGACCAGGGCTCAAACCCGTGTCCCCTGCATTGGCAGGCGGATTCTTAACCAGGGAAGTCCCTCTTTACTACATTTAAATTACCTATATCCATCAGAAGGAAAATGCAGAATGTTTGCCTGCTGTTTATTTTAAAATGAAGGAATATTTATTTGAGGGTCTAAGGTATGTAGAACACCATTGTCCTCTTGGAGTTTTCTTACCTTATTTAAAAGTTAGTTTTTTATGTCTTTAAAAATATCTGCTGGCTTTAGACCTTGTCTTTTGAAATCCACCTTTGTAATGGAGATTGGTAGAAAATATTCCCTCATCCATCAAAGCTTCATGTTGTGTACTTTGTATATTATAGTAAGAACCATTCCATGCTCTGCTAATGGTGTCTTATGCACAGTCCTTACTCTTTCTCTTTTTACTTGTTACAGGACCTGAGCCTTCAATGTCAGCTTTCTTATAAGTCCAAGAATATGTATCATTCCATAGAGAATTGAAAACAGGAGATAAAGTGGGAAATATCTTGCAGCTTAATCCTATGAGCTTACTCCAGGCTGTTAGCTATGTACAATTTAAAGAGTTTGAAGGTATCAAAAGGAAGACTTTAGGAAAAAAGGTCTGTCTTGATTGATTTTGATCACCAGCTCCTTGGAATTTTTAAGGAGTTGATTTAATTAAAAATATTTCGTTATCTTATTATTTTGCCAGTAATAGAATGGGTGTAGTGGAAAAAAATTTTTTTTAAATAGAGAAGGTAGGCAAAGTTCTCTTTGACTTTCTAGTCAAGCATGTAATCCTACCACTTAGATCACCATTGTGATACATATTCTTATAGCCTTTAAAATTTTTTTCTTACAGACTTTTAAAAGTACATATGCAGTTTTCAGGGAAAAAAAAGAAGATCAGATCATATATTTTATAACCTGCTTTTAACATGTATAATATTTTGTGGACATTTTAGCAGAGCGGTAAATATAGGTGCATCACTATTTTTAATGATTGCCTCATATGCCACCTTATGTCTGCATCTTGGATAAACTGATCATTCTGCTGTTGTTTGATCTTTAAGTTCTTATTTGTACATCTCTGGGCATTATTCAGTTACTTCTTTAAGATAAATTCTTACCTGTAGACTTGCTATGTCAAAGAATATTCACATTTTTATGACTTTTAATGAATACATGCTTACAGATTGCCCTGTGGAAGGGCTGTGGCCAGAGTGCCCTTTCCCCACAGCCTCTTCAGTTCCTAGTTCTTATTGTTTTAAAGGCATGCTGGAGAATTGCTGATACCCCCAAATGTAGCAGCAGTAGGAAGGCCCCATGTGGATCAAGAGCCTGGAGCAGATGCTGCCACGCTTTTCGAAGGCTGCATTTATTTCCCCCGTGCTCTTTAGTGATTTGCTGGCTCACAAGGATTCAACAAAGTACCTAATAATGGTGAATGACATTTTAGCAACTGGTGATAGTGAAGATGAAAGCATAAGCCTTTGAAATTCTGTCTGCACCATTATTCTAATCTGAAGAAGTAAGGCCTAGAATTTTTAAAGTTTTAGTCAAAAAGCATGCTGTTTCAATAGACCTAGGTGTAACCCAAGGTGCCACAACTTACTGGCAGAGTGACTTTGGCGCAAGTGACTTAACCTCTCTCAGCCTTCATTTTCTAAATGCAACCCTTTGGAATGTTTTTGCAGATTAAGAAAAACAGTGTATATGAAAGATCTTGGCATAGGGTCTGGCAGATATGGACACTATCAACAGTATCTTTTATAAGTTTTGTGATTTGTTCAGCCTTATCCGATTACAAAGCTTGTTAAACTATTCTGTTGAAAACAGACACTGAGAGACAGTAAGATGGTTTCTGTGTTAATATAGAAAAAGGCTGTGGTATCGTACAGGTTCTTATTCAGGCATTGATTTGAATATACAGGGTCTTCTCTTCTTCCCTCATCATCTCTCTCTGATCATAGTTTACCTTGAAAAATCAGATGATTTAACCAAAAGAAAAAAGTTAAAAACATAGTGTGAGAACAGTTTCCTCTTCCTTTCTTCATTCATTTATTTATCCATCTCATATGTTTTGAGTGCCTGCTATTTGTCAGGCACTGTGTCAGGCTCTGGCATTACAAGGACAGAAGAATTGGGCCCGGGGCCTTACGGTCTAGTTGGGAGTCTTTATGGAAATAAGTGCAAGTAGGTTATTGCGTGTACTACACAAGGGCAGCTGTGGAATAAAGAGCAGGAGCTTGTGAGCTGGTCACATACTGGATTACAGCTGGGGATTGTGCCTGAGGACAGGGGCAAGTGAACTGAGCACGTGGAAGTGAAGGGTAGCTCAGAGAAGGTGAGGCACTGAGGGTGTTCTTTCGGGATGAGCCGGGGCTTAATATTATTGAGAAGTAAACAAAAGACCCTCCTCTCTCCCCAGGTAACAACTTGAAAGTTCATTCATTAGCTTGTGCTTTCGTTTGCTCATTCACTATTTTGTTCATGTATGCACTCATGCATTTACTAAACATTTATTATGTGCCTACTGTCTTCTATGACTGGAAGTGTAATGTCGAATTATACTTGGAGGCCTCAGAATCTGCACCCCCCTGGGCTTATGGTGGAGCTGGGACAGAGACATACAAACATCGGGAGGTGTGATAATGAGCTATGGGTGCCCAGTGGAAGAAAGGACTCGTTTCCTGGAGGAGGGGACATTTGAGCTCAGTGCTGCAGGAAGAGACGCAGTTAGCTCTGAAAGCAGAGGAAGGATGTTTCAGCAGGAGGTGGTGGGAAAGAGCCTTGAGTTCTGGTTGCTGCCAGGAGTCTGTGGCTGGTTTGAGGTACGGTGGTAGGACATGGGACTGGAAAGGGAGTGGGGCCAGACAGTCAAATCTGGATGTTTTCGTCACCAGTGCAGAACCATCCCTGAGGTTTATAAGCAAAGGCATGGTCAGCTGAGCCTGCAAAGGGGGATAATCATACGTTGTTGGCAAGCTTGTAAAGTTATTGTATATTTTAACAGAATGGGTATCTTTTGGCAATCTTCCTTTTAATACAGCTAATCAAGGTTTGGTGGTACAACCTGTTGCGGACTGTTAATTGTGATTTTTCAGTAAAGTAGTGGGCACACTGCACACACTGCCTTTCTGCACAGCAAGATGAAAGTGTCACAGCACCCAAGGCTGCTGTTTGGAAAGTCTGTCCTAATTTGTGGGCACCAGCATCCTGATGCTTTGCGAGCCATGGGAGGTTAGCTAATTGAGGTGAACTTCAGAGAACCTAACGCCAAGGGAGGACTTGGGGCCATCTGAACAGAAGGACTTTCTCTGGAGGGAGGGGCTGTCCCTGTGGTTTATTTTTCATATCTTGGTAGAAGAGTATCTGTCTCTGTGCCAGGTTGGACTAATTATCTTTGTCATTTTATTTTTATCCTCATCGAATCAGTTTTAAAACGATAAACTGGGGCTTCCCTGGTGGCACAGTGGTTGAGAGTCCGCCTGCCGATGCAGGGGACACGGGTTCGTGCCCTGGTCCAGGAGGATCCCACATGCCGCGGAGTGGCTGGGCCCATGATCCATGGTCGCTGAGCCTGTGCGTCCGGAGCCTGTGCTCCGCAACGGGAGGGGCCACAACAGTGAGAGGCCCGCGTACCGCAAAAAAAAAAAAAACAGAAACAAATGATAGACTGGTGAGGGGGGATGTCATTGTTTTCTCCAAAGTGACTATGTGTTTTGTTTGTTTGTTTTGCGGTACGTGGGCCTCTCACGGTTGTGGCTTCTCCCGTTGCGGAGCACGGGCTCGGGACGCAGGCTCAGCGGCCATGGCTCACGGGCCTAGCCGCTCCGCGGCATGTGGGATCTTCGCGGACCAGGGCACGAACCCGTGTCCCCTGCATTGGCAGGCGGACTCTCAACCACTGCGCCACCAGGGAAGCCCTGACTATGTGTTTTAAATCTGTGTGTTTCAGAAGGCTTCCAGTTCTCAGTGGTTGGTGAAATAGTAACTTGCTTTATTTAATCAACAGGATGCTTTAGCTTGATTGTATTTGAGAGGCTTTTATAAACTGGCAAAAAATAAGTAGCATTTCTAATACTTAATAATTATATGTTCTGATTTATCAGAAGTAGAAAGAAAAAACAAATTATTTCTGCTAAATTATACTTAGGAGAATAATACTTGAAAACAATAAGAATTAGAAACGAAAGATATTAAGAGGAAATTTAAAGAAAAGTGAAGGAAGAGGAAAACCTAAAAATGAAGTGTTAACTGTTAATCTTATAACTGTTTAGAATAATTAATAAAAATGTTAGCATGGTTCTCATATGCACATATAGTGCAGTGTATTTCACTGAATTAAATTGTCAGGGAGGAAAAACTTTACCCTCTTAGGCTTCTGGATTTGGGGCCTGCAAATTAAACTGACAAAAGACAGAGCAGCAAGAGAAAAGACAGATTTACTCACAGAAGAAATGTGACTCAAAGGGGTGGTTATAATTTGTGGCTTATATACCATCTTAATAGGTGAAGGGGAGGGGAGAAGGGCACTTCTAGGTAAATGAGTGGCTTCTTAGAGTAGGAGAAGGGGAGAAATGACACCTATAGAAAACAAATGACTTTTTTTTTTTTTTTTTTTTCTGGTACGCGGGCCTCTCACTGTTGTGGCCTCTCCCGTTGCGGAGCACAGGCTCCAGACGTGCAGGCTCAGCAGCCATGGCTCACGGGCCCAGCCGCTCCGCGGCATGTGGAATCTTCCTGGACCGGGGCACGAACCCGTGTCCCCTGCATCGGCAGGCGGACTCTCAACCACTGCACCACCAGGGAAGCCCACAAATGACGTTTTGAAAAGATAAATGGGCCCTAAGAGAATAGATGGGCGATGATAGTTTCGTGACAATGTCTGTTTAGGTGTGGTGTGGAGAGTTATCTCTGGTGGTAAAAGTCAGTCTTCCCAGGTTGCTTTTTGGGAGGGGCTTTATGACAATTGAGTTCTTTTGAGAGGCTTTGCTTTTAGGCAAATAAGCGATTTCAGGAACTCAAATGCCTTAAGTTCAAAATAATTTTTAGCCCACACTGGCATATTCTGGACCCCTTCAAAATTTGTTGCAGTTCAGTATCACCCCTGTAATAGCAGTTACAGATAGATAGCAAAAGATAGTGTCATAAATCCGGATTTCTATTTTTCATTTTATTGGAAATTTATTAGAAATAGATGGCCTTAAGGCATATGCCTTTATAAAACTGATAGAATGACTGTAGGCAAAAGTTAGCAGGGTATCAAGTTGCTCCTATAAGTGAGGGAGATATTTGTCTCCCTCACTTAAAAAATGGATGTTTTTCCCAGGGGTTAGCATAGGTTTGATATCTTAGATGATGTCCCTTCAAGTTATAAAAGCATCTCAGGATAGTCTTTTGATGCTAGTGTTGAAACTGAATCACAAACTGTTTTAGGTTTCTAAATGAGCACTCCTGTGTGATGACTATGTCAATATAATATTTAGTAGAACTGTATTACAACATAACTTCTTATTAAAGTGACACATTACTTGTTATGCCTGACAAACCTCAGTGTCTGGGCAGAAATGGAGACTGGGGTATGGGGGGAATCAAGGTCTGGCTATTTTTGTTTGTTTGTTTGTTTTTGCGGTACGCGGGCCTCTCACTGTTGTGGCCTCTCCGGTTGCGGAGCACAGGCTCCGGACGCGCAGGCTCAGCGGCCATGGCTCACGGGCCCAGCTGCTCCGCGGCATGTGGGATCCTGCCGGACCGGGGCACGAACCTGCGTCCCCTGCATCGGCAGGCGGACTCTCAACCACTGCGCCACCAGGGAAGCCCAAAGTCTGGCTATTTTTGATTGGCAGCAGGTGCAGTCTGTAATCTGAGAGGCTGAGTCTGGGATGCTTGGTGACTGTTGTTAACGAACAGACACAGTGCTGCCAGAAGCCATGGAGAGAGCCTGACACTGGGAAATGGGAAGCATGCTTCCTTGGTAGAGGCAGAAACGAGCACGTCTGATACACAGGGCAGCTCCAACAGTTCTTCTGTTTCCAACTCCTCAGATCTGTTCTTATTGGGCAGTGCTTATATGTTGGAGTTAACGTTAGCCCTATAATGATATGGTTCCACTGTATTAGGCATTTAGTTTTACAAATGCCGACGATGTGTTGCAGTTCAGTAGGAGATTAGGTAAGATACCTGGATGGTAGGTGTGTTGGGGCTACAGAACCCATGGACCCATAGGAAGGAGGAGAAGCTGTTGCCAGCGACAGGAACAGTGATGATGCTGACTCCCAGTGATGATGCTGACTCCCTTTATGGAGTGCTGACTGGAAGCCAAGCAGGACACCTAGCCGTCTGCGGTCTGCATTGGAGGATGGCGGCATTCAGCTCCAGGGACAGCCTCCTTCCCTTTTTGCAGAAAAGGCACACTCGTGTCCGAGAGATGTGCCTGACCCTGCTGTGGCAGTTGGATCCTATGTGATACTGGCTCCATCTTGACTGATACGCAGACATGTGTATGAATAATGAACAAGTTTTTAAGTAGAGGGCTTAAATTTAGTATAAAACCATTAAAGAGGCAATAGGGCTATTTAAATTACTTTTAGAAGGCCTCATGCTTATTATTCTGGTACTTGAACTGAAATTAAATTTGTGAAACAAGAAAACACTTGACTAAGGAAGCACTTAGCTGACACGTCGTACGCTCCTGGTCGTATGCTCCTGTCAATCTGATCCTTCCCGTTATGACACGAGGACTTCCTGGTCTTGGGATTGTGGCGATAGTGAACATTTGAACTGACACTTCCTGTTCTTAATGGATCACAGTTCATAGTGAGGATGCGATTATCTTCTTTAGGCTACAGTCCTAGAAGTGAGATCACTGGTCAGCAGGCGTGTGACTTTCAAGGCTTTGATACATGTTGCCAAACCGCTTTCCAGAAAGGGTTTCCCTGTTTCCACTAATGCTGGCCCTGCATGGAGTGCTTCTTTCTTCTCACCCTTCCACAGGGATTTTGATAGCCATTTTCACCTTTGCCAATCAGATAGATGAAAAATCACATCTCGCTGTAATTTTTATCTGCATTTATTGGATTGCCAGCCAAATGAATGTCTTTTTATATGTATATGGTTCATTTGTATTTTTTCCGTTTGTGATTTTTGTCCATTTTACTAATGGGATAGTTGTATTCTCATTGTTCTAAACAAGGTCTTTTTATATTCAGCATACTTTTTGACATACGTTTCCCCTGGCTTATTGTTTATCTTTTTGCCTTGTTTAAGGTGTTGCTGATTAGACATGTTTCAATTTTGTATGATCACAGAACATCCACATAGAGATAGAACCTCAAGAGAAAGGGGAGAGTGGAGAAAGTTGTCTGTGAAATTACTTGTAGGAAAAGCAGTGTGGGCCTGGCATCAGGGTAGTGACTGAGTTCATTTGGGTATCAGTGCACAGTAATGCTGTTACATTTGTGAGGGTCTGTTTCCTTTTTGTATTTAATTTGCAAAGCTCTGTTTCTCAGAATTGGTTACAGTTCCTGCCGCCCTCCTTGACCTACTCCCTGACCACTGCTGTCTGGTTGACAGCTGAAGCTCCTGTGCTCAACACCTGTCATTTCCTGCGCATTCCTAAAATCCCCTGCGGTTTTTATTCGAGCCAGTTCCAAGGACTTTGAAACTTGTAGATAAAGGCTTGTTATTTACTTATCACCTCTGCTACAAACTGAGCCCTCTTAAGGCTAAATTACCCATAACTTCCTTGTGATAATGAACTTAAATCCTGAATCATAGGAAAGTTCTCACTTTTGTCTTTCTGGCACTTGCACTGAAATTACATTTCTGTGTTAGTAAAATGAGAATGTGGTACTGAATTGAACCAAGAGCTTATTTGCACCCTGTGTGTCACGCTGATCCAGTCTGCCCTGTGCTTCTCAAATGTCTGTGGCTTGGAAGAGGTTCCCAAACGCATTGCTTGTTTAAAGAGTGTGAGATTTGAGAGACACAGGTCATAGCTTGAGGTCTGCCATTTTGCAAGGCTGATGAACCTTTCTGACCCCAACTATTCTTATCTGTGGAAAACGAGGATAACATGTTATTGTTTGTGACTAACTCTTTGCAAAAAAACCATAGATCTGTTTGAAAAAGCAAATGGTCGTGTCATGATTTGGGGTTTTTTAGTGTTTTCTAGTTGGGGGTTTGGTTTTTTGTTTGTCATGTGGTGGTGTGGCTGCTTCCCTTAGTGATGAATGCACACTCCGATTTGTTGAAAGAACCCAGGTCCAACCTGGGCTTTGCCCCACAGAGTTTGAAGTGAATGTTACTCTTCCAAAATCCTTATTCTGCTTCCTTGGGGGAGCCTTTAGTTTCTCTACAAGTTCAGGTCTGGGAGCTCTCGCTATGTGGATTTTCCCAGAGAATATGCAGTGCTCACCTGCTGGTCTCAGGGCAGGCCCAACTCCTTGAGTGAGCTCCTTCTAGACCCCACTGTGGGGAAGGACTGTGGAGGCTGAAGCCTTTGGGAGGATGCTTTCACCAGCCTGAGGAGAGCTGACTTGTGTATGGTTTTGTTGTGATCTGTGAATCATCTGTCCCCAGGTTTCATCATAACCGCAGATTGTACTGTGATTTTAACCATTTGATTAACAGAGCCTTACTTTTGGCCTGTTGTACTTCATGATTTACACTGGTGTACCTGTATCTGTAATCACACTTTCTTTAGTTTGTATCTCTGTTCACTTCAGGCCTTTCTGCTTTCTGCTCTTTATCTGCCTCTAGGGTCCTATGGAGTGGGAGTTTGTGTTGTAAAAGCACGTGGAATGCTTACTTAAGACTTTCAGTTGTTTCCTTACCTCCCTTTCACATTTTGCGTTTTAAATGTTTAAAGAATTGTGAATGTACCAAACCGTATTATGGATTTTATCAAAATAACTTCTACAGGCACGTGATACTGGGTATGTATCTGTATCAGTGTGTTTATGTAAATGTATGGATGTGTTTTTTTAAATCATTGTTTTTCTTGGGATTTGGTCGATTAAAAACAAGCCTCCTCTTTGAGATAGTCAGATTTGAAATTTTTGACTTTGGAATATATCAGTTTTCCTCATAATTTATTTTTTAATGTTCCATGAGATATGTGATCTAAAGATGACTTGGAAGAATTTTTGAAGAATTAATTTGAAATGTTTTTCTCTTGACAGACTTGGAAATACTGTTTAGAATTCATATGGAATATAATCATATATACATTTGTATATATTTATATATTTTAATAGAACTATATTTAACTGGACAAATTCTCTTATGGCAAAAGACAAATTTCTGGATATTTTTGGCTGTGTTGGGCCTTCGTTTCTGTGCGAGGGCTTTCTTTAGTCGCGGCGAGCTGGGGCCACTCTTCATCGCAGTGCGCGGGCCTCTCACTAACGCGGCCTCTCTTGTTGCAGAGCACAGGCTCCAGATGCGCAGGCTCAGTAGTTGTGGCTCACGGGCCCAGTTGCTCCGCGGCATGTGGGACCTTCCCAGACCAGGGCTCGAACCCATGTCCCCTGCATTGGCAGGCAGATTCTCAACCACTGCGCCACCAGGGAAGCCCTTCTGGATATATTTGGTAGCTCTTTTATAAATGAGTTTAGAAATGAATAGTTTAGAAATGAATCGTGTTTTTTTATAAATTTATTTTATTTTATTTTTGGCTGCATTGGGTCTTAGCTGCTGCATGCAGGCTTTCTTTAGTTGCGGCGAGCTGGGGCTACTCTTTGTTGAGGTGCGCAGGCTTCTCATTGAGGCGGCTTCTCTTGTTGTGGAGCACGGGCTCTAGGCGTGCGCACTCAGTAGTTGTGGCTCGCAGGCTCTAGAGTGCAGGCTCAGTAGCTGTGGTGCATGGGCTTAGTTGCTCCGTGGCATGTGGGATCTTCCCGGACCAGGGCTCGAACCCGTGTCCCCTGCATTGGCAGGTGGATTCTTAACCACTGTGCCACCAGGGAAGCCTAGAAATGAATAGTTTTGAGTCTTTGAAAATAGTCATACTAGGAAATTATATCTGTGTTCCACAAAAGTTAGTAATTGGAAAAGGAATGAATGTCTAGTTATAATGACATCATTGGCTTAATATATCACTGGGCTCTAAACGTCGAGCTTCCTCTGCAGTAGGAACTTTTATGGTATGCTCTCCTGAAAACAAGTCATATTATAACAGCTGTGTTGAGTGTGTATATATGGTGAACTACTGGGCATGGACATAGACGTAATTTATTTTTGAGTCTCATTTTCACTTTTACTGAGGTCTGTATAAGACTTAGACACGCCCTCTCCTTTGACAAGTCTTTCCTTGTTGCAACAGATTCTATAAGTTGCTTGTTGGTTGCTGATGCATCATTTTAGAAATAGGCTGAGTGGTGTGGCCCACAGGCAAAAGCTTTGTCTTTTCTCCCTAGATCACAGCAGAGGGACGGCCAGTGTGGGAAGGATTGCTGTAAAGCAGGGGTCCCCAAACTCCGGGCCGTGCACTGGTATCAGTCCCGGCCTGTTACGAACTGGGCCGTGCAGCAGGAGGTGAGCGGTGGATGAGTGAGCGAAGCTTCACCTGCTGCTCCCCATTGCTCCCCATAGCTCGCATTATCGCCTGAACCATTCCCCCCCACTGTCTATGGAAAAATTGTCTTCCAGGAAACTGGTCCCTGGTGCCAAAAAGGTTGGGGACTACTGCTATAAAGTTATTTTCCCAGGTTTATTTTGATGGGAAGGCAGGGGAGCTGAAAGAGTGTATTTTTCAGGGAGTTTAGCAGGACAGAAAAGGCACATGGAAAACAAAGGAGTGTAAGGATTTAGTTTAGTTTAGGGTTCAGATAGAGTACGGAAATGAATTTAACCACGTTGTGCTGGGGGTTTATTGATTTAAATACAGTAGTAACCCTAAAAATCTTCTTGGGAGTTGGCATGTTGACCCAAACAGGATTCAGGAGAAGCAGGTTGAGCTTCTGTTTCTCAACATCAGTGCTCTTTCTGCTGCCCTATTCGATAGTCTGCATACCGATAGAGTGCCGTTTCTTTACATGCTTTCCAAGAAAAGTTGCTTTATTCTCATTAAGAAACGAGTAAGCCTTTGCTCATGGTTTATTTATTTATTTATTTTTTGAAATTAGCAGTTCTGTTAGCTAGAGTAGATTTACCTTATTGTCTATCTTTGTTTTTAAGGAGTGCAAAGATTAGGAAACCTTTATATTGTAATTGGGTGTAAACACTTGCTTTTTTAAATAAATGTATTTATTTCGTTTATTTTATTTTTGGCTGTGTTGGGTCTTCATTGCTGCATGTGGGCTTTCTCTAGTTGCGGCGAGCGGGGGCTACTCTTCATTGCGGTGCACGGGCTTCTCATTGCCGTGGCTTCTCTTGTTGCGGAGCACAGGCTCTAGGCGCGCGGGCTTCAGTAGTTGTGGCTCGTGAGCTCCAGAGCACAGGCTCAGTAGTTGTGGCGCATGGGCTTAGTTGCTCCGCGGCATGTGGGATCTTCCCGGACCAGGGCTCGAACCCGTGTACCCTGCATTGGGTTAAGATTCTTAATTGCAGATTCTTAACCACTGCGCCACCAGGGAAGCCCTAAGCACTTGCTTCTTTAACTTGACTTTCTGTAGACCTAGTTTTTAAATAATTCTGAGGATTAATATGGACATTGACCATATTGAATAAACTTTTGTGTAACCAGATCATAGTAAGCAGTTCTATAATTTTGAATGAGACACTATTCCAAATTATAGAACTGCTTACTATGATCTGGTTACACAAAGCTGTTGGTCACTGCCTCCTCTCCTTATAAACTGGCTCTGTGTTCTTTATTGATCTGTGTGCAGTGTGGGTGGGAATGGAAGAGGGAATGCCCCTTACCAGCTGAATGACTTGGGCAGATCACTAAAGAATCCTCTTGTGGGCTCAGGACGTGTTTGTAGAATCTGAACCAAGGGATTGTCTTATTTCTATTCTGGTATTTTGTTTTGTTTTGTTTTTGCGGTACGCGGGCCTCTCACTGTTGTGGCCTCCCCCGTTGCGGAGCACAGGCTCCAGACGCGCAGGCTCAGCGGCCGTGGCTCACGGGCCCAGCCGCTTCGCGGCATGTGGGATCTTCCCGGACCGGGGCATGAACCCGTGTCCCCTGTGTCGGCAGGTGGACTCTCAACCACTGAGCCACCAGGGAAGCCCTATGTTGGTATTTTTAAGAGACATTCAGGGAAAACTATGAAACCATTATCTTCATCCTGATATTCAGCCTAAACCAGACATATTTTGGGTCCATGTCCTTTTAGGTCATGACATGGCCTTTGGCAGACAAGAAAAAATATGAATTTTCTACTTTAAAGTCATTATTTATACAGATTTCTTACTGATGTCAGAGTGTTGGAGCCAGAATGGAAATTCAAAAATGGGTAAAATAGAAGGCTGTAGCTTTCTGTTTAGTTTGAACTTGAGGCTGGTAGGCTTGTGAGTTTAACTGAACGTAAGAAAAGAATGAGTCTAGGAGAATAAATCCAATATATTAAGAGAATGTTAAAACCCCAAGTTGTTAAATATAGTTGAAGAGCACATTGTTGTTTTGTTTTTTGGTTGAGGGAGAATGTGAGGCTTCCATGTTTATTTGGATAGATTTCTCTGAGTTTGTCTGAGTGAAAAGCCTTGTGTTTAAATCCTACTCAAAGCATAAAAACATGTTTAACTGAATGTAATCTCCTTGTACTCAACTTGCTACCCTCTTTGGAAAAGTCTCACACACTAAAATAACATAAGGGAGGATAAACTAAATCAGAGGTTAAGACAGATATGCTTAAGTGAGCTTTACTATAGCTCCCATACTAATTAAAACAAGTTGACAAAATGTTTTGGAAGTATTAGCTTCCCTTTTGTACAGGACTTAGTGTCTTTTAAAATTTTTTAGTAGAGAAAGATCTCAAAATATTTGAGAACATTTACTTTAAAACTTTTTTAGTTTTCACTTCAAATACTCACCAATTAATCAAGAAATGAGTTTTAACCCCCTGGTGAGTTTGAGGTATGGTGTGGGCACAGCGGTCCGGGTCCACTCCTTCCCTTTCTGATCTGCGCTCTGCACTGCCCCACGGGGAGGGATGGCAGCTGAAGCAGAGGCTTGGGGCGAGGGCCTGGTGGGTGACCAGGTGGGAGATCCAGCCTGGGGACCTAGTTTCGGAGCTCCTTGATCATAGCCAAAGGACATGGGGCTTCAGTCTGGGAGTTTCCGAGGTTCCTGAATGTGTGTATGATGTCGTCAAAGTGTAATTTTTAGAAGGCTGACTTGAAGGTGGTGATAAAACTTTTTTGCTTGTGTATCCTCTGAAAGAATTTGAGAAAACAAAGTTTCTTTTGCATATTAATACTGTCACACCCAGTTTTTTTAAAGGTTTAAGTAAATGCAGAGGATACAGTCTCCAGTTTATTGTAAATAGTGTCATTTTAATGTATTTAAACAGAATCCAAATATCATAGTTTATTGTAAATGGTGTCATTTTAATGTATTTAAACAGAATCCAAATATCATAGTAACTTGCTAACCATTATCAGCCATTTAAAAGATAATGGTCAGAAATTTTACATTTTTTCTTTATTTTTAAATTCTTACCCAGAATCTGTCTGATCCGAAGAAAGAGTATCGTCCTGCTTGAAACTCTCTTATTGATCATCTTATCATTTATCTGTAATAAAATATGTATTTAAACTTAAATCTATATTAAGAAGCACTTCTGGAATGACAGAAGAAGGACATCTAGAAATCTGCCTTTCCATAGAAACAATGAGAACACTGGCAAAAATGATCAAAATCAACTTTTCAAAATTCTAGAAATTAACTAAAGGCTTGCAGTAATCCTAGGAGTGTTTATTCGGGGAAGTGATTGAATTGTAGTAAGAACAGTGAATTTTGTTTTCTTTTAACTTGCTTTATTTTCCCATTCCTTCTCCCTAGCTCTGTGGTAGCTTTGTTTTTTAAAAGTTATATATATATTTGAAGTATAGTTGATTCACAATGTTGTGTTAGTTGCAGGTATACAGCAGAGTGACACCTGAATCACTTTGCTGTATATATGTGTGTGTGTGTGTGTCTGTGTGTGTGTGTCTGTGTGTGTGTGTATATATATATATACACACATACGTATGTATGTGTACATATGTATATAATTTTCAGATTCTTTTCCATTATAAGTCGTTACAAGATAGTGAATATAGTTCCCTGTGCTATTCAGTAGGACCTTGTTGTTTATTTTTTATATAGTAGTATGCATGGTAGCTTTAAAACGAGCAACCTCGTAGTCACTAGAGGAAGAAGGACAGGTTTGGAGCTTCCCCCAAAGCCCTAGCCCTAGGGAACTCTCACCATTTGACCTCGCTCAGAGGTCACCCAGTGTTGGAAGCCCTTTTAGGATGTCTGCTGAAAACACTCAGCAGCAATTATTTATCATTGCAACTGCCTGCAGCAGTGATACCAGTTGGAGCAAACAAGAAATGGGTCAAAAAACTTAAAAAGAATATCTTGGAAGTAGGAGGTCCGTCAGGGGCTTTGAGAAGCTCTGGTGTATTCCTGGTGCTCTAGAGGACTGTGCACATGGCAGCGCTCTGAGCATGTCCAGGAAAGACCTGAGGAGGCCCTCATTCTCACCTCTGGCTGACCTTGAGGCTCTGAGTAAGCAGAGAGTAAAGGCTAAGTAAGGTTGTAAACTGTTGAAGCATTGAAGGCTTGCCCAACACACACACACACAGCCCCTTGGCGAAGGATGGGACACTTACTGGTTTAGGGCATTTAAGGAAGTCTCTGTCCAGTTATTAGCTGACCACTAAGCTAACTGAGCAGAAACTTCAGTGGCTACACTTGACGAAAAAATAGAGACTTTACAGAGTTAAACATCACTAAACAAACAGCAGTAACAACAGAAGCATATCCTGCAAGGAGAGAGAATCTGATTTTCAGTTGCCACTTTATGTTATTTAAAGTGTCCAGTTTTCAACAAAAAAGTATAAGATACTCAAAGATATAGGAAAGTATGGCTTACAAATTTATTCAACACTTGCAGCCTCTATGTTAGACTCTGAACGGGGCACATAACAGGTGTTTAAAAACGTTATTTGAATTGACTTGTTATTAGCTGATTTTCAGAGACCCCATGTATTTTCTTTCTTCTGTAGTTAAGTGTTTAACCCTAAGACAAACCCTGGTGTTTTTATTACGTCTTCTAAAACAGGGTCTTTATTAAATGATAGCTACTAAAAGAAGCCATACATTTGCCCAAATGAGTGTTTATTAGTATCCTGGAAAATTTGAAGGCTCTTTCTTTAGGTAATTATGTATAATAAACCTGCTAAGAAAACTGACTTATTCAGAGACCAGATCACTTAGAAATATTTCCTATATGAAGTTTATCTGTATAGTTTGAGTTTTTACAGCATTTTGAGAATATAACTATTGTACTGTTTTGCAGATGTCCAGATCTCTAGAGACCTGTAGTCAAGTACTCATATTATCCTGTATTTGACTTCTTTATAGTAAAGATTCAGAAGATTTTAGTGTGTCAGACCTAGTAAACTGGTGTTAAGTCTACTTATCAGGATATGCTGATTAAAAAAATCTGGCCTCAAATCCATAATATTTGCAGATGAAAAACCTTTACCATTTTCATGATCAATTGCGACAATGGAAGAAATTCAGTGTTGTCATGCACTGTATTGATGTTCCCTGATTCATTCCAGGAGCAGAAGGAGGAAAGCGGAAATGCTGATGGAATCACATCTGTGCACAGAGTGGAACAATATATCCTGGTTCCAAATACTCATTTGTGTATATTTTTCTATATTTTTCATCATTCTTTTTTATTCCAGTGTCTGTAAAAAAGATGAGGCAAACCTGCTGGACCCGCAAGCTTCAAAGCCCTGTGTCACTGCAAGGAGAAGATGCTCACTGAATTTGCTTTGATGCTAAGCAGGGGGGCAAGGGATGATTAATATCTTAGAGAATGTGGTCAGAATTCCAAAAGGTGTTGACAGATTCCTGCCGTGGCTAATGCTGAGCTGGCCAGTATTCAAAGAGTGACATGAGCAAGGGCAACCCATAAAGCAAACAGTTGTTTACTGGCAATTGTAATTGCCAGAAGGATGGGTTTACAGTGGATCTCGAGGTTCAAATTTAACTGTTTAAGAACTTGGTTAGCAAAAGCAAGGGTCTTTTGTTGTTGTTCACTGTGGAAATAATATTGCATCTAGAATAGGCGTGTGTGTGTGTACACGTGCATGTGTATGAAATTACATTGATAAGGTGATATCTGGTTATTCATAGATACGCTCATGTACACATATATATGACCGCATGTGCCTTATTTCACTTGGCACCTGGTATAAACTTATTTTTTCTTATATTCTTATATGTGAGTACATGTATCTATGATTAGTTTACCAATGAATATGACTTTTATGATTAAAACAAGTTGTTATTATAACTACTAATGCCATTAATAAAATCGAGATGACTACAGTAATCTGCTATTCTTGCTATTAAGTTTTTACATTGGCGTTTTTTCAGTAGCCATCCTAGGAAGATGGAGTTGGTTGGATTCTTGTAGTTGTCAGTGGTGATGTGACCCTGCAGCAGGTTCAGATTGTGTGGCCACATCTGTAATACTTGCAATTTCTCAGTTCATTGCTCTCTTTTCTGCCTCACCCCTTAGAGCTAGTCTCTGCAGTGAACATGGGATTCTCCTTTTCATATTTTCCAGAACTGATTTCCTGGGTTTGCTAGGTGAGGGGGGAGAAGGGGAGAAGGGGAGGTAAAGAGGCTGCTGTTGGGAAGAGCTAAGCGGAGGCAAGACTGGGCCCACATGAGGATGACAATGCCTGGAAGAGTCTAGACTTTGTGGGTTAGAGCCCAGGAGAGAGACCCCCCCCTCCACACACCCCCAGAAGAAGACAAGGCGGGGTGGAGTTGGGGGGAGTCTGAGCCCACTTCACCATGTCTAATTTCACCAGTGAGGCTGGGAGCAGGTGATGGGGGAGGCACCCGCACGGTCCAGGTGGGGCAAGGAGGCCAGAGGAGCCAGGTTGTCTGGCAAAGCCAGCCCGAGATGTGTCTGAGAGAAGCCAGGTGGGCTGGGAACAGTAGAGGCCTGGGTATGAATAGCAGAGTGGGAAGCTGGGCCCAGGGAAAGTGGGTGAGAGGCGTGGGCTGTGGGATGGGGGAGAGGCACGGAGCGGGTGAGCAGAGCGGCTCCAGGACCCACCGCTTGTGCCGCAGGCAAGGCAGAGGGGGCAGCCTTTCCTGAAGGTGCTGTGTCTGTGGGGCTCCCGGGGTTGTGGGTCAGCACCGGCCTCCCCTCTCACTTTGCACCCTGCTATGGCCGACTTTGGAAAGTGAGAAGGGAGGGGAACACCTGGGCCCCCATCAAGTCCAAATTTTGACACGTATTAGGCAAAGCTGGTTTGAAGGTTATGAGGAGAGGTGGGGAACAGATTTTTGTTTCGATCATTTATAGCCTCCTTCTTCTAAAAATAAAGTGGCTTTCAAAAATACATGTAATACTATAAGAAGTAATAAATAAGTGAGAATATTAGTAATAGAGATGATACTGTTGGGAAAAATAATGGACGTCTTGAGGCTTTACAAGAGGTAGGTCACAAATGTGGCTTTCAGATTTGTAGCACACAGAGGAAAGAGGCAAACAGAAGCAGTGGCCTGTGCTACAGTGTCCATCAGATTAACAGATGAAGCAAAACAAAACCAGTGACTTATAAGATGTTATAAAATACTGAGCAATGTCCATGACAATGTCCCTTCATAAATAAAACAAATAAAACAAATTAGGCCTGCTCATGTCATTCAAAACAGCCTGTCCAGGGAATAAAACAATGTGGTCCAAGTAACCAACTCTGGGACACCTGGCTTAACTAAGGGATAGCTTTTATCTAGTGCAGGGCTCACGCACCCAAATGAATCCAGGGTCCTGGCATATGAGTAAGTATATGAACGGGGCTGGAGTGGAGGCCTGGATGACCCAGAGAGGGCATAATACACCTAAAAGGCACTTAACACTTCATAACAAAAAACCCTGTTTAATAAGGCACTGCAGGCCAGACCACCCCGCTGGAACTCTGATCTAGAGGAATGTGTGGACATCATCTATGGACTCTTTCTTAAAAATTGTTTCTCTCAGTTGAGCTTTTGGAAGACATTGAACAGCAGTGAGTTATGGATCGTATTCTTTGACAGGTACCTGGTCTGCAGATAACCCATGTTGCCAGTTAATCATGCAGCCATATGTTTTACCTGTTGGGCAGACTGAGGGGAGGTGAAGCCATTTGTCTTTTAAGCTGAGAGCTTTGGGAATCCAGAGGCAAGGGGAGGGGACAACTCCACTGTGGCCTTTGGTCTCCAGGCACCATTCTGGGTGCATCAAGAGAGAAGTAGGTCAACGTTTTGGGCACACTGTGCTTATAACTTAGGTGGTAAAATGGGAATTACATATAAAAAGTATTATTTAGGAGTTTTGATTATGGCCATATTTTGAATATTTGTGCAGGTAAAGGGGAGGCCACTGACAAGGATAATCAAAATCAGGTTCTAGAGTGTTTCAGAGAAGCAAGGAAAATGCTTTAAATTTGGATTATAGTACTTGAGGATGACGTGAGGTCTTTTCTGAAGTCTTTGACAGTGGGATAATTTAACAACTGGGCAGTCTCTTTGCAGTTATATGCATGCACACATACAGGCACACATGCACACACTAGTGCACATACACATATACTTAATCTGGAGTTCTGTTCCCATCCTATGGTATTGTGGTTTGGTTCCGAGGGCTCTTGGACCGACCTCTCCTTCAGGGTGAGTGCATGCAGTACATGAAATGCTAGGGTGCTATGTAGTTCTCCCTGATACAGCGTCCTCAAGATCTAAATCTCCAAGCAGGAGAAAAGACAGCCTGCTAATTTATTTCCTAGTACAGTGTGATCCCATTATATGCGAACTGAATTATGCAAATTTCAACTAATGACACATAAATAATAATAAAAGCTTCACATTATATGGAAAATTTCAACAGACACATTCCCCTAAGTTATGCATCAAGCCATCTCATATTTTCAAAGCCAGCAGGTCAACTGAATTATAAAAATGCTTTGTTACCCAATGTCATTACCTTTTCTTTTAAAGAGAAATATTTACTAACCCTTGGCAATATTATGTGAACCCTTGTTGTTTATAGAACTTTTTCATGGATTTTGGTGACATTTGTGTTATTATTTTAAAATTAACTTATAATTTAAACCTTTATTATAGCTTTCAAAATATCCAAGTATGCTAATACTGGTACTGAAAATCTGTAACTTTGGAACAGAAAGGTGATAAAACACTATGATATGCCATGCTGTCAATTTATGAGGCACAACTGAGAAATATTAGAGGTAATGCTGATATTAAAAAGCACCAGTAAAGCAAAAATACAGCACACGGCTGCAGATTTATGCATTCTGAGGATGCATTTCCCCACACTCTACCCCCAGACTAGGGGATAATCAGTCTTGAATTATGTAAGTTCTTTAGGAACACATCTCATGAATCAAATACAGACATGCCTTTTATGAATCTCTGTTATCCAGGCTTGGAAAAGATGGTTTAGGTTGAAAAATACACATAGCAAGATACTTATTTGTCTGACACTGAGTAGAAAATCTTTAAGGGGTTAGAAGAAATAAATTTTCCTTCTTCTTTAAAACTTGTCAGTAGATATTTAGTGAATTATTTTACGCACACCACCCTGCTTTGTTCGTTGTAGGGAAGCAGAACATTTCTTGCACTTATTTACAGATGGAGAAAGGAGGACGGTCACTTCCTGGTTGTAGCTTTGCTCTAAACACATTCAAAGTCCTTTGGTTTTTCCATCAGGTAATATAAAGTGATAAAGCTTTTAATAATAATTGCTTACATTTAACTGGTGCTCATTATGTGCCGGACACTGTTCAAACTGCCTTAATAACTCCTTTGATTTTCATGGCAACCCTTTCAGGTAGGTGCTCACTCTTATTTCTGCCATTTCACAGCTGAGAAGATAGAAGCACAGGGAGGTTAAGTGACTAGTCAAAGGTCTTAAAACTAACAAGTTTAGAGCTGAGAGTCAATGCAGGCTGGCTGGCTGGCTCCAGAGTCCATATCCGCAGTCACCATGCTCTGGCCTCGCAGGAAGCTCAGCGATGAGGACCCTCTGGTCAGAACCGTCATACCCGGAGGGGAACTTGCCCTGTAAACAAGGGGATGTGTTCCCATGTAAGAAGAATTACTGTATGGAACAGATCCCCGTCGTAAAATAAAATAGTTGTTCAGAAACCCTAAAGTTTGCACTTGGTAGCTGGTTGCCAAAGGAGGGTAGAATAGATTATGGTAAGTCTGAGGAAGTGAGGGTGAGGGCCAGGCTCTGCCCCAGAGAGAATCCTGTGCTGAGTCTAGAAGGCCTGCTGCGACTCAGGGGCGGAGCAGTGGGCTGTGCTCCCCAGTGGCCACCTTCCTCCCCTGTCCCTCCTCCAGCACCCAGTCGCTGCAGAGTCCTAAATCCAACTGGGCTGTACTTGCCTTCAACAAGACGTTTGTTAGGCACGATACAATCTTCACGGTAGTGGGTTTACAATGATGAAAATGACCGAGTCCCTACC
This sequence comes from Monodon monoceros, assembly GCF_005190385.1. Taxonomy (NCBI): domain Eukaryota; kingdom Metazoa; phylum Chordata; class Mammalia; order Artiodactyla; family Monodontidae; genus Monodon; species Monodon monoceros. Next base: position 64,213,689 of record NW_021703771.1, read on the forward strand.
TTAGGCTTTGTCTAGGAAGCCTCATGTGACTTCAGAAGGCCCTCGTCGCCCCTCCACCCTGCCGAACTCCCCATCTTCTTGTGATGCCTGAAACTACTTTAAGAGTGGTGAAAACAGTAAATTTCACAGTTGAGAAGCTGAAAATGGCAGTGTCTGCTTTGGGGGGTTCCTGTTAGCGTGGATGAGTCTGTCAGGGGCTTTGGGTTTGTTGGGCAGCCAGTGTAAATGACTACAGTCAGGTCCTTCCCTTTTACTGGGTGGGGGAGGACCGAGGCCTGAGTGGGGAGGAAGGATACAGGATGAGAAAGAGAGTGACAGACATTGCCCAAGTGACGTCAGCCTCATTATCTTATTGTCCAGACTTGAAACTACTTGAGATTTGTGCCCAGAATGAGGTGAGCCCTGATTATTTTCACTTGGGCAGGGAGAAATACAAGCTGAGTATGGAATATTTGGCGGTGAAGCCGTAGAAACAGGTACTGGAGTGTTCCTATACATTTTTTTTTTTTTTTTTGCGGTACGCGGGCCTCTCACTGTTGTGGCCTCTCCCGTTGCGGAGCACAGGCTCCGGACGCACAGGCTCAGCGGCCATGGCTCACGGGCCCAGCCGCTCCACCGCACGTGGGATCTTCCTGGACCGGGGCATGAACCCGCGTCCCTTGCATCGGCAGGCGGACTCTCAACCGCTGCGCCACCAGGAAAGCCCTCCTATACATCTTTTAAAACCATGCTGACTTTGTATAAAGGAACCTTTTCTCATTTTGCTTGTTAGTCAAGCTATCACAGCTCAGACTAATGTCCCAGGGGAGGTGTGTAACACAGGACCTCACTGAATGTGGGATTCCCTTCTTTCCGCTTCCTCCTTAAAGGTTTGGTTGTATCAGGTGTTTGTATTCCATTTATACCTTTGTGGGCCTGCTATTCTTAAGAGCTAGGAACTTTGTAAATTTAGAAACAGCTTTCAGGAAACAATCAAATACATTTCTATAATATGGCTAATTTGTTATAGGTGTGATTTTTGAATGCCACCAGTCCTGTTTTTTACAGTTAAAAAAATGTTGGGCTTCCATGGTGGCGCAGTGGTTGAGAGTCCACCTGCCGATGCAGGAGACACGGGTTCGTGCTCCGGTCCGGGAAGATGCCACATGCCGCGGAGCGGCTAGGCCCGTGAGCCATGGCCGCTGAGCCTGCGCGTCCGGAGCCTGTGTTCCGCAGCGGGAGAGGCCACAACAGTGAGAGGCCCACGTATCGCCAAAAAAAAAAAAGTTTCCTATATGTTTCTGTAAATTGTAAGACTTAGGAATTTGAAAAAGAGGCATGACATTATTCATTTACTTACTTTCTAAACACCTAGTGTGTGAAATGTGAAAATACTTTTAAAAGAAATATCAAGTCCATCTCAGCATTTAAAATTTTGGGTATCGTAAATGCAAAGGTACTGCTAGGTCATTCTTTAAATTTGATTTCCTTAGTCCTGGGTTAATATCACTTTGGTTATTGCCATTACATTACAGAGTCACTGCCTTTGAGGCTGTTCCTCTGAAGGATTAAAGATAAAAGCAACTGAACTTGGTTTAATTGACTAATTAACATTTTAAGATACTAAAGGTGCCTACATTTCAGGTGACTACAGTTAATTTGCCCAGTATACATACCACTCTTCTACTTCTTTTCAGTGTGCTTCCCTGCACTAGTCTTTCTGCCTAGGATTACAGCCCTCTCTCTTCCTTCTGCTCTGCTTGTCATGTGTGGGTTTCATGTGCCAGTGTCTTTTCAATGCACCTTTTTTCAGCACTGGATTTGTGCAAGGCATGAGCCCAGTGGTGCCAGGAGCACAAAGCTGAGTAATAGGCGTCCTTTCCTGAGTCATCACCCGGTGGGGACCAACCACAGTGGGGACTCAAGTAAGGTTCAGTCCAGAAGCTTCCTGGGGGTGGGGAGATCAGGATGCAAGGGAAGAGGGGAGTCGTGGCATCTAGAGATGGGCCTTGAAGACTGGGAGGAAGGGGAAGAGGTTTACTACGTGCCAGTCCCTGCTCTAAGCACCACCTGTGTATCTGTATATTTCATCCTTTTAAGAGCCATATAAGGTACATTCAGTTGTTATCTGCCATTTTTTACAGAGGAAGCTGACACAAAGAGAAGTAAAGTAACTTGTTCACTGAGCACACAGCTCATCAGTGGCACTGCTGGGGTTCTAACCGAGGTAGTCTGGTTGCAGAGTCCATGCTGTGAATTGCTACACTGGACGGTTGGGGTTTGGAGAAGTGAAGATTAAGCGTTGTGACACCCGGGAGGTAGATGGGGAAGCCACGGTGATCACGGGGGTAGACAGGTCAGTTTGGGCCATTTTGCTAAGTTCCTGGAATCCGACACTGAAGGGGATGATTTGTAACATAGCCATAGGCTTTGTGGGTCCCATCATCTCTGCCACTTCGTTTGGTGGCATGTTGTATTATATGAGGCAAGTCTGCTTTTCTCTGTGGTATTCAGTATAACCTAAATCCCGTGATAGTGTTTCGAGGGCCCTTTTGGAGCTACCATCTGAACTTGTTGGTTCAGTGGCTCCGTCATATTTCCTAGTTCACTGGAGTGATTCATTTTGTATGTTTGTTTTTATAAAGTGAATGGTGTGGGTTTTTAAAAAATTTTTCATTTTATTTATTTTATTTTTGGCTGCACTGGGCCTTTGTTGCTGTGCGTGGGCTTTTCTCTAGTTGTGGCAAGCGGGGGCTATTCTTCGTTGCGGTGCTTGCGCTTCTCATTGCGGTGGCTTCTCTGTTGCGGAGCGCAGGCTCTAGGCGCATAGGCTCAGTAGTTGCGGCTCGCGGGCTCTAGGGCGCAGGCTCAGTAGTTGTGGCGCACGGGCTTAGTTGCTCTGCAGCATGTGGGATCTTCCTGGACCAGGGCTGGAACCCGTGTCCCCTACATTGGCAGGCGGAATCTTAACTGCTATGCCACCAGGGAAGCCACAGGAGTGATTCATTTTTAAAAGAACCCTGAAACTGCCTTTCATTACACCCACGTCTCAGGAAGACCTCATACTACACTGTTACAAGTACTGACATATGGCTAATTGCACTGTGAAGGATTTGGACTTTTTGAAGCTTACTGGTATGTTTTTCAGCAGAGAACGGATAATCAGAAAATAAATTCCCTTGGTACAACATCACACCAGAAGAAAATGGTGAATGTTTTTGAACCCTGTCTGGTGTTATGCCAGTAGTAGAAATCTCCACACCAGAAAAATTGTACCTTTGGCGTGAATGGGCTAAGGTGGGATGGTAGCTTTGATCTCACACTTGGCCATGGGTTGGAATCCCACAGCCCGCTAGCTGACTTTCTCTCTCTCTCTCTGTTTCTCCCCAGAAGCCCCTTGTGCCACGCCGCTGATCTGCAGCTTTGGGAGGCCGGTTGACCTGGAGAAGGACGACTACCAAAAGGTGGTGTGCAACAACGAGCACTGCCCTCACAGCACCTGGATGCACCTGCAGTGCTTCTACGAGTGGGAGAGCAGCATCCTGGTCCAGTTCAACTGCATCGGCCGGGCCCGCAGCTGGAACGAGAAGCAGTGCCGCCAGAACATGTGGACCAAGAAGGGCTACGACCTGGCCTTCCGCTTCTGTTCCTGCCGCTGCGGCCAGGGCCACTTGAAGAAGGACACGGACTGGTACCAGGTGAAGCGGATGCAGGATGAGAAAAAGAAGAAGTCGGGGTCGGAGAGGAACACCGGGAGGCCCCCCGGTGAGGCGGTGGAGGAGGCCAAGAAGTGCCGGCCGCCCACCAAGCCCCAGAAAGGCCTGAGCCACGACCTGCCCCGCCGGCATTCCATGGACCGGCAGAACTCCCAGGAGAAGGGCGGCGGGGCCGCAGCCTACGGGGCGCGCTCCCCCTGCGGCTCCCCGGGCCAGTCCCCGCCCACCGGCTACTCCATCCTCTCCCCCGCCCACTTCAGCGGCCCCCGCTCCTCCAGGTACCTCGGGGAGTTCCTAAAGAACGCCATCCACCTGGAGCCTCACAAAAAGGCCCTGGCGGGGGGCCACGTGTTCCGAAACGCCCACTTTGACTACAGTCCGGCCGGGTTGTCAGTTCACAGAGGGGGCCACTTCGACGCGCCCGTGCAGTTCCTGCGGCGCCTGGACCTGTCCGAGCTCCTCACTCACATCCCCCGGCACAAGCTGAACACTTTCCACGTGCGGGTGGAGGACGATGCCCAGATGGGCCAGGGCGAGGATCTGCGGAAGTTCATCCTCGCGGCCCTCAGCGCCAGCCACAGGAACGTGGTGAACTGTGCCCTGTGCCACCGGGCACTCCCGGTGTTCGAGCAGTTCCCGCTGGTGGACGGAACTCTGTTCTTAAGCCCCTCGAGACACGATGAGATCGAATACGATGTTCCCTGTCACCTTCAAGGTACAGGTGTTCGCTCACCTTGCCTGTTTTCTGTTTGTGAGAAGTGAAAAGCCAACAAGAAGGGATGGCCCTGTTGGGGCTTAATTTTAACTGATGACGTGTTTTTGTTCTAGTCAGGAGCTAGCTAACTTTTGAATATTTCAGCTCTGCCCAGTGAGGTGGTGTCCTTTCCTCTGATGTCACACTATACCAAGTACAGTGGTCCTGGTGGGTAATTTTATGTTTCTGTCTTGCTGTAATTTGAAGAGAGGATTCAGGTGTATAGTTTTTCGTAATTGGGAGGAACTTTAGAGAAAGAATTGCATAAAAATGTTTCACTTGCTATAAAATAGGTGCCTTTGAAACCTATGTTACTGTGCCCAGCAAGCTGTGTATTCTCTCTGATCCTTGTAAACATAACACAGCGAGGGAAGGGTCAATGTGTTTTTAGATTAGTTGAATTAATCTTGAAATGTATGAAAGGTGAGACTTTCTTGATAGCAGCAAAAGGAAAATGAAAGCTCAGATATTACCCTGGTGGAGAGGCGTGGGGAGCTTCTTACTATTAGCGCTGTGGATGACATACAACTGGGACATTTCAGCCAGAAAATGAATAACAGGGGGTGGGTCAGTTGACAGAGAAATCTGTCAATTCATGTAAAACTACTGAATTTATATAAATATGGGATCCATGACATATAACCCGTTTATAACTTTAAAAGTGTGCTTTAAAAAGCCTATAGTAAAAATGATATATCCCCACCTATCTTCTTCCCACCCACCCCTGCTGTCTCACTTCTCAGAGTGAGACACTTTCAAATCTTAACTGATTCTTCAGGTTTTTACCATCATAATTTTAAAACTGCTATCTTCATTCTCCGATTTTACATATTACCTCTAGATTTACTTTTAAGGTGGATGATGGTTCATGCTTTCTTGCATCTTCCCCTTTCTCTCAGGATAATCCATCACAATTCTTAGTTAAATCCTTAATGATTTTGTTATTATGAGTATATAAATATTTAGTGCTGAGCCAAGAAGTATAGATGTATTTCCTATTTAGAGAACTGTATGTTCTGGGACTCCTTTTGTTTTTATCAAAGTTAATAATTGCTTCACATTTTCATTTGCTTAGCCTTTTTTTTGAAGCTTTGGCTGGTGCTTCTAACTCTCCAGCAGCTCTACAAACCACCTTTCAAAAACATGTCCACATACCTGTCAAACATTTTTATGAATTATTTTCTAGAAATTTCTTTCATGGAGCCTTTCATCTTCCTGCTCCTGTCTGTCCTGCTGCACTTAATGCCTGCTGTACTACATAGCTGTCCTTCTAGGAATTCTTTCATCTCTTTCCTATTTTTTATCTTCTGTTGCCTAGATCCCATACTCTCTTTTTCCTTGGTAAATTTCCTCAGTTTGTTAAGAAGCATCCCCTAGGAGCTTTCTGAGAAAGGAAGCATGGGAATAGATATTTTGAGTTTTTGAAAGTCTGGTAGTATCTTGATTCTATCTTCACACTTCCAAGTTATAATTATTTTCCCTTTGGAATATTTTCCCATAGTCTTCCAAGTTATAATTATTTTCCCTTTGGAATTTTGAAGGCATTACTTCACTGTCTCCTGTCTTCCAGTGTTGCTACTGAGAAATCTAATATTATTCTTATTCCTGGCCCTTTATTTCTCCTTCCCATCCTCCAAAGGTTTTTAGATTTTCTCTAGTATTCTGAAGTTTCACCATGATGTCTTTTTTTCCATTTGTTGGGCAGGATGCTTTCTTGGCTTTTTGATTTTGTAAACTTATAGTCTTCAATTTGGGGAAATTTTCTTTTGATTTATTTCTTTGATGATTTCCTCCCATTTTCATTTTTTCTTTCTTTCTTTCTTTCTTTCTTTCTTTCTTTCTTTCTTTCTTTCTTTCTTTCTTTCTTTCTTTCTTCCCTCCCTCCCTCCCTCCCTCCCTCCCTCCCTCCCTCCCTTCTTTCCTTCCTTCCCTCCTTTCTTTCTTCTCTGTAGAACAGTTAATGAGATGTTGGACCTCTTAGATTGATCCTTTTTTTTTTTTTTGAGGAGGGGGGAGATCCTTTATTATGTATATTTTTGGCCCTGTTCATCTCTTTATCTTTATTCTGCTTTCTGGAAGATTTCTCTGATTTTATATTCCAGTATTTTTACTGAGTTTAAGATTTTCTGTTATCTATTATATTTGTAATTTCCAAAAGTTCTTTTTAAGAGCATCCTGCTCTTGTTTCATGCATGCTATTTCTGCTTCACCTTTCTCAGCAGGAAAAGGGAGCTGAATTTGCGAGGGGTGGTCTCATTCATTTGCTAGAGTTTTGCCTACTGTCCTGTGTCTTTTAGCCTTTGTTATAGGGCAAGCCACTCTAAAACTTAGTGGTGTAAAACAGTGATGATTTATAATTTCTCACAATTCTATGAGTTGGTTGGTTAGGATGGCCTCTTACACATGTCTAGCAGTTGGCAGTCTGGTTGGCCTTGGGAGCCTCAGCTAGAATGGCTTATCCCTGTTTATATATCCTTTCATCTGCCGGTAGACTAGCCTGGGCTTTTTCACATGGTGTTCTCAGGATAGCATTAAAGATGGTGAGAATGGAGTTGCATGGCCTCTCTCTCTTGAGGCTTAAGCTTGGGACTGAGTAACATCACTTCCATCACATTCTGTTCTTCAAAAAAATAAGTTGTAAGGCTATCCCAGATTCAGGGGATGATTCAACAGACTCTGCTTCTTGATGAAAAAAGTTGTATAGAATGTGTGGTTATTTAGTAATTTGTTATACCCCACTCTTTCTCTTTCAGCACCTCATCTCAACCTCCCCTGTGCTTGTTTTCCAGTTTCAGAGCTAAACCATTTATTACTTCTCCATCTAATTTCTGATCTCATATTCAGGGTTGCAAGTACCTCATAGTTTCATGGAAGATAGAATTTGTATTTTGTTACTTGTACTTTATACTGCGTGAGGATAATTTTAGAGGGAAGTAGAAGGAAACATCTTCACTTCACCATTTTATGATTGGAAATATTCTTTATGAAGATGAATGAGGATACAAGGGTACAGGGTACATGAGAGGAGAGTTGTCCTTTTTCTACTCATGATGGACAAATCCTTTTCATTTAATCTGTTCACCAATCAATCAAACTTATGAATTGCATACTTGTACTGGGTACTATCAGTCCTTGCCACTCATCAGTCTATAATCTTAGGATATAAGATGCATTTGCAAAAGTGTAACTAACTTTACCAGGCCTAAGGCACTAGTACCACCTTTGGAACTGGTATCGCCTGGATATTATGTACGTGAAGCAACCTATCGTTTCCAAAGAGGAAGGGGACACTTTGGCCTGGGTAGTCAAAGGAGGTAATGTGAAGGCAGATGTCAAGAGGGGCACTGGACTTTGATAAGTACACGGTCTAACTACACTGGGGGTTTGTTGATAAGGAGTAATGTAAGCAAAGGAATAGTTGTTCATAAAAAGGTCAGGAGACAGTGAGAGAACCGAAGAGCACCATCTGGTTGGAGCAGAGGTTCTAGAGTAGGAAATGAGTAAGGTAGGTGGAGAACAGATTGTGGGTGTCCTTTCAAGCCATAACAAAGAGCTTTGCCATATTGATGAATTGAAGGGTTTAACAATTTTTTTTTTTTAAAGCCAATGGTTGCTTGGGGGAAAAGTTGTTTGAAAGGGGTGGATACAGTTGAAACTTAAATCTGTATTCTAGATGCAAGGAGAAGAGAGACAGCTGGGTGGTGATGGTGGGGATTGAAAGGTGGGAACAGCTGTAAGAGATTATATTAAAGGGAAGATCACAGCTTTGGGGACAGCTTTACTCTATGGGATAAAGATGTGTCCTTGTTGGCTCACTTTGGCTCTAGACCAGGTAAACAGTATTGTCACGAACAGGAGAAGAGAAAGTTGGGGAAGGGACCTGATCTTAGAGGAAGGAAGATGGGGTACTTGTGTGTATTGGGTTTGAAGAGATGTTGGAACTTTTGTGTGGAGGTGTCTTTCACAAGCGCTATTAGAAATAAACATTTAGGATGAACACTGAAGCTTATTTTACAAGATTAGTGGGTAAAAGAGTGGAAGAGGCCTTGAATGGGGAGAAAAGAGAAAGAAAAGGAGGAGTATATGACAGAGCCCAGGACCAGATCTTAAGGGTACCCATCAGAGTGGATGGAGAAAGGTAAAAATTAGACAGGCCTAAGAATTCTGTGTGTGTGTGTGTGTGTGTGTGTACACACCTAAGTACATACACACATTATCCAAATAGATAATGGATGTGTTAGGTGTGCACTACAGAAGTCTTGAGAAGTTTAACTGTTGATGATAAAATCTGAGGATCTGGTTGTTTTATCAGCACCAGACAAGTCAATGCCGTAAGTGGGGCCTTGGCATATGTCCGTGTTTTTATTGCCACATCTCGAAGTCCATGCCATCTTCTTTTATAACAAGCCAGTGTCAATAATTTCTTCCATCACAGAGTTTCAACCATGTATTCCTTAAAGCATTTTCAGTTCCAGTAGGAAGGCACATTCCAGGCCACAGGATTCCAGGCTGCAGTTGATTATACGCTGCTGAAATAATGTGTAATTTCCAGTGGTGGACCGTGTGGATTGTCATTCCCTTGCTCTGGGCCCTTTCCCCCTCAGTGCCCTCCCCAGCCTCCAGCTCCAGCCTCTCTTCCCTCATTTTTCCAGAAGAAGATGTTTTTGTTTGGTTTTAATAATTTATTAAGGTTGATCGAGTTAGGAATTTCTTTTGGTACAATAGTTCTTTACCACTTAGAACCATAGGTAATTATTCTCTCAAAAATCTGCTTTTTGTTTGAACTCACAACCCTAGAATTTAGAAATTTTAAATTCTCAGTATTTAGGACAATATATAACAGTAACTGAAACAAATTCCCAGCCAGGAATTCCCGTGATGTAGCCTGGAGGTTGAGTCAGACAAGTCTGGACTTTGCTCTTTATTATCTTTTTGAACTCGGGCAAGCTATTCCAGCTCTCTAAGCTTCAGTTCCTCCTATCTGAAGTGGGAATAACAGTAATGCCTACTTTAGAGGGTTGTTGTGAGGGTTAAATGAAATGATTCACGTAGCCTCCTAGCACAGTGTCAGATCCTTGGTAAGCACTCAGTGAAAGTTCCCTGTCAACTTCATCATCATGGTCATTGCTACCAACATGTGACTTCTCCGTCTGTCCCTGTCCCCACCCTTCCTAGCAGCCACCTTGATGTCTTTGAATGTTTGAGATCTGCAGTGTTTGAGAACTCCGTCTAGGACGGAGATTGGAAATGAAGCCTTTTCCAGTGTGGCTGCTAGATATTGAAATGACATCCTGAAATGCCCCAGCCCACTCTGAGTGTGAGATTGTTTTATTTTCAGTGCCCTACAGCAGAGGTGGGCAGTATTGTAAGAAGCTCTTGTCACCCTTCCCATTTTTTGGCATAGAGACCTCCAAGGTTTTAACGTCTTAGGCTGTTAATATATCTCATCCATTCATGTAATGTACAATTATGGAGTGCTTTCCGCGTTCCAGATATTGTGCAAGACACTGAGCCTTCAAGGAGGGCATAGTTCCTGCCCTCAGGGAGGGGGAGAGAGAGTCTCGTAAATGAATGAAATGAAAGATTTCCCTGTGAGTACTGTATACCCCCTTCTAATGTGTAAGGAGCAGGCTGGTCCTTAACCACTGAAAATATGAAGAGCATGGTCTGGCTGGTGGCAACGAGCAGCACACTCTGAATAAGAAGTCACTTAGGAGTATGTATTCTGCTGCTGGTAGTTTTTTAGCACAGTGGAACCCCGATCCCCACATAGAGAGCAGTGTTATTGTTGTTACACATTGCCCAGACAGATGCTGGACATTGCAGCTTTTCCCCGATTTGAACCTGAACCCTTCCATATAAACTAGCGTGACATCTTTCCTTTACAAGCGTTAGATATTGATAAATAGTGGAGGAATGGGCTTATGACTTTCAAGAGCCCAGTAAATAACAAGACATTGAACTCCTTTGAAAAAAGAAACAAAACACACACAAGTAAGATATAATTCTGGTTCCTAAATTGGATGTGGTGATGGATGAGCAATTTTGGAGACAAGAACAGTTAACGTAGTAATTCTGACTATGGTATAATTCTGGGCTACAAATACCAAGACAGACTTTGGACTTTTTCATGATGGGACTTGTTGATGCACGAGAGCCCATGAACACAGACCAACATTGCTGGTTCAGCCTCCATAATCCACAGTAGATCTCTGAGCAGAAAGTCCTGCATGATCACAGCTGCTTTTGAGCATCCGTGGCTTGGTCATTTTGAGTTTGGACGTCCGTATTATAAACCTGGCAGCACTTTTCGGAAAAATGAATTGAAGCAGGTATTTAATAAGATTGAACTTAAAGTATGTGTCCCATTGACAATAGTTAGTAATCCATCATTTTTGTAAAAGGACAACTTGGGGATATATGATAAATATCATCTATTTTGCTTTATATATTTATTCAAATGATAAAGTTTTGCTTATAACTGATAGATGAGCCATTGTTTTAATCCCCTTTGGTGACAAAAGGTGATTTCTTGGCCAACCACTCTCAGCATCGTGTCTTCTGTGTACAGGGAGGCTCATGCATCTGTACGCAGTGTGCGTGGACTGCCTGGAAGGGGTTCACAAGATCATCTGCATCAAGTGTAAGTCGCGGTGGGATGGCAGCTGGCACCAACTGGGCACCATGTACACCTATGACATCCTGGCCGCCTCTCCATGTTGTCAGGTTGGTATTTACCCCTCAGAGCGAGTAGTGGGTGCTATCAGGCTTCTGTCCCCAGATGAATGCAGAGGAGTTAGAGGCAGCACTGCAGTTATGTTGGAGGAGGTGGGAGGGTGTGGAGAACGTGCTTCAGGAGTGAGCAGCCATGCGACTCCCCAGAGTCCAGCAGTGATGGTTGATTTACTGCAGCACGGTGCTGCTGTTACTGGAATACTAGGCAGTCATTAAAAGGGATCTTGTAATTATGTGGGAAATATTTTCAGTATTTTAAGTCAAAAAAAGCCGCCTTTAAATGGCAGAATAATATGCTTCCATTTGTAAAAAGTGAACATGAAAAGGAACCGGCTAGCCTATTACCAGAGGTTGTCTCTGGGTTGTGGGATGCTGAGTGGTTCCTTTAGTTTTCTTTTTGCTTACTTATATTTTTTAATGTTTTATATGATTAACATAGTTTCTAGTAAGAAAAAGTTGTCATTTAAAAGGAAAGAAGAAAGTTTCACTTTCTTAAATAGACAGGATTTTCTTTTTGTTTCCTTTCTGTGGGACAGTGCAGTTATCCAGGAACTGCCTGCCCTGTCAGGTGTTTGAGGTTGACTTGAAAGATTTGTAGTCCTTAAAGCTCTGCTAAGGGGGGGCATCTTCTGATGCTAAGAAAGCATCTGAACTGTAGCTGTCATGAGGAAAAGAGGGAAGTATTAACATTGGAAAATGCCTTACATAAGTCCATAGAAACACAGGAGACAAAACAAAATCCTTGGAAGTATCTTGATTTATTTCCAAGTGCTTTGGAAAAGAAAACACTTGTTATATAATTATTTGATATTCATGGATTGGAGAGGTATTTTCCTTCCCTCTTAAGTGGCTAAGTCTTTAATATAAATACCTGATAAACATTTCATTAGTTTTATTACACAGTTTTATATCTTTAGCATTATGGTTTGACTTTTATAAAGAGAATATCCTTACCATTATTAGTTTATTCAGAAAATAAGCTGTGTTGGTTGAATTAAAAGGTTGGCACAGTTGGTATTTCAGCTATGCTGTGTCTGTACTAGTGATCTTAGAAGAGAAATATGGTCGTGAGAGACCTGAATGGCCATCTGTAGCCTGTCGTTTGATTCCAGATAGGATTGACTCCTTTACGCTATTCTCATACATGGACCACATTTCCATTTAAAACTTAGCCTTGGAAGTGAGATATCATTGTCTTTTAGTTATTCACTGTAGCATTTTATAATACCCACTGTTCCTTGATGCCAGCTCTTGAAATGAGAGGAACAAAAGGAAGGGATGCCTCTCTCCCACACACACCAGACAGGGTTATCTTTTAAAGAAGTAAGGAAGTGAAAGAATGTGTGGGCCTATAACTCATAGAGTGTTAGCACTGGAAAAGATTCGTATTTTCCACATACAGTGGAGGCCTAAACAATTAGAATGATTTTCCCAGGTCTACCCACACGTGTCACAGCCGTGACCACAGCCTCTGTCACTCCCAGTCTGGTGCTCTTTCTACTCCACCACTGAAAGGCACTGGGGTTATTTCCTCATCTTCAGGGAGAAAAGCAGAATGGCATCCTGCCACATCCAGCCTGCTGTTCCTCATTATATATTTCTTCCTTAAAACAATTTAAGCCCAAACACTTCTTTTCTGGCCCCTTACTGAAATGGAAAACAGGTTTGATTACTTTGGGCTTAAAAAAAATCAACTAACTATGTTCACTGAGAAGGTACAAGTGTTAGACACTATTAAGGCATCAAGGAGTATCTTCCGATAAGACTTCGAGACCAAAATAAGCAGGAATTCATTATTAGAAAGGAATAATAGGTTAAAGAGAGTGGTTAAAGAGAGAGGTTTGCTTAGAATCTCACTTTTAATATTGTTCAGAGAGATTAGTCAGTTAAAAGGGAATTTTTCTCAGGTTACAGAAAGGTAGTCCATGTAATGGCTAAGAGGGTAGGCTCTGGAGTAAGCTACTGTGGTTCAGATCTCAGCCTTTCTGCTTTATCACCATGTGCCTCAGTTCCATCATCTAAAATTCATGTACTACTACCTACCTACAGGAGCGTTTTGAGGACAAAATGACATTATGCCTCTCTATTACCTTTGTAGAATGAGTCTGAATTGAGAGTCTGTTATAATTTCTGGTTATTCACTGAAGTCCTTGGACCTATTGCTGAAAGCTTGGGTCTTGTGCTGTTAGAGGGAGGCTGGGGCATGAATAAAGGTACAGTGTGCTCGCAGGTTCCAGAAGCCTCAGGGTAAAGGTGGCCCTTATTCCTGGATCCTCAATTTTACTAGAGTATTTTAGGGAAATTTTATTTTTACCCCAAAGAAAACAGAAATGTAGTAACCAGTAGAATGAAAAATGTATATGGATTTTAAAAATAAAAAAAATCTTCAAAGAAATTTCATGCAAATTTGGATGAGGGAAGTTGGTTTCAGTCACTTTTTAAAATCCAGGGGGCAGAGATTTCCAGTTGTTAGGGGAACTTTACCTGAGAAGTTTAGGCAGTACAAGTTGAGAATTTTCTTCCCACCAGTAGTAGTAATTACTAGCAGTGCTGCACATCGGGAGAGAAGAGTCATTAATCTTTCAGGCTGATGGGTGAATATTTGAGTGTATATCTCATGCTTATCTGATGCTCTGCGTACCCTGTTTTGGGTAATAAAAGGATACTTTACTAAACTCTTGATCAGTTTCCCAGGTAGAGCAGTCTCACGTTTTCGTTGGTTTGACGTTGGCAGTGCTGTGACGTAGAGGGGTACTGTGGCTCACGGCATCTTGTGTTCCCCCCCCCAGGCCCGCCTGAACTGTAAGCACTGCGGGAAGCCAGTGATCGACGTGCGGATTGGGATGCAGTACTTCTCCGAGTACAGCAACGTCCAGCAGTGTCCACACTGTGGCAACCTGGACTACCATTTCGTGAAGCCATTTTCCTCCTTCAAAGTTCTCGAAGCTTATTGATGAAAGCTTTGCTTTAGTAATAGCTATTTTATTGATATTATTACTTTATTACATATCTTTTCTAGGGAAGCCTTCTGTGACATTCATTTCTTTTCTAATTGAAAGGAGAGTTCCTTTGTGTATGTGTGCCACTAAAAGGGGGGCTGCCCCTTGCCTTCTCTTGACTCCCGAGTGTTAGTCTGTGGTCATGACCAGAGCCCAGCCGGTACTCCTGTGAGCTTGGGGGAGCGGTTAACTATCACTAAGAGTCTCTTGGGCAGCTTTTAGGGTGGTGGGGAAGATGGGGTGAATTTAGGAAAGGGATTATGTGGTCGTAAACTGAGAGCACGGTAGGAGTTGGGAAGAAACTCTTACTAAAATGTTAACTGTCTAAAGACCCACTTTTAGATCTTCTCTGGGCCTTGGAAAAAACATGTGACAAGTGAATGTAATCTGTGCCTGGAGAGCTGATGGTGTGTTTGTCCACCTTGGTTTGGCGTTCCGCAGTGCATGCTGGCCTGCAGTTTCCCCTCACTGACCGATCATTGGAAGGTGGACATGAGCCCTGATTCTATCCCTGTTGTAGTTTAGCAGGCAGTTTTCATACTGAAAATAATATCCAAATTATAAGGCATATGAAAGTATATATTTTTAGGTAAGCTGACCTATAACAAAGAGAATATGCTAAATGAATTTGGAAATGATGCAGACTGACTCAAGAGGGCAAACAGGCAGAACGCTGTCATTTGAACTGTGTCTTTGAAGTTGGTCAAACAAACTCTTAAGGAGAATCCAAGAATAACATGATTTGAGCGGTACTGATTTATATAGGTTGCACTGTCGAAGTGCCATTTGACGTCAGATCCTTCTCACAGGTAAATCTCACAGCCACAGACCCTGACTGGTGAGTTTCAGAACCAATTGCCGTACTTGTCTTCCCCCCAAATTGCTTATGGCTGCATTTTACCCCTTTAATGCTGCGTTTCGCAAATCAAAGATTTTGCCCTAAGAAGGAAAGGAAAAAATTATCTGTGAACCTTTGAGGAAAAGAATAATTTTAGTATTTCTTTTTAAAGTGTTTCATTTTGGAAAATCACTGATTATAATGCATAACAATATGTCTGAAAATAGATTATTCTGAAGATCTCCATGATACCTTACCATTGGTGAAGAAGATGATACTTTACAGAACTTGATTGGTCAGAGCATTGAGCTTTCCAAAATCCCAGCCTTCTGTTTATTAGAGCTTTCTGATTTAAGTAGACTGACACCCCATACCTTTAGAGAACTGGAATTGGAATATGATTTCTCAAAAATGAATTTGATAATTTCAACCATAATACACATATATGCTAAAAGAATGTTGAAAATATGATCCTTTTATGGGTAGCTAAATTTGGGGTTATGTGAATATTTTCTATTATTTCGTTTATACCATTTTTTTCCCTCAGAAAAACAGTTGTTTTTCCTCTCAGAAGTGTTTAGGCATCATTGCAAGTGAGTTTCAGTTCTGCTACATGGAATATTTGATGTTTTGTTAGAAAGAACACAGCTGACTGAGAGATTGACTAATATTCTTTATCTTTCGGTTTGCATGATTGTAATTCGGCTGACAACATCCAGTTTGATGTTTGATGATCTGAAGAGTATCACAGTGAGGCGAAATGCTGAATGTCTGTAAGAAGCAGCAAATTGTCATTGCTCTCACAGTATTTGATGCAAGGAAAAGAGGCCTATAGGACACATCCGTGGCAAATTTGTCTTTAATACACAAAGCTGTAACTGAACTAGCTGTTTTGCTATTGATTCTCTCACGTACCCAGTTATAAAAATTGGTGAGTTTCTCTTGTCTTCAGAGTACCATTGGATTTTATTTCTGAATTTAAAATGAATAGTAAAATATTTGTTCTTTAACCCACCTCAGTTTCTAAAGAGAAACCTGCTTGTATTGTTGTTCTGAAGCTTCAAGTTTACGTGTAGGTCACATTCAGCAAGCTCCTCAGCCTAAAGCTTCTGCAGGTGTAGCGTCTGATGCGTTCCCTGTTTTCTCCTCATGTTGTTGTCTACTCTGAGAAATAAGTATGAGGAAGTTTCACTGTAAGTGAGTAAAATTTGCTTTGGGCCTTTATTTTGATGATTAAGTTAGGATTCTATGGATGCTGAATTGATATAAAAGGAGAGGCACAGGTATCATATGCAAGAGTATCTTTTGCCTTTAAGGCATTGCGTTCTTGTCTAAAATGGAAAATTTGGCTGAATTGAGAATAAAATGTAATTGAGTTTGCAGCCATGTGAAGAATAAATTTCATTTTGGAATCTGCTGACCTTACTATGTTCTCCACACTTTCTCAAAGTACTTGGCTCTGAGTACCTTGATAGGAATTGGAATATATCAGAAAAGATGATTATTTTTGTTGTGGTTTGGATATTAAAGGGTATTAGTCACCCAAGAGATCCACTTTCTGTTTTTCTGATAAATAGTGTTCAGTAACATGAACCTACTCATGAGTGACTAATAAGTGATTTTTATCTACTTTAGCTTGTTTTAGTTTTAAGCATTATACCTTGAACAAATAAAATCACCTGCTTTAGTTTAATGGGAAGACTATTTCTGAGCATCTCATCTTCTTCTCCTCAGGCCAGCTCAGTTCTTCACTCTCTTCTGGTTGCGCTTGAAGCAGTTGATATACTGGGTTTACACCTTAAAAGATAGACATTTGCTGTGAAGTTAGGGAGTGGGGTGAATTATCCCATTGTAATTAAGAAAGAGCTTTCCCCAAACAGTCTTTAATTCCCAGTTTTTGTAGAAGAAGCTCATTCATTTTCTGAGTAAAAAGTATTTTCGTATCTGTCTGGGGGGAAATTAACTCATCAGGAAAATATTATTAGGTGTTTAAGTCCTAAAACTAACAGATTAAACTGATACATAACTTATTAGATCACCCAAACTAACTTGCTGAAATCTTTTGTTTTGTCCTGTAAGATCAATGCTTAACATGCAGTCTCTCCTCCTGTGCCCAGGTCAGTAACTCCAGGTTGCTCTTCTCTTTAGTCTCATGGTAGCAGCTGTTGGGTAATTTTAGTCGGAGGTTGGGGAGGAGGTGAGGAGAAAGTGCTCTTGTTCAGTGTTTTGTTTCCTATAAAAGGATGCTGCCTAACCCAGCTCATCTCTGTGTCCTGTTGACTTTATTATTATTCCAGGTAATTGCAAGAAAATATAATGAATGGGCATCATTAACACCAGCTCAAAAACATATTCTTATCAGTGAATATTTCTTGTCAAATGTCTTGGATTGCACTTTTGTTGAGGGAAGACAGTGTAAATAGTTAAAGAATGTTGATAAAATTGAAACATTTGGTTATGGAATTGTGTGGTGTTAGAAGGTTTCTGTTTGTGAAATGTATGTATTAAAAATAATAAAATTTCAGAAACTAACATTGTATTCTCTCTTTAGTGTGTCACTTTATTTTTTGTTGGGATTCCAGGTTCTTGAACTTGGGATTGTTTGATAAGAAAAGGTAGTAGAGAAGACGTTCTGAGAGTTTGATCACTATTCAGGTAGCCACTTCAAAGTCACTACTGCAGCTAATAAAAACTACGAACTTTTTATGCTGTTTGAAAGTGATGTACCACATGTAAATTCCCTTTGCAACAAAAGAAGCATTCTGTATAACAAAGTTTGTTCCATGTGGATAATCCACAATTATTGTTCTGGTTATAGGGAATCCTATTGACTAAGTAGATAATCCTATTCTACACTTTGTTGTTGTTGCTTCTAGGCCTGTAACAATTTTCATAATAAAAAGACTGGATTATATCCTTCTTCATTATAAGAAAATGAGAACTGAGTTGCTGTTAAACTTCTTGCTGACTTGCACTGTGATCTAGTTTAGCTTATCTTTCAAATTTCCTCGTCCCCTTCATTTCAGGTATTATACTCAGCCAGTGGATTGAAATCCACAAAGTCATAAGAACACAGGAAACGTGGGTGAAGAAAGAGTCTCCAGTGGATTCACAGCCTGTCTTACCATTATTTACTACAGACATCTGAGGCGTAAATTTTATTTCATTTAAAGCCTTAACGACTTGGGATATTACACTTGTGATAGTGTAATTTATATCAACAAAATTCCTTTGCAATTGAAAAGAAAATACAGTTCTTACTATTATAGAAAAAAACCAAAGTTAAACAGTGATTATTAAGAATTAAGTTTAATGGAAGAGAATCTTATTTGTTCTTAGTGGTTTCCATTTCTTTAAACCTTGCTTATATTGTTTTGACTTCAATTTAGCAGCAATTAGATTGCTAATTATATAGGCTGTTTCTCTAGTAAAGAGTTAAATTTTGGAAGAAAGAAAGCTTTCCTTGAGCTTTTGTTCTTTTCATGTTCTTTCAGCTCTCTATACACAGGATAAATGTTATCTACTGAATGTGAAATATCTTTGAAGATAGTAAAGTGTTGTATAGATGTACTAGAAATAATGTATTTTTAAAGAATACTTTTCTTCTAATGGCAGCCTTTAGCATTGTGATAATCACTTTATATAAGCTCGATTTGGTATTGCTAAGCCTCAGGGACAGCAAAAACATTGTAAAAATAAGCAAAGTACTTTGTCTCATGGTGTTCAGTAAAAACGTTGATTACATTTGTCAGTGTCCAAATGGAATCTGCCC
Source organism: Monodon monoceros (assembly GCF_005190385.1). Taxonomy (NCBI): domain Eukaryota; kingdom Metazoa; phylum Chordata; class Mammalia; order Artiodactyla; family Monodontidae; genus Monodon; species Monodon monoceros. Next base: position 64,232,482 of record NW_021703771.1, read on the forward strand.
TTACAGCACTGTTTCCTGGTGATGGACACCATGCCAAGTGGTTCTGATACACTTGTTTGAAAGTTTAGATCATATCTTAAAGTCAAGTTTGGAACTATCTAATTGCATTTCTCACAAGCCTCAAAGTATTATAGAAAACTCATAGCCATAAAGTCATAGAATTAGAGATACCAGAATTTAAAGCAGGGACTGTGTTTTTTGTCGTATTCACATAGTGTGTGTGTGTGTGTGTGTGTGTGTGTATTTGTTTTTAATTGAAGTATAGTTGATTTATAACATTATATTAGTTTCAGGTGTGCAACAGTGATTCTATATTTTTATAGATTATACTCCATTTAAAATTATTATAAAATATTGGCAATATTCCCTGTGCTATACCATATATCCTTGTAGTTTATATATTTTATACATAGTAGTTTGTACCTCTTAATCCCTTCCCCCATCTTGCCCCTCCCCCCTCCCTCTCCCCGATGGTAACCACTAGTTGGTTCTCTGTTTTGTTACATTCATTTGTGTGTTTAAATCGTATTGACTATTGTACTCATTGTAGAGTTAAACTGAGGCCCAGAGAACTTAAATCTATATAAATAAGTCCGTGTAGTTCACAGCTGACTGGGAATTAAGTCTGGATTCCTTCTAGTCCTCAAAATGACATCAGCGGGAGGGTACTTTTTTTTTTTTTTGCGGTACGCGGGCCTCTCACTGTTGTGGCCTCTCCCGTTGCGGAGCACAGGCTCCGGACGCGCAGGCTCAGCGGCCATGGCTCACGGGCCCAGCCGCTCCACGGCATGTGGGATCTTCCCGGACCGGGGCACGAACCCGTGTTCCCTGCATCGGCAGGCGGACTCTCAACCACTGCGCCACCAGGGAAGCCCAGGTACTTTGGTTTTGGTTGAGAACTTTGGGTTTATTTTTACAAGGCACTGGATGTAAAAGGTACAGTAGCCCTTGCTTCAGCAGCCCAGGTGGAAGTAATTCTGAGAGGCCTTGCTGAGACCCTTGCATGAGGGTGAGCACATTTGAAAGCATCCCCTGTTTTTAGAAAGAAGAAAACAAATGGAACACTTCTAACTTCTAAAAGGGAGAAATAATATTTGAAATCAATAGTTGTGTGTTTTACCTCATTTTTTGTGCATTCATTTGTTGACTTCTATTCTCTTTTGTTAAGATCAGTCATTGCTTGAGGAGAACTGCGTCTTAGTGTAAGGTGACATTTTAACAATCTACACTAAGAATCCATCATTCTGTTCACTTTGGGATCTGACTTTGAGATGTTTCTGGATTCAACCTTGTCAGGCTGTCGGATCTGACAACCCAATTGGGGCAGAGTTTTCCTTTTCAAACTTTTCAAACAGTTGCCCTTGGTGTGTTTCACTTTGAGTTTCTCTTCAGTACTCTTCTGTCTGAAGCTCTGGTATTTCAGACTTTTCTGAGTTGCTAAACCTGGTCACTGTTTATTTGTAGTGCTGGTTACATGTCTGAGACAATTAAAATTTTTCATGGTGTAGGGGTTATCTCTTGAGCTAATAATTAGTGATATTCCTAGTTATTGCAAAACCATGGGTTGGCAATCAGTGCCTTACACTTTCTTGTTATTTGCATCACATTAACGAATCACATATTTTTCTGAAACTCTGATGACACAGCAAGTGGTTGATGAAGAAAGTAAAGCCAGGGGAAGCCCCTAGGCTAGGGTTTGTCTGAAGCTCCAGAGCCTCATGGCTCTAAGAAGAAAGTAGTTTGGGCTGAGAGTGAGATGGTGGTAGTCCCGGAGGCTATTGTGAATAATTCAGAAAGCTTAATGGAGATCAGAACATTGCCTGCCACAAAGCTGCACAGAATATCTAAAAGGTCAGCTTATTTTTGGCAGGAGTTGTAGCAACCTTGGTTATCTCATACTGCTCAGAAACACTGGCAGTAGTATATGCCTTTGATGAATAATATGAGAACATAAATGAATTAATACCTAATAAATGTTGTTTATTTTACAGACGTAACCTTTCAAAACAAGATAGAGTTATATTAGGTGAGGGTGGTCTTTGGTGATGGCAGAGTTGGGAAAAAGCCATTTTTTAAAAGTGTCTGCTTTTCCTAATCATTTTCCTTTTACCTGTTGTGATATCTCTGTTTTATCTTTTTTGTACCTGCCCATCTCTCTTTCCTATCTTGTCCTTTCTCCTGCCTCTCCTGTTGTATCAAGTTTCTTAACCATTGGAATACGGTAAAAGCCACCTGACAAACCTAGACATGAGTTGGTCAGTAAATCAAAAAAGTTAGTTAGGGACCTCCCTGGCAATCCAGTGGTTAAGACGTCACCTTCCAGTGCAGGGGGTGCGGGTTCGATCACTGGTCGGGGAGCTAAGATCCCACGTGCCTTGGGGCGAAAAAAACCAAAACATAAAACAGAAACAATATTGTAACAAATTCAATACAGATTTTAACGATGGTCCACATCAAAAAAAAACTTTAAAAAAAGTTAAAAAGAGTAGATTCCTCCAGTTGGCACAGACATAGACAAGTTGATCAATGGAAGGATAGAGTCCAGAAGTAAACCACACTTACATATATGGGTTAATTTTTGACAAAGGTGTAAAAAGAATTCGATGAAGAGAGGATAATGTAGCAAATGGAGCTGGAAAATTTGATAACCACTTGTGAAAACCAAACCTGGATCCATACTCATACCTCATTAAAAAAAAATTAAAAGTGGATCATAGATCTAAATGTAAAATCTAAAAAAATGGATAAATTGAATGTTATTAAAATTAAGAGCTTCTCAAAAGACATTGTTAGGAAAATAAAAAAACAAGCCACAGACTGGAAGAAAAGGACTTGTATCCAGAAAATAATGAAAAACTCCCAAAATGTAGTAACAAAACAAATGACCCATTTTCAAAAAAGTGCAACATATTTGAACACTTTGCCAAAAAAATGAAGGTGACAAACACATGATTAGGTACTCACCATCATTAGTTATTAGGGAAATGCAAGTTAAAACCACAATGAAATACCACTACACACCCATTGGAATGACTTAAAGAATACCAATTGCTGGCAAAGATGTAAGCAAAGTAAGAAACACTCATACACCGCTGATGGAAAACAGTTCGGCAGTTTCTTAAAAAGTTAAACATAATTCAGCCATAGAAAGAAGCGAAATTGAGCTATTTGTAATGAGGTGGATGGACCTAGAGTCTGTCATACAGAGTGAAGTAAGTCAGAAAGAGAAAGACAAATACCGTATGCTGACACATATATATGGAATTTAAGAGAAAAAAAAAATGTCCTGAAGAACCTAGGGGTAAGACAGGAATAAAGACACAGACCTACTAGAGAATGGACTTGAGGACACGGGGAGGGGGAAGGGTAAGCTGGGACGAAGTGAGAGAGTGGCATGGACATATATACACTACCAAACGTAAAATAGATAGCTAGTGGGAAGCAGCCGCATAGCACAGGGCGATCAGCTCGGTGCTTTGTGACCACCTAGAGGGGTGGGATAGGGAGGGTGGGAGGAAGGGAGACGCAAGAGGGAAGAGATATGGGAACATATGTATATGTATAACTGATTCACTTTGTTATAAAGCAGAAACTAACACACCATTGTAAAGCAATTATACTCCAATAAAGATGTAACAAAAAAAAAAGTTAAACATAACCTATTTTGTGTCCCAGCTATTCCACTTCTCTGTATTTACCCAAGAGAAATGAAAGCATGCCCACAAAAAGACTTGTTTATGAATGTTTCTGGCAGCTTTATTTGTAATAGCCCCAAACAGAAACAACACAAATGTCTATCAACAGGAGAATGGATGAACAAAATATGGGATACCTGTACTGTAGAATACTACTCAGCAATAAAAGGGAACAAACTATTGATACAAGCAAAAGGGATGAGTCACAAAATAATTACACTAAAGAGGAAGAAGCCGGGATGGGTGTGGGAAGTATATACTACATGATTCCATTTATGTGGAACTTTAGGAAAGGCAAATGAACCTGTATTGGCAGATCAATTTTGCCTGGGGATGGGCAGAGGAATATTAATGGGGGGGTGTAGAGAAAATGATTACAAAGGGGCATGAGGAAATTTTGGGGGTGACAAATGTGTTCATAATCTTGATTATGAGGATGGTTTCTCATATATATGTCAAAACTTACTGTATACTTCAAATATGTATAGTTTATTACATTAATTATACCCCTCCATAAAGAAGTCCCACCCCCAATGACTTATGTACCATAAACATTTTATTTAAATCAGGAAGACACATTCATTGGACAGATTTGCTTCTTTTGTTAGTTTTCATGTGTGATTCCTGCACTTGTAGGGCCATGCTTCCTTTCTTGCAAAATCTCCTTTTGTGATGCATTATCTAAGAAGCCCCCCCATCTCGTTCTCTTCAAAATGGAATAAGAACTTAAAGACATATGAGAAACAGTGTAAATTTACCAACTCTCTAGACTTTGGGGATTTCTGTCCCCTAATCTTTTACTGTATTATCTCCTATGTTTAACTCAACAATGTTTTTGTGTGTGTATGATTTGTCCTATCGTTCCAAAGCATCCTACTGAGTTACTGAAATAGTATTTTCTTTATATAATTATATGTCAGTGGTTTATGTACTATTTTTATTAAATTACATTATTGCAGTGCCAAGTGTAACTGGCATAAACAAGGTTGGGAACAAACATGACTAACTTTTGGTAAGCACACAGCTTTGCAGGGGGAAACTGTATGCAGACCCTGCCTAATAGAAGCTACCAGCCGCTAGCATCCACTGTACTGAAGGCATTCATCACAGTGCAGTTTTACAAACTGAATTGGAGTCAGTGCATTTGCTGGATTGGCTAAGGAAAAGTTGATTGAGGAAGATTCTACTGCTCAAGCATGCTAATGCTGACTTTCCTCAGCTGTAAGTATTAAGAGTCTCTGCCTGGGGATAGGGGTATTATTAAGGTTTAAGTGAAGTAATGTAAATAAAGTGCTTAGTGCAATAAAGTGCTTTAGCACTTATCCTGGCATGTAGTAAGTGCTAAAAATGTGCCTAATTTTGATCATGTGTGTTATTTCAGAAAACATCTTTATAACATTAGGGCAGGAAGGACCTTAGAGATTGACTCAATCCGTTTATTTTACAGATGAGGAAAGTGGCTGAACAACACACACATTGGCAAGCAGGGCTGAAGGTCTCGCAATTGCCAGCAAGTTGATAATCTCAGGATGCTTCCCAGGAAACTTCTTCCTAAGGGGCTTCTGAAAATCTAGAGAGTTCTTTAATACCAGGGGAGGAATTGCACACTTTATGTCAGACTCATAAAAGAGCTGCTTTTGAGAGCAGCCTTACTTGTTCAGAAGGCAGATCATCTTTAGTAGCTGTGAACATCTTTTAAAAACATTTACTGAATTCTACTTTTGAAGTGTCGGTATTCCTTCACACAGCTGAAATCAGGGGGTGTGTGAAGCGAGCTAAAACCAGGCCTCAGTGAGCCGCGAAGGGAGTCAGGAGGTTGTGGGACTAATAAACAGATGAAATCTGATTTAATAAGGTGGGTTAGAAATTTTATGAAACCCACGTTTGCTTTTTCCCACTTGGGTGTAGCTTCAAACTAAGACCTACGCCTTCTTGGGCTGGAAAATGATCCATTTTTTCCCCTTCATGGTGAAAACAAACCGGCCTACCAGTTGTGCTATAGGGATTGTATTTTTCATCTGAAGTTTGCCCGTGGAGGCTGGCATCCACACTCCAGACTTGGTGCAGTGAACATCACTTGCAAATGCTAACACTTGGAATGTGACGGAAGCAGATCATGGTCACCCTGTGCTGGCCAGGATGATGCCCTTCGGTACTGGTGTTTGCCTCTACTGGCCCGATGCAGCTTGAGGGATCCAAGTTGCAATGCACCTGCTGACATGCTGCAGGGTCGTTAACCCCTGACAGGCATCTGAACTCACTCAGCCGACCAGGGCCAGTAACCTGGCTTCGGAGGCAGGAAGCCTGGGTTTAAATTGTGCCTCTCACACACTCAGGCCCATCACTTAACCTTTGGAATCGTGCTTTCTGTTACAACAGGAAAACGTAAATACCAACTTTCTAACATTCTTAGAGTGAGGTTTAATGAATTAATAGCTTCATGAATTTATAAACTCTAATGAGATATAGACACAAGAGGTTATTAAAGTGAGCAAGTCAGTAATGACTCCATTTGCTTCTACTTTAAAAAAATATGAAATGAGAACACTCCCTAACACCACACACAAAAATAAACTCAAAATTGATTAAAGACCTAAATATAAGGCCAGACACTATAAAACTCTTAGAGGAAAACATAGGCAGGACACTCTATGACATAAATCACAGCAAGATCCTTTTTGACCCACCTCCTAGAGTAATGGAAATAAAAATAAAAATAAACAAATGGGACCTAATGAAACTTAAAAGCTTTTGCACAGCAAAGGAAACCATAAGCAAGATGAAGACAACCCTCAGAATGGGAGAAAATATTTGTAAATGAAGCAACTGACAAAGGATTAATCTCCAAAATTTACAAGCAGCTCATGCAGCTCAATATCAAAAAAACAAACAACCCAATCCAAAAATGGGCAGAAGACCTAAATAGACATTTCTCCGAAGAAGATATACAGATTGCCAACAAACATATGAAAGAATGTTCAACATCATTAATCATTAGAGAAATGCAAATCAAAACTACAATGAGGTGTCACCTCACACCAGTCAGAATGGCCATCATCAAAAAATGTACAAACAATAAATGCTGGAGAGGGTGTGGAGAAAAGGGAACCCTCTTGCACTGTTGGTGGGAATGTAAGTTGATACAGCCACTATGGAGGTTCCTTAAAAAACTAAAAATAGAACTACCATATGACCCAGCAATCCCACTACTGGGCATATACCCTGACAAAATCATCATTCAAAAAGAGTCATGTACCACAGTGTTTGTTGTAGCTCTATTTACAATAACCAGGACATGGAAGCAACCTAAGTGTTCATCGACAGATGACCGGATAAAGAAGACGTGGCGCATATATACAATGGAATATTACTCAGCCATAAAAAGAAACGAGATTGCGTTATTTGTAGTAAGGTGGATGGACCTAGAGTCTGTCATACAGAGTGACGTAAGTCAGAAAGTGAAAAAAAAAACTATATGCTAACACATATGTATGGGATCCAAAAAAAAAAAGATGGTTATGAAGAACCTAGGGACAGGACAGGAATAAAGACACAGACGTAGAGAATGGACTTGAGGACATGGGGAGGGGGAAGGGTAAGCTGGGACAAAGTGAGAGAGTGGCATGGACTTATATATACTACCAAATGTAAAATAGCTAGTGGGAAGCAGCCACATAACACAGGGAGATCAGCTCAGTGCTTTGTGTCCACCTATGGGGTGGGATAGAGAGGGTGGGTGGGAGATGCAAGAGGGAGGAGATATGGGTATATGTGTATACGTATAGCTGATTCACTTTGTTATAAAGCAGAAACTACCACACCATTGTAAAGCAATTATACTCCAATAAAGATGTTAAAAAAAAAAAAGCATCTGGGACTTTTCTGGTTGTCCAGTGGTTAAGACTCCATGCTTCCACTTCAGGGGTGCAGGTTTGATCCCTGGTCAAGGAACTAAGATCTTGGATGCCGCATGGCAAAAAAAAAAAAAATAATAATCATCTATCCCTGCCTTTAACTTTTGGTGTTAAACATCTGTGACTTTCTCACTAAAATAAATCTTTCACATGTCATTCTTGACATGCTAAATGCTAGTCAATTCAGCATTTATTGAGCACATACTATGTGCAGGAGTAGGAGCCAAAAGGAGTCATGATTATTTGTTCAGAAGGCTGATCACCTTCAATAGCTGTGAACATCTTTTGAAAACTCTGCTGAATTCTACTTTTGAACTGGTGGTATTCCGAGAGAGGTGACAAGACTCCTCGAGGTATGTACAACTAAAATACATCTTGCTCAAAATTACTGTGTTCATCTTTGATTACCCTAACACCGAAATGAAATTGTAAATGTAGATCCTTTTTAAAATAATGAATTGAAGTTCTAACAAAGCGTTTGACTTACAAGGTTTGCGTTTTTCAATTAATAAGAATTTTATTAGATTGAAAACATTCTGAAAGAGAAATTTCACTCCTGGCATGTCTCTCGTTTACATTTTTCTCAGGTTTATTAATGCATATGTAACATTTTGTGTGCAGGGAAGCAAGAGCTTTTTGAAGAATTGTGTTGGAATCGCAGTCATGTTCCAGATGTCTTTAATCTGGTGTCTGTGTAGGCGGGATATAGGCTCTGGTTCTTATTCTTTTGAAATTGGGATTTTAACTTTAAGCATTTATATGATGCTTAGTGTAAGAAGTACTAATGTTTTATTATAGCTTTCGAGGTAAAAACATTGCAAAGGAGGTGACAGGCATATTGTTTCTGTTGCTAAAAAGTTTATGATTCTCTTAGAGCTGATGTGCATATTTGGATTTGCACTAGTTCAAAGTTTTAAGAAAATATCTCTAGCAAATCATCTAAGCTATGGAAGAAAGTGTATTCAAAATTGCTAAAATTCAAAAGAGATGGTTTTATCTAAGAAGAATGATGTTTAAGATAGTCAAGTTGAAGTTTTTTCTTTTAGAACTTCTATTTTGAGATTGGAACAAGTACTTTGGTACTACTAGTTTTCTTGGTTTACATATAATTTTAGTTAACAAGATACTAATTATGAATGTAAAGATTTCTAAATTTATCATTAAACCCCAAAGAAAGAAAATCAGAAATGTCTTGAAGTAAATGGTCTGCTTGTGAAGATGTGCTCATTTTGAAAGTATACACTTCCGGGTCAGATTTCTAATGTGGGCCAAGGAAGTAGGCTTTCAACTCTTCAGAAACAACACTGTCTCTGCAGCTGTCAGGGGGTGCAGGAGCGGGGAGGGCAGAGCCAGATGAAAACAGAGCTTTATACGATTGCAGTGTCAGCATTTAGCAATGATGCTCTTATTGTTATGAAGTTGCCCAGATGTGGGGTACAGAGATGATGCTAGACTGTTGTGCTCTGGAAACCATGTGATAGGATTCCAGGCAGATACCACTCTGATTATGCCCTGAGGGCCGGCCCTCTGTTTTCAACATCTTGTGTTCATAATGCCCAGGACAGAGCCTTACCCATCAACTAAATGAACAGTTGAATGTACTAGCAGCTCTGCATGCCAGAGACACGAAAGAGCTAGTTGTGGGAGAATTCAAAGAGTTTTTCTTTTCACATGTTATACCATAGCATACAGTATCCTGTGTTCCCTGGTTTTGTGTTTTTGATGCCTGCTCCTTTGGGGATTCCTTTTAGAAAATCAAATATCAAAATATTAAAAGGAAAGAAATAGCTAGGTCATAAGAACTGACATTTATTCTGGGGCATTGGTAAAAAGTCACTTCATCTCTCACATATTTAGAAGAAAGGTGATCATGTTTATGATTGTTTAAGTGGTTACGATTAAAAACTCAGAATTAGAGAATGTCAGAAATAGAAGTCACCTTAAAAATCCTCTTTGTCAATCCGCCTCCTATAGAAAGGGAAACAGATACAAGCATCACTTAGAATCGAGGGCTTCAGAGCCATCCCATCCTGTCCAGTGGCCAAGAGCCACAAGTGGCCATTCTAATTAAATTTTAAAATATTTAAAATAAAAATCCCCTTCCCAAGTTGCGCTATTTTAAGTTCTCCATAGCCATGTGTGGCTAGTGGCTATCATACTGGGCTGGGCCAATTGTAAAACTTGTGCCTCATTGGAGAAAGTTCTGTTGGACCTTGCTGGACTAGACTTTTTCAACACAACTCTTTCCTCTCCACCATGAAAAACCTTAATGTACAGGTTCCTGATGATTGGCCCCTAGCACTGGGTCATATATTTCAATAAAGAATTTAAGATTGGAAACCTTGTGTGAAATGAAACCTTGTGTGAAATTATTCTGTTACTTATTATGCATCTTTGGTTCTCCTAGGAGGGAGGTGTACCCGGGAGCACCATGGAGTGTGTGTGGTTCAGACATCAACAGTCTTGAATGAGCAATCACAGGGTATGTTCCCCAGACAGAATGGAAACTGGCTGTTGGCCCTTGCCTGCCTCATGTGAAACACCAAGTTTAATTTCAGGTCTGTGTCATGTGAAAGTAACTTCCTAATGCTGGTGTTTTATTTAGCAAGTCTGCTTAACTAAGCCTCTTCTATGAGTAGCTAAACGTACACGTAATTCAGTTTTCTTTTTAATTTTTAATTAATTAATTAAATTTTGGCTGCGTTGGGTCTTGGTTGCTGCGCACAGGCTTTCTCTAGTTGAGAGCGGGGGCCGGGGGGGGGTACTCCTCGTTGCTGTGTGCGGGCTTCTCATTGCAGTGGCTTCTCTTGTTGTGGAGCACAGGCTCTAGGCACCCAGGCTTCAGTAGTTGTGGCACACAGGCTTAGTTGCTTTGTGACATGTGGGATCCTCCCGGACCAGGGCTCCAACCCATGTCCCTTGCATCGGCAGGTGAATTCTTAACCGCTGCGCCACCAGGGAAGTCCCCGTAATTCAGTTTTTAATAATCTATCATTAATGGCTTTTTTTTTGAGTTGATAATATCTTATGAACCTTCATAAGACTTAATCCAAGATGAGTTTTCTTTGTTGAGTGGTTCTGATAGATCACAGTACTAATTGGATTATCCTGAGTAACAGTGAAATAAGTGGAGGCTGAATCCTGGTTTTTACTCCTGGTTTATTTATTCAAGTAATTAACATTTGGGGACTCCTTTAAAGTCACAGGTCTTGTAGATATACTTGATTACTTAATGTCAGCTGAGGGATGTAAACTAAGGACATTGAGGGAAATAAAATCTTGGAGTATAGTTTTAGCTCAGAAAGCTCTTTACAGCTATTAATTAAATGTCACCTTTACGAAGCCTACCCTGACCACCCTATTTAAACAGCAATCCTCTGGCATCCCTGATTTCCCTTTTCCTGCACTATTTTTTAATAGCAGTCATCACCTTCTGTCTTATTTATTATGCTTATTGTTTATTGTGTGTGTCTCTAATAAAATCTAAGCCCCTTAAGGACATGTATTTTTCTGGGGTGGGTGTGGGTGTCTGTTTCACTGGTATATGCCAAATGTCTAGAATAGTGCTTTGTCACAGAGTAGGTGCTCTGAGTAGTTATTGAATGAATGAATAAATAGGTGACCAGGATCACAAAGAGTGATGTTTTCATTTGATCACTCCATTAAGACTATTGCGAAGTTCATCAGTGACCTCCATATGTTAAAGCTAGTGGTCATTTCTCAGTCCTCACTGTACTTAAATTATGAGCATTTAATACAGCGATCACTCCCTTTGTCAGGGCACCATGCCACAGGTTCCAGTTTTTCCTCTTACATTACTGGCTAGCTTCCTCTCAATCCTTCCCCACCTGGCTCTTTTCATCTCCCCACTCACTTAACCGTGAAGTACCCAGTGGTCACTCTTTGACCCTCTTCTTTGTTCTGTCTATACTCATGGTCTCATCCTGTCTCCTGACTTCAAATGCTAACCATATAGTGAGGATACCTACATTACATACCTAGCCTAGACTTCTTCCCTTAACTCTAGGCTGCATTAGTTCAAAAACAAATGAACCCCACATTTCAGTGGCTTTTACACTGACACACATTATTTCTTGCTCATGGGTTTGTAGTTCAGCTGCATCTCAGCTCCAGGCTATAGGTTGGGTTCAGATTTTTCCCTTGTTCCATAGATGGATCTTCTCTGTCTTCTCATTCTAGGTACCAGTCTGAAGGCACCACCTCTGTCTGGTCTGGTCTATTCTTTTGTAGCAGAGAGCAGGAATGAAAGGGTAGGTGGGGATTTTTGATGGCCAAGACCAAAGTCAATAAAATAGGGAAGTATACTCCATCAGCTGAAAGGGAGAGAATGATGTCGAACAATACAATCTAGCAGAATTGTCTATTAGACATTTCAGGCTTCACATTCCCACACCGAGTTTCTGATCTTTCCCTCCAAAACTGCTCCTCCCATATCCCTCTCCGTTTTAGTTACTGGCAACTCCAATTGCTTAGACCAAGATCCTTGGGATCATGCTGGACTCTTCTTTTGCATATTCTATATCCAATATTTTAGAAAGTACTGTCAACTCAGCCATTGAAATATATTTGGAATCCAAACACTTCACACAGCCCAGTGCTGCTCCTTAGTCATTGTCAGTGTCACTGTCAAGAGAAAAAGTCATTGTTTCTTGCTCAGCTCGTTGCAGTAGCCCTCCAGTCCCTCTTACTGCTTCTGCCTTGCCCTCTCAGTGAATTTTCAGCCTAACAGTCCCACCTGAAACTGTGTAATGCTTCCGCCTTTCTCTTAGAGTAAAAGTCAAAATTCTTAGACTGGCCAACAAGAAACTACATGGTCTGGCCCCCAGTTACTTCTCTAGTGCATATGTTACCACGCCTTCCCTTGTTTACTTTGTTTCAGTGATGTTTCCTTGCTATTTCTCTAACTTACCAATGTGTTTCCATTTGCATTAGTTTTCCATCACTGATATAACAAATGACCACAAACTTAGCATCTTCAAACAACATAAATTTATTAGCTTACGGTTCTGTAGGTCTGAAGCCTGACACAGGTTTCACTGGGCTAAAATCAAGGTGTTGCCTGGGCTGCATTCTTTTCTGGGGGCTCCAGAGGAGGATCTGTTTCCTTGCCCTTCCAGCTTCTAGAGGCTGTCCACATTCCTTGGCTCAAGGCCCCCTCCCTCCATTTTCAAAGTCCACAATGGTGAGTTGAGTCCTCCTAATATTGCATCACTCCAACATCATTTTCTACCTCCCTCTTCCACTTTTAAGGACCTTTGTGAGTACATTGGGCCCACCCAATAATTCAGAATAATTTCCCTACTTTAAGGTCAGCTGGTTAGCAACACTGCTTCTGTCTGCATTACTCAGCACCCAGTTCTACAAGGGTTAAGTCATAACCAGCTGCAGTTGCTGACTGACAAGGCACCCTGAGAAGAAGTTAAGATGATGACAGGGTGAGGCCCTCTGTGCTTTGGACAAGAAGGCCCCTTAGGCAGTTAGATGCATATCTCAGGAAGAATTTGAATGAACCCAGATTCTTGCATCTTCCCATACATAGAAAAGCACTAAAATCATTAACTTGAGATATTGGTTCTTTGTGATTAGCAGTAGTAGCCTTTTACCAAGATGTATGCTTGACTGAACGTATTCCCTTGCCAAAAATCATATATAAACTGGCTTCTCTCTCGCCTCTTCAGAGCAGTTCCCTCAGAGCTACTGAAAGGCTGTCTCCTGGGCTATACTCCTCAGCAAGACCCAGAATAAAACTTAAACTTACAACTCTTATGTTGTGTGTTTTTCTTTAAGTTGACACCTGGAATGATCACGAGGAGACATCTGTCAAAAATAAATGTAAAATGTGTGCAGGGGTTCCAAAAGCCAGCTACATGTTATGATGGGGATGACATACTTATTGGGAACATTTGACTCAACATGGATTAGGATGTGATGCAGAAATGTGGAATCTAGAACTACACTCTCCACAAGGTATCCATTTAACAAACCGGGCTGTGCAAAATAAAATTAGTTAAATAAAATAAAACACAAATTTTAGTTCTTTGGTTTCAGTAACCACATTTCAAGCACCTGCTAGCCCAGGGAGGCTGGTAGTTACTGAGTGAGACGGTGCGGCTGTAGAACATTTCTGTCATTGCAGAAGGTTGTGTTGGATGGTGCTGGTCTAGAGTGCAGGCAGTGGTCACATCTTTCTACCATGCACTGGTCCTACCACATCAAAGATATGGTTATGCTGGGTCTGAGTAACACATTTCAGAGGGACATAGACCAAATAGAGCATTTGAGATTAGAGGGCCTGGAAAATGAGAGAAATGAAAATCATGCCCTACGAGGCACGTTGAAGGACCTGGGTAATTAGCTAGGAGAAGGGACGGTACCTCCTCTATGCTGAACGTCAAGGCTAACACGAGGAAGAGGAAGGAGTTGCCCTCATGGCCCAAGGGGTAAACCAAAGACTAAATTAGTGGACGTTAGAGGAAGCAGGAATCATTATGCTATGCAAACTCAATAATTTAGAGGGGTTCTGGAGTCAGACAGCCTGTGTTCAAATCCTGCACTGAATCTTCCTTTTTGGATAAATTTGGGCAGGTTATGTAACCTCTCTAAGCTCCATTTCTCTCATCTGTAGAATAGGACCATATTAGTATCTTCCTCACTGCTTTATTGAGGAGAATAAAAAATATTATATATACAAAATTGAATAACAAGTTAACTAGTATTATTATGTCATATTCTGGCTGATATAAGGAAGTTCATCTAAACACTGAATGAGCTGCTCTGGGGTTATAAGTTCCCATCGCTGGAGATGTTTATTGTGATGACAATTGTTGGGCAGGGAGTATGGAGGGCACTGAAGCTCTGAGTAAGAGGCTGAGTTGGAGTATTAAGTTTCCTTCCTGCATAAGCATGTACGGTTATTTTGTTTTGTTTTGTTTCATTTTCTGTCTGTTTTCACCAAGGCTGTCCCCAAGTCTTGAGCATTTTTGACTCTGTCAGGTGACGGTTCATACTTTCTTGCTGACCTTGAGGGATGGAGCAGGAGGGAGAGGAAGGGAGGGAAGGAGGATGAATGAAGGCTGAGCCTCAGCCTCTGGGTCCTGCCCAGTACCGACCAGTCGGCACTCCTCAAAAAGAGACTAGAGAAGCATAAGGCCAATCCTCAGACCAGTGCAGGTATTCTGGAAAGAACGAGGGCCAGAGCAGCCTTAGGGTCCTGTGGCAGGTTCTGAGAGAAGTCCAGAGTGATGTATGCCTGTCCTCCCAGCAGCTCACCTAATGGCTAACTGTGGATTTGTAGTAGCTGATGGTTGCTGTAAGTGCCCTGTCTAAACTGAATTGTAGGAATAAGGCATGTAAGAAATTTTATCAGGTCAGCAGTCAAAATGATCGGATGGAAACATTTTCAGAACTACTTTGCACAGAACCTTGCAAAAAGAAGGGGGTTGGGATGGATGGAAAACATGATGAATGAATCTTTATGGGTAAAAATAGGAGCTAACATAAATATTTAATACCTAATACTCAAGTTATTGCTCACCTGGACTGTATTCAAAAGTAAAATCATAGTATAATACCAGAAACTTTAGCAGGGCCTCAGATACAATTCTCACACTAGTAGCTTAAGAAGTTTTAGTTTGTGAATGTTCATTTCTCCCTTAAGTCTATGTATCTTGCATCCAACAGGGCACTCCTTTGCCCATTTCCTATCATTTGCATTTACCTGATCTCCTCCCAGTGGAGGAGGCTCACCTGTACAGCTTATTAGAATATGCCTGGATGATGGCTGTGCCTCGTGGCTAAAACACCAGGATCTCTCTGTAGGGAAGGGGCCCCCCGGGGTGTTCAGGTTCTGCTGCCCAGCTGCAAAAGTGTGACCGCATCACTGTGTGTTGGGGTCTTGACTTAATAGGGTGTTTACTTACTAACTAGCCTAATGTCTGTCTGTCTGTCTGTATTTTAAGATTTCCTAATGTCATTAGGCACTAAAAACGTTTAAAAATGTATTTTACTAATCATTGTCAGAAATGTGCTATTAGCACATGTAGAGGAGTTTGTGAATACAGGGAAAGGATTTAGCACTTTGAGAGTTTTCCTGGCAAGATTTTCTGAAAGGCAGGCCAAGAGGATGCTTAGGGCATCTGCAAAACAGCTATTTTGAGAACAAAATTCCAAATATTTTATTTGTTAATTGGTAACTCAAAAAACAAACCAAAACAAAACAAAAAAGAAGTCATCATGACTTTTTTTTTTTTTCATCATGACTTCTTAATCTAAGTTTAGTGACGGGGGGGTTATTTAGAACACAGGGAAAGATGGGAAACCTGGATTCCCCCCAGTTCCATACTTTGAGATATACTCTGTGGAGTGAATTGTGGCTGGGTTCCTCTAGTGGGTTTGCCAGTTGTGGAGTACAGATACAGCTTTATCATCTTTCTGTTGTTGGTCTAGTGTAGATCATTCATCCTTCTGTCCCTAGTGCCTCACCAGCATCTGGTTCAGGGTGAGTCCTTAATAACTGTGGTCTATGTCAAACTCTGCCCTGGCTGGCTTGCCCACGGCTCACTTAAAGTGGAATACAGCCTGGATCCCAACTGTAGTTTAGTTTCGTTTGTTCAGAGCAAAATAAACTTTCTTGAGACTTTTTCAGCCTAACCATGGTAAACAGTCTCTAACTCTGGCAGAAAACGAGGCCACCTTAACCTCTGCATAAAGGTGGTTCAGGCCCGTGGCTGGGTGACGGGCCGACCCGGCTAGCCGCGACGCCGGCTACATCTGCAGTGCTCAGTAGGTGGCGCTCGTGCTCTCTTTGTGCCGGAGCCGGCGGCAGCCAGCGCGGAGGCCGTGGGTTTGGTCCAGATGGTCAACTCAAAGCAGCTCCTTGGGCAAGCAGCTGCACAAACCCATGATTGGCGCGGTGGCAGCCGCTTCTGACTGTCCCTGCTCGCAGGCTGGTTCAAAGTAAAGGCCTTTGGAATCTGTGAGGCTGGAGACAAGAAGCAAAGCCACTGTCTAAAATAAGCAGGTTAGGAGTCCGCTCTCTGGTTCCCTGTAGGAAAGTCCGGGAGCAGCTTGGAGGATGAGACCAGGCTGCAGGGAGGCTCTTCCCTCCTGTAACTCTGTTCTGGAAAATCTCATCAATGTGGCCAACTCTCTAAAGTCCTGTCTTGGAACCAAATTAGTGAAAATCAAGAGCATCTTGAACCAGTGACAATTATATTTTTTATACCTATGTGCTGGCTTCTGGTCAGTCTTAATTTCTAACATTCTGTCTTATTGCTAATATAAGAGCATTAGCCCTTCTCAGACAGTGCCTCCCTCTATTTGGGGTATAGAAAATGTGGTCACCATAATTACCCTCCATTTTCTGACAGCTGAGTCTCAAGCAATGTTATGGACTGAATGTTTGTGTTCCCCCCAAGTTCCTTTGTTGAAATCCTAATCCCCAATGTGATGGTATTTACAGGTGGTGCCCTTGAGAGGTGATTAGGTCGTAAGGGTGGAGCCCTCATGCATGGGATTAATGCCCTTGGAAAAGAGGCTCCAGAGAGCTTTCTCACCCCTTCCACCAGGTGAGGACACAGTGAGAAGATGGCCATCTATCAACCAGGAAGCAGGCTCTCACCAGACACTGAATCTGGTGGCACCTTGACCTTGGGCTTCCCAGCCTCCAGAACTGTGAGAAATAAATTTATCTTGTGTATAAGCCACTCAATCTAAGGTATTTTGCTATAGTTGCCTGAATGAACTAAGACAACTGTATTCTATGTCAAACTCTGCAGTTGCTGGCTTGCCCCCTCTTCCTATCTAATTCAAACTTAAACTCTTATACAAGACGATGGGAAACCATCAGCCATTGGGATTTGGTTTTTGCTAGTCTCAGTTTATGGGATGAATACCTGCCATGTTAGCAAATCCTTGTCCACATTGAAGAGAGAGGCAGTAGCTGTCTTTTTAAAATTTGAATGGATACAAAGCAACTTCTCAGAGAGATGAATCCACTTGTGGATCATCTCCTTTGTGTCTGACAAATGCCTGGTAAATATGCTGCCACCACTTCTCTCTAGGGTAGGCATTATTAATTTATCATGGCACACTTTCCTGCTGGACCAGTTGTGGCCTCAGGTGCTTTGGCACATGGGAAAAAACTTACTTGTCTGGTTTCAACTATGGTTGAT
The DNA here is from genome assembly GCF_005190385.1 of Monodon monoceros. Lineage (NCBI taxonomy): Eukaryota > Metazoa > Chordata > Mammalia > Artiodactyla > Monodontidae > Monodon > Monodon monoceros. Next base: position 64,250,284 of record NW_021703771.1, read on the forward strand.
CTTTAATATTTTCATTGTATTAGATAATAATAAAGGTCAAAATATTAGCTGAAACAAAAAAACAGATCCCTTAGAGTTGGTTCTTTAAAGAAACAGAAACTCTAAGGAAAGCCATAGGGCATCATTTAATTTTAGAGCTCAAAGGAAGTATGATGAATTTCCAGAATCTCAAGATGATGAAGTTGATGCTCAAAAGACAAGCTGGGTGAGAATTCTGCTTCTGGTGAGGGTGGAATGACTTGTTGCAGGGTAACCTTCCCTCCAAGAACAACTAGCAAAGATGGAGAAAATGTATAGAATACCTGTGTGAAGGCACTGGAGTGCTACTCAGACAGCAAAAATTTGAAGGGACAAGGCCCTTAAGAAAAGAAAAAAAAGAAATGAAGTGACATTCGGACTGGTTTTCTCCCTCAAGGCACTTGCAAATATCCAAGCTGTGGCTTAGAGGTTGAGAAGCTAAGCTATGCTTCCAATAGTTTTATGGGGCACGAAGAGCAAAAATTGGTGTTTAGGGACAGCCAGTGATCTAGGGTCTTGGCACCAGTCAGGTTTTAGGTTGGGACCCTCAAATTACTATACCATAGGAAATAGAATACTCTTTTAAAAAAAGTCAGAAGCCTAACTTCAAATCACTTCAATTTATGATTGGGTCAGATAATCTGCTCCAAGTTAACTGCCTGTTGGAAGCAAAAATAAACTCCCTTCAGGAAGATAATGCAATCTAGAGCTTTAAATTATCTCAAAAAATTTTAATAGAAAATGCCCTGCATTCAGACAAAAATTATCTAGTATACCTTAAGGGAAAATTACTGAAAACTGAGTGGGGAAACACTCAAGAGATTTGAATATTGCAATTATCAGGCATGGAGGTTAAAATAATTGTGATTAGTATGTTCAAGAATTGAAATGATGAGATAGAAATTGCACTGGAAACTATAAGGAATCAGATGGAATATCTAAACTTGAAAGTTAATATCTAAAATTAAGATTTCAATGGATTCATTTCACAATGGCTTAGATATAGTTGAAGAGAGAGAATATAAACTGAAAGATGAATCAGGGGAAGGCAGAAAAGGATTAGATGGAGTTAAACTGGACTAAGGCCCTGCTTTGGCCAGAAAGTGGTAAATTTAATACTATTTATTAGTCTTTAATAGTCAGAGATGAATGCTGAAATCTCTATGGTAACCACTAAATACATAATGCAATATTGTATAATTAAAAATAGCCAGGTAAAGAGGGAGAAATGGGATAATAAAAATAAGAAAAATTCATAGTCTAAAGGAAGACACAAGAAGAAAAGGAAAAAAGAAACATAAAGCAGAAAGAACCCATTTAAAACAAATAGCAAGATGGTGAGTTTGATTATATATATATCACTTATTGTATGTAAATAAATAAAAATTCTAATTAAAAGAGAAAAAATGTCAGAATGAATAAAACAAATAAACAAACAAAAAACTAAATCAAAACAAAACCCAGCTCTACGTTGTACACAAGTGCATGTTGGAAAGTATAAGAATCCAGGAAAGTTGAAAGTAAAAGGATGGAAAATGACATAGCATGTAAATATTAACCAAAAGAAGCTCATTTACCTGTACATATATCAGATAAAGTAGACTTTAAGGCAACAAGTGTTAATAAAGATAAAAAGGGACATTTCATAATAAGAAAATGGTCATTCCAACATAAGAATATCACAATTGTAAATTTATATACACCTGGTGATGTATAAGGTAATGCTTGGTAGAACAAAACGGAGAAATATGAAAATCTGCAATTATAGTAGGAGATTTTAACATACCTCTCTCAGTAACTGATAGAACCAGTGACCAAAAATGAATCGATCAGTCAACCAGGATAAAGAAGATTTGAACAACATGATTAACAAAATTGACCAAACTGGGACTTCCCTGGTGGCACAGTGGTTAAGAATCTGCCTGCCAATGCAGGGGACACAGGTTCGAGCCCTGGTCTGGGAAGATCCCATATGCCATGGAGCAACTAAGCCTGTGTGCCACAACTACTGAGCCTGTGCTCTACAGCCCGCAAGCCACAACTACTGAGCCTGCGTGCCACAACTACTGAAGCCCGCGCACCTAGAGCCTGTGCTCCCCAACAAGAGAAGCCACCTCAATGAGAAGCCTGCGCACTGCAACGAAGAGTAGCCCCTGCTCGCCACAACTAGAGAAAGCCTGTGTGCAGCAATGAAGATCCAATGCAGCCAAAAATAAATAAATTAATTGATTAATTTTAAAAAAATTGACCAAACTGTTGTATACCGAATATATAGAACATTGCACTCAACAACTACACACAGAACATTTACCAAAAATTGACCTATGCTGAGCTATAAAGAATTTCAACAAATTTCAAATGAATTAAATCCTACAGAATATGGTTTATGACCATAACAGTATTAAACTATTAATTAAAAGCTTAAGAAAAGATAAATAGAAAATTTTCTGTTTAGAAATGAATCAATATACCTTTAAACATATGTCAAAGAAAAACTAGTGAAAATTAGAAAATATGTTGAATGATAATCCATATAATAGATCAAAACTTGTGGAATGCAGTTAAAGATATTCTTAAGTAATCTTTAACTCATATGTTCATATGTTAGAAAAGAAGAAAGGAAGAAAGTAATCTAAACATCTATCTCAAGAAGTTAGAAAAAACAGCAAATGAAACATCAAGAAATTAACACAAATTAATGAAACAAAACAATGTGCAATTAAAAAAGATAAAATAGATGAAACAAAAAGCCAGTAGTTGGTTCTGTGAACAATATAATTGATAACCCTCTTATAAGACTTATAAAAGACATAGGGAGAAGGCATAAATTATCCGTATCACAAGTGAAAAATACTACAGATATTACAAAATTTTTTAAAAATTTAAGAGGATATCATGAATAATTTGTGGCAATAAATTTGAATATTTAGGTGCAATGGATTAATTTCTTGAAAATATGGCATTCAGTAACTGATAGAAACAATGGGAAAATTTATTAAAGAAAATTAAATCCATAATTTAAATCCTTTTCACAAAAAACTCCAGACCCAGATAACTTAACCCAAGAATTCTAATATTTAAAGATAGAAGAACACTTAACATACACAAACTCTCCTTAAGAATAGACAAATAAGGAACACTCCCCAGCTCATAATGACAAGGACATTATAAGAAGAGAAGGTTAAAGCAATCTCTCTCATGAACATAGATGCAAACATCCTAAACAAAACATTAGCAAACCGAATCTACTAATGTAAAAAGGATATTACTTCATGACGGAGTTCAATTTATTCCAAAAATGTAAATTTAGCCTAACATTTGAAAATCAATCACTGTAATCTATCACATTAACAGAAGAAAACAAGAAAAATCATGATTGTCTGAAGATACAGAAAAAACATTTTATAAAATTCATATCTATTTACAATAAATATTCATAGCAAACTTGAAATAGAAGGGATCATACTTAGTCTTATAGAAAATGTCTACAGAAGTCATAACAGCAAACATCCTATTTAATAGTGAAATATGTGTTCCCTTGAGATCAGAAACTAAAGAAAGAAGACTGCTATCACCAGACATATTCAAATTCTATCAGAGGTCCTTACCAGTACAATAACTTAAGAAAAATGAATAAAAGGTGTAATGAATGGAAAGTGAGAAATAAATGACATTATTTGTAGATAACATTATTGTGTGCTCAGAAAATCCAAAAGCATCTAAAAATGGCCTATTAGAATTAGCTAGTGAATTTGATAACCTTGCTAGCTGCAAGGTCAATATGTAAAAAAAATTATATTTCTATGTAAAATCAACAAACAATTAGAAAGTAAAACTTGGCTATGTCGTTTTCAATATCATCAGAAAACACAAAACACCTAGAATTAAACCTAATGAAAAATGAGCAAAAACACCCCCAAAATGATAAATTGTTATTGGAAAATATTTAAAGAAAACTGAAATAAATGGAAATACTTACTACATTCATGGACGGGAAAACTCAATATTGTAAAAATATAAATTCTCCCCAAATTGATTTATAGATTAAATCCAATCCCTATGAAAAATCCCTGTGTGTGTATGTGTATATACATGTGTGTGTAAATTGATAAGCTGATTCTAAATTACACATGGAAATAAAAGGCTAAGAATAGCCAATACTACCTTGAAGAACAACAAAGTAGGAAGACGTAGATTATCAGCTATAAATACTTATTATAAAGCTACGGTAATTAAAACAATGTGGTGTTCATGCAAGCATGAACAAATCAATCAGTGGAACAGAAGTCTAGAAAAAGACCCACCCACATATGGACTTTCAATTTATGACTAAGATAGCACTAGAGCAATGGAGAAAAATGTTTTGCTTAAATAAGTGGTGCTTGATGAATGGCCTATCTATGTAGAAAAAAATTGATCTGCCCCCTGTGTCAATATTTATTCAAAAATTCATTCTGGGTAGACTGGTAATTCTGGTAAACACCAGAGCTTCTGTAAGATAATGTGAGAGAATATCTTCATTATTTTGGGGTTGACAAAGGTTTCTTAAAGAGGACACACTTGTATTTGTCAAAAGGTAAAATATTGATAAATTGAACAACATTAAAATCGAGAAATTCTGTTTATCAAAATATATCATTAAAAGAATAAAAATTCACAGAGCCACAGAATAGGAGAATTGATTTGCAATTACAGTTATTAATAAAGCATTTCTTTCCAGAAATATGAGAATGTTACAAATGAACAAGAAAAAGACAGATGACCCAACGGGAAAAAAAGGGAAAAAAATCATGCATGTCCAAAAAGAGGATATCCATCCACTTGGCCAGTAACTATAAGAAAAGATGTTCAACCTCATTAGTCATCCAGGAAAGGCAAATTAAAATGACAATCAGATACAGTTACACACACCCAAATGGCTAAAATTAAACTGCCTGATGACACCAAGAGGAGGACATAGAGCAACAGCAGCTCTCATACACTGGTGGTTGAAATAATTGGTACAATCTCTTTGGAAAACGATTTGGTAGTATCTCCTACAGCTGAAGAGGCACATGCCATATAACCCAACAATTCCTCTCCTAAGTATATAGTTAGGAAATGTCACAGCAAAGTTATTTGTAGCAGCCAATAATTGGAAACAATTTAAATGTCAGCCAGCATTAGAATGGATAAATAAATTGTGGAATAGTCATATAATAGATTACTGTATGGCAGTGAAAATGAATGAACTACTCCTACAATCATGGATGTGTAACATGGATGAATCTCACATGTATAGTTTCGATCACAGAAGAAGACACAGAAGAATACTTTTATAAAGTAAAAAACCCAAACAACAACAACAGCATACATACACACAGAAGTAAAACAAATCCCTGTTGCTGTACATCAGGAAGGTCGCTCCCTCTGGAGGTGTGGAGGTGAGGGAACTTCTAGGACGCTCGGCTATGTTTTATTTCTTGACCTGGGTGGTAGTTTACACGAAAGAATTCTCATTGTACTAATTCAGTATTTTTGCAATAAACAGATTTTAAAGATATGTTGAGAAATTAAAGAGAAAAATGAGACTTTAAAAACATTTTGATGTAAGTTCAATGATTATCATTGTAAACTCTTCTTTTTGGTGTGCCGCACTTCAATTATTTCAGCTTTCTCCTCATCCTTCTTTCCCAGGGCTCTCTGAGTGCAGATGGGCAGCAACCTGACTCACACCCTCTTAAAACAAAAAGGGAAATGCTTGATCTGTAAAGGCCAACTGGATTCAGGGGCTCAAATATGGTTATCAGGATTATGTCTGTTCTCTCATCTTGCAACTCCACTTCCTTCCCCTTTTTTTTTTTTTTTTTTGCGGTACACGGGCCTCTCACTGTTGGGGCCTCTCCCGTTGCGGAGCACAGGCTCCGGACGCCCAGGCTCAGCGGCCATGGCTCACGGGCCCAGCCGCTCCGCGGCATTTGGGATCTTCGCGGACCTGGGCACGAACCTGCATCCCCTGCATTGGCAGGCGGACTGTCAACCACTGCGCCACCAGGGAAGCCCCTCACTCCCTTCCTCTTGACACTATTCTGCATGAAGACTATCTTCACGTGGTAGACAGAATTCCAGCAGAAAGAACCAAGAGGTAGATTTCACTGGACTCTTCTGGGTAAACTTAGGCACACTGAATTCAAGGGGCTTCAGTACCCACAAACCCCAAGATAACATAAGAGTAAAAACAGTGTGGTTGCCATGAAGCAAATGCAACTTCATGACCTGTCAAGTAGCCTCCCGCCCCTCTTTACAGCAGATTAAACCCCCTCCTCTGTGGAAATCCTGGAGCTGCTGCTGTCTGTGAACTAAATACCAAATGGAGTGTGATGCTGCTTCAGGCTGCCCCGGAGGCTAGGATGGGTGAGGGGGCCTAAGGGTCTGTGATTGACGGCCCCACGTAGACTCTATGTATCCAGGACACAGTGCTTCCTCCAAAGAAAGGATGCGGGCAGGCAAGAGCCATGTGTCTGCTCTTTGCTAAATAATTTTTACTTTTGCACATTAGAAAAAGTGTAATGCACACTGCCAAAATGCCCAAATGGACAAGAAAAAGACAGACACCCAATACTGTACCCACAGGTTATGACTATTGGTTTGCTTCATCCTTGCTAATATTTGATATTATTGATATTGAAATTTTTGTCAGTCTAATGAGCAAAAGTGATAGCATCTCATTGTTTTACTTTTTATTGGCCTGATGTGTTTCAGTCATTTGCATTTCTTCTTCTATGAACTGCCCATCCTATTCCATGCCAGTGGTGTACAAATGGGGGATGGGGCACACAGCAAGAGTGATCATCTCTGCCAGGGAGGACAATTTTGCCACTGATGCTATTCAGGATTGCTGTGCATGATGATGATAAAAAGAAGACTGGCTTGCAGCTGGCCTTATTACCAGTTTAAAATTCTCTGTAGACAATGCCCCCTCTCCCTCATCGCTGGTGCCTGGGTGGGGTGCTCCTACTGTCTCTCCCACGTTCTTCTGAGTTGTCTTATTGCTTTGTATGATTTCTGTTTGTATTTTTTTTCTTTTTTTTTTCTGTTTGTATTTTGGACATGAATGCTTTGTTGTATTTATTGTGACTATCTTCTCCCATTCTGTTCTTGTCTTTTAATTTTATTTATGGTTAGGTGTTTTGTTCCCTTTAACTTTTGAAGATCATCAGTTAACTTGTATGGTAGGCAATTAATTTGTTTTAAAAACTCTCACTCTCCTTCCTTTGGGCATTGCTTTAAATTACTCCCAGACTGAATTGGAGGACTTCTGGATCCGTTTTCTAATGACTGACAAGGGAGCAGCCAGATGGTCTAACTATGACAGCACAGCTCGTCAATACTAGATATTTTTGGGAGATGAATTGTATCAGAGCAAAAAATCTCTCTGCGCAAAGGATGAGTCATGGGCATGACTGACTGGCTGCTAGCATCTGCAATCAACTCTGGTTTGCTACCCTCTGACTCACTGATTAAAGCATAAATAGATTGGGCACGATCTGGGCTTTTAGTTCAGAGAAACTTTCTTGATATTCAGGGGGCTGGTAGAGGAGATTATAACTCTGCCTCCAAGGATGCCGCCTTTGTTAGGAACAGTGACCACGTGAGAAATTTCTTTTGCATGTAGAAAGACCAGAATAAAGTTAGCCTTTCTGCTGCCACTGCTTATGTTCCTTGCTCAAGCTATGGCTGGTCTTTGTGAATTTCCCCGGACGTACCCATAGCCTTGCCTGCGGACGGGACTTGTGCGTCAGTGGTGGCCGTCACCTTGGGCTGGTGGTGTGTGCACGTATTTCATGAATAGCTGCCACTACCACTTACAGCCTCACCCACCTGCATGTTTGTTCACAGGCAGATTGTCAGCCAAAACAGAATGAGCCCTGTGACACTGCAAGCAAAAAAAGGATTAGCTGTGCAAACAGAAGTCTGCAACAAGACGTGATCCTATGAAAAACAAGCCAGCCACATGCCTAAAACCTCATCTATAGTATTTCAGCTTTTCCATTCCCAGCCTTATCGCGCACACACCATTAACTTGCACACGCCAGAAACTCTCACACAGCCACACACTTATGTAGGCTCACGTCAACTTATTATGCAGAAATATAGTCACATACAATTATAAACATTCACATAGAACTACGTTCATACCACACACCTGCACAAAACTACACACATACACTGATACATGTTGCACATGCATCCTCATACATGCCCTCACATGCAGGTACGCACTCGCACACATTATACATTCACACACAAATAACCACACACACATTTCATATAACCTTCCTTCTCTACCAGGAACACACACTTTCTCACCTGGAGATCTGGGTAGCATTTGTAATAGAAATGCTCTCAGAAGTTTCCTTCCTGCTGTTTGGCTGCTGCAATTTGTGGGACAAGTAGTGGGAGGGACACTCAGGCCTAAGTCAGATGACCAAGTGCTCTGACTGGGAGCTCTGACTGGTGCTCTGACCAGGGGCGACCACAGAACCTCACACATAGAAAGACTTCAATATTTATTGAGAAAAATCAAAGAATTTGTGATTTACCCCATAACCTTTTCTTTGTCTAAATTTTAAAATTAAAAACAACTTTTTATTAGAGTAATTTCTTGTCTCTTTCCCCTTGCCTAACTTCTAACAGACATGCCCAAGGTGATATGCAGATCTCTTATACTAAAACCCTCTCTGGAGAGTAGAAAACCCACATAACTTCCTAAATCTTTTGAGAATGTAATCGGAGCTGTCAGAACCTTAGAGCTCATCTAATCCAAGGCTGTCATTTTATAGATGAGTGAACTGAGCCCCAGAGATATTAAGTGATTTCTCCAAAGTCACCCTGCTGGTTGGTAGCAGAACAGGGACAAGGGACTCAACAGCCTGATTCCTGGACCAGTGCTATCCTACACTTTTTACTTTGGACGTGACTGATTTTATTCCAGGGAATAACTTCCTGATAAGACTCTTAAGAAAACAAGTCTTAACATATAATATACACTATATTACAGTAGTCTATGAGAAATTATACTGGTTAGGGTAGAGCATTAGCTGTATTCTAATAAATCTTGCTTATACTATCACACTGCCAGTCCTCCAATCTGACATATGTTTAACCTTGTGACTTTAGATGTGATGAAAGCATCCCTGTTGTACTATTTCTATAAATTTCAACTCTGACTTTCTTAGTATATGGGATCCCTGAATATTCCATGGTTGGTTGCATCTGCCTGGTAGTTATTAGAGCGATCTCAGGTCACAACAGTTTTTAGCCTTGCCCTACTTAATAGATATGCTATAGCTAGTGATGGTGACCATCATTTCATTAGAGCAACAAAGCCATTAACTGTCTCATTAACTTTAAAGAGATTAGATTTGTTTTAGATCATTGACCTTTATTTAGCCAGTGTAATGATTTATGGTATTATCATATGTTTCCTGTTGCTTCATAAACTGGACTTGGACTTTTTTTTGTTTTGTTATTTAAGGCATTTGTATTTCTCTAGAGTTGGTTTCTGATATTTATATAATTTTTTGAGCTGTGTTAAGTTTAGACGTCTTACTCTGGCCCATGTCCAGTAGGTTTACTTGGAAATTTGTATATGTGCGGTGGAACGTTTAAGTGCATTGCATGGCATAACTTTTTCAAACAACATATGAGTGTGCTGTGTATCTGTATTTGCACAGTCATGCTTATTCTAAAAACAGTATAATATGCTTCCATGTAAGCATATAAAATTTGAATAACAGTGTGAATGCACAAAGCTGGCAGCTATTAACAGCTATTACTCTCACTTGAACTACTGCACCCTCCTCCAAAGACAAACTAACACAACGTTAAATAAAAAAGATAGGTAATTTAAAATACACTATGATAAGATTTCCCTGGTGGTGCAGTGGTTAAGAGTCCGCCTGCCAATGCAGGGGACAAGGGTTCAAGCCCTGGTCCGGGAAGATCCCACATGCCACGGAGCAACTCAGCCTGTGTGCCACAACTACTGAGCTGGTGCACCACAACTACTAAAACCCTCGCGCCTAGAGCCTGTGCTTCCCAACAAGAGAAGCCACCACGATGAGAAGCCCGCACACTGCAACGAAGAGTGGCCCCCGCTCGCTGCAACTAGAGAAATCCTGTACGCAGCAACGAAGACCCAACGCAGCCAAAAACAAATAAATAAAATAAATTTATAATAAAATAAAATACACTATTATATAGTGAATGCTGACAGTGGTTGTTAGGGTGATAGAGTATTGGGTAAATCTTCACTTTTCTCTATTTTCTAAATGTTCTATAATTTTATTATTTTAATGCTAAAAAGACCACATTTATTATTTTAAAAGAAAGGCAAACAAGAAGAAAGAATAAAACAACACTGAGAAACATGTTTGTAAAAATTTCCCCAAGTTGACATTACGGTGTGGAGGTGTGTGAATGTCATTATGGTTCTTGCCCTTTATTATAATCCTGCTTTCACAAAAGGGACCACCAATTGATGTGCCACTTCCTTTATTGCTCTTAATAGTCTTAAAGCTTTATCTTTTTATTTTTTCTTTTATATAATAGCTCTCTCTCCTTCTTTCTTCCCCTCTCTTAACATATGTCTTTTCTTGTTATGGTGGTTTTGTGTTATTTGTTATGTCATCCATTGACTGTCAGTTCTGAAATAATGAATCTGACACCTAGGTATCTTTTAATTATGATATGAGGTAATTGAACATTATGATATGCCACTTGAAAAATTCAAAGTTAAAATATAAAATATAGCCAATATTTTATAATAACTGTAAATGGAAAGTAACCTTTAAAAACTGTATAAAAATTTTAAAAAGTGGATTTAATTAAAAAATTAATTTGGGGTTAAAAAAGAGTAAAAAATTTTTTAATATTAAACAGTTCATTCATTCATTCAAAAATATTTGCATATATTGCAAATAAACAAGTTAATTAAATGGGATCACCGTCGGTGTTAATAGAAAGTCTGAGGCTCTAATATCCAGCAGGAAGGACTTGCATTCAGATTTTGCCAAGGTTGATTGTCCTGCTGAAGTGATTTGTCTTGTTTCTTATCTCCAGATAGAGTGAAACAGCTTCTGTGAATAGTTTTTCTGCCATGGATCAATGAATTTGTAGGTTTCTTTTGCTAGTTAAATGTTTCTGTCAAATATCCTTATTCATGAAGAAAATGATTCCTTTTTACACGTTGTCCTTGTCAGGAAAAATGATAGTAGGTATCCTTTGAAAATACAGGTGTAAAGACTCACCTATAGGAACAGAATTAAATCTGTGTCAAATTTTATATATGTGTGTTGTGTGCATGTGTGTGTGTACATTCACACACATATGCATCAGTAACTAGCATTTGTGGAAATTCTATCAGGGGATACCACCAAGGAGACTCGACTTCAGGTATTGAGGATACAACTGAACAGTGTTGAGGAAAACCTTTATTGCTATCACTTATGAATGTTTCTATTCTCACGGAATGCTCTCATGGTTGATCTAATGATAACTTTAATTTTCAGGTTCAGAAACGGAAATTACTTAAGCCTTGTGAAAATTTAACCTATATACTCTACTTGCCTACTTACTTCCTAAATCCTACTTGCCAGTTTATGATGGGAACAAATTTTAGAGACCAGAGTTATCATTTTTATTTCATATCTTCTTTTAGTGAATCCTTTACATTTTAATTACTTTCAGTTTTTCTAAATACTGGATTTAACTACTGGTTAGAGCAGGGGCTAAGGAAATTTTCCTGAAATGATCTCTCTCCTCGCTATCTCTTAGTCTTATTGAAAAGCAGCTTCAGTTTTGCAACATACACATAGTACTTTCATTATTTAAAAAAAAAAAAGAGCTATTTTAAAAATGTGTATCTATACCATATGAAAAAAGCAAGGTTTAATCTTTTTTTTTTTTCATTCTAGCTAAGCAACCCTCTTCTCCAAGCATGCTAGGAAATGCTGTGTTCCAGAAGCCCCTCCCGGATCAAGATGGGTTGGGGAGAGGGAATAAGCAAAAGGCAGAACAGTGGGCCTCTAACGATCTTGTTAGAGAAAAGTCTTGAAGCAGGTAGAAAAAGGAGAAAATGAGCTGACACCTTCTACACTCCCTCCCTTACTCCTCAGAATATTTCTGTGAGGGCACATGCCAGAGAAGTTTGTGGAAACATGGTCTCACGGGAGACTGGAACTGAAGTGTGATAGGTCTGCAGCAGCGGATGGCCAGGCTGAGGAGCCTGGGTTCTGCTCTCTCATTAGGCCTGGGCCGTCACATTCTCTCTCTCTCCCTTCCTCCTTCCCTCTTTTCTCTCACCGAGCGCACACGTGCGCACACACCCACACCAAGATTTTCAAAGTGTTCATTCCATGTACATTCTACTCATAGACCAAAAATTCAACCAAGAGAATATAACTACAATCTTTGTTAGGTATTGTTGAAACATAGAAGTAACATAAGTAAAAATAAATATAAGTGAAAAATTTTAAAATAAAACCACTACTGGAGCATTTGGGAAGAGAAGTGCCTTTTTAGTAAATACATAAATTATAGTTATTTAATTTAGAAAACACCAATAACTTCAGTGTTTCTGGAAAGTAGACTTGGCATCTCTAGAAATAGTTATATGACCTTGATAAAGAACAGAAATTCCTTACTCTTTTGGGCCTTATGAGTTATTGTTATAATTAGTAAGGCCAAAGGACTATAATAAAACATTCTTTGAATATTAAAATAATTCTTCCAAAGCCTATATTAAGCCTTGCAAATTTCAGGCAAGTTATTGTATCTGAAAATCTGCCCAAGATATATACCCTAGTGAGTAACGTGTTGCTATGAAAGCTTTTGGATTGAAAAAAAATGGACTTTTTAGAATATGTATTAGAATATTTGATTTACTGGATTTCGGCTCCTCTCCTGCCTGTTTCTCTTGCTAAACATTCAGAGTGAGACTTTACCATGATTATCTAATCTTACCCCATTCTTGGAAGTTCAGCCTCTGTAAATAATGGGAAAGGAGACCCTCCTGGATTGCTGTAGTACATATTTGGCTCTGAATTAAATGAATGTTTAAATAGCTAAGATTTTCAGTTAATGTTGAATTTGGCTGGATACCCTGTGGTTATAAAATTTTAAGCCTTTAAAAATACATGGGTTCTCAAATAGCATATGCTTTCTTCCTGATTTTTTTTCCTGACTAGCATTTTGTTACTACCCTCACTGTCTGCTTCAAACAAATATTATGTAGTTTACAATTCTTATAGCATATGGTTGCTGCCTACAAGCACTTTGTGTGCTTTAGCGGACAGCCACATGCAACACTGAAAAATGATTTCTTGGATGAGTAGTAGAGAATCTTGCTTTAAACCATTTTTCTATGGTTGAGTTGAGTTCAACTTTTAAGGTAGGGTTGGGTTAGATCTGTTTTTTCCCTCCCTCCCTCTCTTCCCTCCTATTTCTTTGTTGCAGTCTCTCTTTACTCTAGATAGAGTAATTCATGCTGTCAGTATTATTAGAGGTTCTTGTCACGCAGTAATAATGTAATACTCATGTAGACAACCCCAGGTGTTTCTAGCTTTTGCATCTCCTAAATCCTCACCTATTTTTCAAGTCATTTTGAGTAGGGACCCACGTGTCCTTTGCTTTGAACTTCTGGCTGTACAGAATTCATCAAAGCAGAAAATGTGTTGGCTTGCAAGCCTCATCACTCATATTTAAACCCTGTGTGGATTTGTTTTGGAAAAATAATAGCTTTTACCAAGCCATAATTGAGATGAGGGCTGAATGTAATTTCCTGCTGCCAAGGAGAGGGTTGGAAAGAGGGAGCAGAAGCTTTGAGAATATAGATTAGGGGCAGTGACAGCAGGAGGTGGTGGGGAAACCCTCTGGAGAGAGTGGTAGACAACAGGGAGGCAACTGAAGAGTTGGCAGGGCCAGGTGAATATGCTCTCTCCAGACCTCTAGCTCAAAAGCCAGGGTACCAGAGCACAGACTCTCAGCCTGAGGGCCCTCAATCCCTCTATTCCCACCTCCCTTTCCCACTTCCAACCCTTTCCTTGCAGGAAGGCGTGAGTGGGCTGCTTCACCACATGAGGGTGTTGCAAGGCAAGGGGCCAAGTTGTGTAGGAGAAGCAGCTGCAAGAGGTGAGCAGTCTACTGCTGTGATTGTTCCCCCATTTTTTAGGGCCTCTTTTGGCCATCTTTGTGTCTATGTGCTCTGTATAGCCTTGCAATCTAACCCAATGCTGTTCCGTCATTTAATCCATTGGTTGAATTTATTGACCTACCATTGGGTTACTTATTTTTACCCAACATTATGTAGCCTAATATTTGTGTTCTGAACCTATTTCTAATTCACAGAGCATTAGTCTACTGTAGTCCCAGGTGCAAGTAAGAGATAATTTTTTTGATAAGCATCTAAATATTCTGCATGACAGAAAGCCAAAAAGAGATGATAGAATATATGTGTAATATATATTTGCATACATGTGTATAAAATATACACGTGTATATAAGTGCATAAGCACATATATGTATATATTCATACATATACATATACACACACACAATGTATATAATGTTTAAATGGAACCTGGTCATCCATTACTTACTATGGCACTTATTAAACTCTATGGAAATAAATAAAGCATCACATTTTCAGTATTTATATATTGTGATGGGAGTCTTTAAACACCAAATCTTACTGTTGATTAAGAAATTGAATTAAGTACCATCTTAATGGCAAATTAATATAAACTTGCTACTCGTATGTTTTGTCGCCATTTGAGAAAATTATCCTATCAGTGTTAAATAGAAAAGCTCTAAATCAGTTATAAGTTGAGAACAAGTAGCAAAGGCTGAAGGTACTCCGCATAACATATTAAAATGTCTTGATTCTAAATAAGTCTCTTCCATTAGACATCCCCAGCCCTTAACGCCTCTTTCAGGAGACAATCTGTTAGGACGATGGAAAGTCGGGAAGAACAGCCTCAGAAGGCAGAGGAGGCTTAGTCGGCTCCTTCCAGATTGGTGTCGGCCACTTTGGGCAGCGGGGGCCCAGCTGAGGCCCCTCCTGGCAGTCCCTCTGCTGCTGCTGCTGCTGCTGCTGCTGCTGCTGCTGCTGCTGGGGGCTGCCTCCTGGGCTCCCATCTAGACTCCCCAGCTGGCACGTGCTCTCCCGCTGCGGGCGGGGGGCACGACCGTCTGCCTCCATCACCCATAGAAAAGCCTCTGCCGGAGGCTCCGGGGCCTGGCCGGAAGCTGCTGCCTCTGGCTTCCGGGTCTGCCCGTTGGCTTCCATCACCGGTAGAAATGCTTCTGCTGGAGGCTCCGGGGCCTGGCGGGAAAATGCTGCCTCCGGGTTCCGGGGCTGCCTGTTGGCCTCCACCTCCCGTAGAAATGCTTCTGCCGGAGGCCCCAGGGCCTGGCCGGAAGCTGCTGCCTCTGGCTTCCGGGGCTGCCCGTTGGCTTTCATCACCCGTAGAAATGCTTCTGCTGCAGGCTCCGGGGCCTGGCCGGAAAATGCTGCCTCTGGGTTCCGGGTCTGCCCGTTAGCCTCCACCTCACGTAGAAATGCTTCTGCCGGAGGCTCCGGGGCGTGGCTGGAAAATGCTGCCTCTGGCTTCCGGGGCTGCCCGCTGGCCTCCATCTCCTGTAGAAACGCTTCTGCCGGAGGCCCCGGCGCCTGGCTGGAAAATGCTGCCTCTGGCTTCCGGGGCTGCTCGTTGGCCTCCATCTCCCGTAGAAACGCTTCTGCCGGAGGCTCCGGCGCCTGGCTGGAAAATGCTGCCTCTGGCTTCCGGGGCGGCGGATCAGCCTGTGGTGCAGCAGGGGGGCCATTGCCTTGGGCCTGTGCTCCTGACCCTGATCTGAGGGGAGGTTCTACCTCGTTGCCTCCCTCCGCCTCAGCCTGAGGACTTGGGGGTTGCAGGGGACTCCCTGAATGGCATGCTGGGCTCAGAGGGGATTGTTCCAGCCCCTTGAGGGTCGTGCCGCCGCCCCCTTGAGGACTGCTGAGTTCTGTTTGGATTTCTTTGGACGCTTCGAGGGTTGACTCTGGACGATGAATGACCATGAAGGCCGCGGTCAGATTTTGCACAGCATTGTGAACACTGTTGGCTTCCTCCGCATCTGCCTCTTCACCCACGGAGGTATTTGACTCCGGTTCGTCGTCGTCAGAGGTGAGCTGACCTTGGTCATCCTTTTCAGGCATTTTTGTTTCTCTAATTTTTTTATAGAGTTCGTTTCTCTCCTCTTGTAAAGCTCGACAGAGGTTCTCTAGCCTTCCAATTTTCATCACGAAGCACTCATATTCTTTAGCTCTCAGTGCTTTCTGTGATTTAAACAGACACACACACTTATAAAACGACATGAAAAGCAAAATTGCCAGGATGCTCTATGGAGAGAAGCAAAACCATTTGTCCAGGAATTTGTCTGTTAGGCTCTGACCACAGGGTGGTGGCTGGACAGATACTCGGTCAGGGACATCACTTCTAGTTTTGTACTGTGTTGGAGACTCTGGTAGAATTTTAAGCCACGTATTCTTTTCTTTAGAAAAGAAAGATAGCAAAGCTTCTCTCTGCTTCAGTCTAGGGCTTTTAAAATCTTATAATGAATTTTCTGCTTCTGAGACTTAGAAGGCATAAGTAGAAGTTTATGACAAAATGATTGCGATGGACTGGGTCTTGGCCATCAGCAATGCCTTATCTGTTCTGTAGATAAACTGCTATATGCTAATCCAGCAACTGTTTGAAATATGTTTATGAATAATAAGCACATCTCTTTGGAATTGGTTGCAATTTGGGATGAATTGTTAGAACAGTAATTATATCCAGAGAAACTCACCACACACTCATTCATGATGCTGCTTGAACTGTTCAATTCTCCTTTCCTCTAGAAATGTTGGTGTGTTTGTGCATGAAATCATCTTACTCCTTCAGCCCCACCTTTGTGCTACTCTGTACCTTTTTTTTTTCCCACTTCTTTACGTGGAGAGGCCTTCACTTGAAAGCCTTGCCTCTCAGGTTAAGGACCATGTATCTTTGCCTTTATGGTCTCAGAATCTCCAGAGCCTGATGTAATATCAGTATTTAAATGCCTGTTGGAGGAATTAAACAATATATCTCTGTATCTGTCTATAAAATAGCACATACCCTGGGTGCTTGGGCTAGTGTCTTCTCTCAGTTATGTTCAAATCAACTAATTAATTTATTCTGCGCCTGTAATGTGTCAGGCACCAGGGAAATTCAAGGACAGGTAAAACACTCATCCTGCCTTTAAGGAATTCACGGTCCAGCAGGTGTGGTGCTGCTTTGGGGACAGCTTTGGAATCAACAAGTAGGCGTGTGACTTAGGGTCACAACACTCTTTATGAGTCTGGACCTGAGACTAAATTACTAAATTGACGTTTGCTCTAATTATTTTTATTACAATATCATATACCACATCCCAGAAAAATTCAGCTCTTTTTCAAAAGTAATTATTTTGTGGTATTAGACCATAGTTCTTTTCTGAGTATAAATATATTGACTAGACAAGGGAAGATGAACAAGGGGAAAAACTTCCTCACCTCTTCAATCATGTCCAACAGAGCTTTGTTACAGTTCTCAAACCGAGCTTTCCACGTGGCTGTGTCCTTTTCCAGCTTCTTCATTTTCTTAGTGGTCTACAAAAATGAGTGTTTTAATGTTAATTCTGAAGAGTTAATATATCAAAGAAACTATCAGTTCCCTATGTGACTTCAAGAAAAGTCCTTTCATTACCAGCTGCTGAAGCAAGCAAAAATTCGATGTCAAGAAATGATGACTGAGTGGAGAGAGTCATGATTTATTTTTGAACCATCTAGGTCAGTGGTGAACAAACTTACGTGCACCAGAGCCAATTAAGGAGAAAGGAAAACTACTTAAGGCCTTTCTGTTTTGTCATTGCTTTTTCTTTTGCTTAAAAATAGCCTTATTGAGTTCCAAGAATAAGCTTGAAATTTACATTATTTACTGTACTGAATGGAAGACTATTAGTGAGAAGGTCGGCCTGGCTTTTCAGATGTTAAAATGTTGATAATATCTGGGCACATCTGAGAAGTAGCCACACAAAGGCAACTTTCTTTGTTCTCAGCCTTCACATTTGTAGAGTGCAGTAGGATTCACAGAATGTGATTACATGCGTTATTGCTTTCATCCTTGAGACAGTCCCCCAAGGAGGGTTCTGTTTTCACCTCCACTTTATAAACGGGGAAACTAAGGTTCAGAGAGATGGAGTAATATTCAGGTGAGTTAGCAGAAGAGTAAGGCTGGAGTTATTTCATTTAATGCAACATGTGCAGAGTGCATGCTAGTTGCCAGGCCGGGCTGGGTGTAGGGCATCCAGAAGTTAATAAAATGAAGCCTGGCTTTTTCAGACCTGAAACTACTCACGTTCCTGGTTATAGGAGCTCCTCTCTGCTTGCCTGAAGTGAGGGACAAGGCGTGTGTTCAGGTGCAGTTACCCTGGATGAACCACACCTGGGCACTGGCTGCTTCATGCTAACCTGCCTGAGGCGGGTCTGCTTGGAGGCTAGAGGCTGGGCCCAGGCAGTTGGCCCCTGGGCCCTATAGAGAAGCTACGTGAGCCTTGAGTGCTTTTTTATTTTGATCATTTCTTAACTGACTTAAACTTTTAAAAGTCATCAGCACCTTTAGGAATTTGATGAAATCCATGGGACCACACCTAAAGAAATGCAATATGCATATCAAATTTTTTTGCTAATTCTGCTAAGAGTCTATAAATGAACTCCAGGTAGAAAACTCCTTTAATATTTATTCCAATCTTAAAACTATGTAATTTTGCAATAAATAACAGCATTTTTCCTACTCTAATATTTATTCCAAATTAAAACTCTGTAATTAAAAAAAATTTTTTTTAATGGATGGATCCATCGTGGAGTGAGAAAGCTGTAACTTTTAACAAATGTTGGCCCATTAAGTTTGCTCATGAATTGTGAAATTTATCATATTAGTTTATGAAAATTTTTTCAAAGAATGCTTTCTACACTTAAAAAGAGTTAATGCCAGTGCCTATTCAGAAACACAGTTCTGATGCTGATTTTATTTTGGGAAGACACTGAATTAAACAAAATGTAAACAGTATGTCCAACAATAATATTAGCACCTCATATCTGTAAAAGACTTTTAAAAAGTTTAAGACCCTTAAAAATACATTAACTTATTTGAACTTCACAGTCTTGTCGAGTAGGCAAGGGAAATCGTTTCTTAATTTATAGATAAGGGGGAAGTTAAGTGAACTGTTCACTGCTACTTGAGTAAAAACACACCCAGACTTCATCTCCTCATTCAACGCCCTGTCCGTTATATCTTATTACATATATTCTCTTCTGAGAAGGATCCTATGAAATGGTATTTTCTACTCTAACATTCTGCTTTTGCATATTAGTATGAAAATTAATTTTTTTAATCTTTAAAAGATTAGTTTTTAATTTCAGTATAAACAACATAATATTAAATTTCTAGCTCTTATCTTTTCTTTTTACACCTCTCCATGGCCTAGAAAAAGAAAATATTCTTCCTCAGAGTGAAAATGTTTCCTAGTGTTTTCAGACTCTTCCTAAGACTAATTCACCAGATACTTACCGATAAAAAAAATACAGTCCAAATCTCATTTGCATGTATAAATGTTTCATTACTTCATGAAATGCACTGAAATATCTTAGCAAGAGAAAAATGAACCCAAAGGAGTGTTGCGTGTCGAACTAGAAGATGTCAGTATTTCGTGGGGGATAAGCAATACTCACTTTCTCCATTTCCTGTTTGAAGGTGGCAAACACCTCATTGCTTTTTGTCAGTGTGTTCTGAAACTCTTCAAACCTTCCAGAGTAGACAGTAAGCTGTAGACAGGGGAAAGAGTAGATTTGTTTTAGGACTGCTTTCAGAATGCTTCCAGAACAAAACAACATGTCATTGTTTATTGTTTGAGAAGAAAAATGATATAAGGTAATTTTTAATACAGTGTTAGTGATATGTTCAATTCTTTTTACTACGAGATCAGCCTAGGTCAGTGAGTATGATTGAAGTACTTCTTTAAAGAAAAATGAAATAATAAAATACGTCATCACCATTTCATTATAACTTTTACCAGCAAACATTTTTTGAGCACTGAACATAAGCACTGACTCTGTGTACAAAAGCATTTAACCTGTAGTTCCTGTTTTTGAGGGACCTGCACTCCTGACGGGAAGATAATCCCAAAGACAACTTGATTATAGGACAGTGAATACAAAGTACCAAGTCAGTTAAGTACTGATCAGAGAAGGAGGTGAGTGTGGCAGGTGATCATTTGAGCCACAGTTTTTTGGAGAAGGTGAGCCTTGAACTTGGTCTTGAAGGAAGCAAGAATGAAGACAAGTATGGGCCAGACATGGACTAGGGTTGCTGCCATTATGCAGGTTGTGCTATTATAAGCAATCGTCATTTCCCTTTTTGACATTGTGGTTTTGTGTATTTATGAATACAGTGTTCTAGCCAACAGCAGTTAGTTGTCCCTTTTCAACAAAATCGGTTTATTATACCAATTTTTTTATAGATGGAAATAATGAGTCTTGAGGAAGAAATGCCTTTTTCTAATTTGCACCAATAAAACATCATACGGGCTAGCTTGGGAGTATGGAGAAGAGCCTTTGTACCTCCACATCCTTAATTCCGAGGCTTGTATTTGGGGTAGGAATAGGGCAGGATAGGGAAGGAGAGTGTATAAATACTTGATTGTTACTGACAGTGATACAATAATAAAATCTTTTGAAAATAATTTTAGGATAGCACGTTTTGAGTGAGTGGAGATTTAATATGGATGATTCTTGTTTACTAACATGGAAAGTTTCCATTTTCAAATGAGACTTTGGTACTCTTAACTGTCTGGAACAGCCTCAAGTCCTCAGTTGGGCGCCAGTTGGCTGGTGGTACTTGTGAGACTGTCCTTTCAAAAGCAGAGAAGAGTGACTGACCGAAAGCCAGTAGGTTGGAGAGTTCCCAGTCTTGGGGATGGGAGTTAGAGGGAGGGTGTGGGAATCAAACAACCCCTAGAACCAAGAAAATTTGCTTATCTAGAATGGCTCATTCTCACATGATTCAGAATAGCAGGGTTTTACTGCAGTACACAAGAACAACAAAATAACGTAAAACTTTTCATAGGACACAGATTTTCCCAAGTCAGACAACAGCTGACCATCATTTTGAAATCAATCATGAACTCTGTGGATATGTGATAAAACTTGAGGTAACTCTAGTGGCCTAAAATTCTTCTCATGATTCTTTGGCATACAGATTTTAAAAGACTGGGTAAAGTGGCAGAAGGGAATTCATGGCCAGGAAGGTACCCTAGGGTTTTACACACATAGTGCATAAGACAATACAGCTGACCCTTGAACAACTCAGGGTAATAGGGACACTGATCCTCCATGAAGTGCAAAATCTGTGTATAATTTATAGTCAGCCCTCTGTACTCCCGGGTGCTCATATCTGCAGTTCCCCATCTGCAGATTCAACCAACCTTGGATACTGTAGTACTGTAGTATTTACTATTGAAAAAAATCGACGTGTAATTAGATCAGCACAGTTCAAACTCATGTTGTTCAAGTGTCAACTGTACTTGATCATTATATGCAATGCACTCTTGATATAGTCTATTTAATTGTTTCATTTTTTCCCAAAGTACTGGCTGAGATCCACTGAATTGATTTCAGAGTGCATGAATAGGTCAAGTCCCTCAGTTTGAGGGTAAGCTCCTGTGGGACTGGCTGCCTGTACTGCCCATGGTCTAGTGGTGTAGGGTGGGGACAGCTACCGCCAGCTGATCCTCTTCACCTATCACAAAATCCATTCATTTGTATTTTTGGCCAAGCCTCCTGTTAACTTCTTTTCCTTACTTTCTCCTCTTTTTCCAGCTTTTCAGTAATTCCAGCAGAAGTACAGGGGGTTCGCAGATATGGTCTCCTGAGCTGGTCCTCCCAGACCCTCTCCTGCACAACTAGACCCTCTCTCTAGTTGTAGGCTGCAGACAGGAAGGGAAGGAGTGGGCACGTGTGCGGTGCATTTCACCTGCACAACCTTGACAGGCTCAACGGGGGCAACCACACGCACCCCGGCCAGCTCTCTCCTCATTCTTTGGGCAAAATGTTCTTTTGGTGTATAAATTCGGCAGATTTTGTTTCCCTTCCGCATGTTTTCTTGTGGCATGGAGAAGACAGATATACCAGAGTTCCAAGGAGTAGTGTCTCACTTCATTACCACTTCTGGCTTTTTTCTAGTGACCATCAACTTTTTCTCTCTTTTCATCTTTTAAATTGGGTAAAATACACATAACATAAGATTTGCCATCTTAACCATTTTAAGTATATAGTTCAATATTGTTAAGTATATTCACATTGTTGTGCACCCCAATTTCCAGAACTTTTCATCATGCAAAACTGAAACTCTACACCTGTTAAACGATAGCTCTCCATTTCTTCCTTTTAGTGACTGTTTTTAATAGTCTGCTTTTCTTCCTATTTGACCTCTTTGTCATAGGTGGCAAAACCTGTATGGACTGTACTTTTCTCAAGTAACCAACTCTGTCACTCTTTATTGATACGAACTAAAATGCACACTTCCTGTTTACTTTATGGATATGTGTTTGGTCATATTTTCCCTCTCACTATTATGCTGACATGATGCATGTTTTTTTTGTTTTGTTTTTTTTTTTTTGCGGTATGCAGGCCTCTCACTGTTGTGGCCTCTCCCGTTGCGGAGCACAGGCTCTGGACGTGCAGGCTCAGCGGCCATGGCTCACGGGCCCAGCCGCTCCGCGGCATGTGGGATCTTCCCAGAACGGGGCACGAACCCGTGTCCCCTGCATCGGCAGGCGGACTCTCAACCACTGCGCCACCAGGGAAGCCCGTGATGCATGTTTGATGTGTCATATTCCCTCTTTCACTTTGGTATTTCAGGGAAACGTGGAAGGAACATCCAGAGGTCTTCCTCAGTATTTTTACCAGAGGCATAAATAGAAACAGACTATTCTAGGGTTAGTAACAACAACAGTTGCCCTGACATTTCACTTTTAAATGGGCGGAGCGGCACACACATTCTTTTACCTGAGCACAAATTTTAATTACAAACATTCATAGCATATATGAAACAGAAACGTGTCCAGGAATTGTCTTAGACAACTTGGGAGATTTGGTTTGGGAACTAGTCCAATTATAATAGTAATTGCAGAGGAATCTCCTTTCATCTTATATAGATAAGGTGAGGCCTTCTGAGATTAAAGACTATGAATACCCATCTTTAACAGTTGGCTCACTGATCTTCCCCCTGGGGTAGTATTTTGTGTCCGTGCTGCTGTGTTTTGTGGTTATTGCTGACTTCCCACATCTACTACCATCTTCATCCTTATCGATCCAATGAACACTCTATTTGTAGCCACAGTTGTATCCCATCGATCATATCTGACATTTACTCTATTGCCTTGATTTGTATAATTGAAAGCTAGACATCTCTTCCCTAAGTGAGAATCATGCCCCAGATTGGCAACATGTTGTCTTATGACTGAAAAGTGACTTCCGCCTAGGAAAACACAATCTATCCTTGATATTTCCTTTGCTAAGACCATAGAAATGGAGACTAAGGCCTCTCCTTCCTACCATCCGACTCCTTTCTTTCTTTTTTTTTTTTTTGCTGTACGCGGACCTCTCACTGTTGTGGCCTCTCCCATTGCGGAGCACAGGCTCCGGACGCGCAGGCTCAGCGGCCATGGCTCACGGACTCTCAACCACTGCGCCACCAAGGAAGCCCCATCCGACTCCTTTAATTGTCAAACCAGAGGAAGTGTTTGAGTGCCTTGCAAGATCATCTGTGATAGACTTTGTTTTTCAAGGTTTAAACATTTAAAAAATATAATGCTGATATTTTTCAAGAGGAGCTCATTTAAACATTATTACACATAGGGATTTGGGGCCTCTGTATTCTTCGTGATGATTAAGTAATTATTGCAGTTCTGAAAATGCCTTGAAGACAAAAGAGATAGACAAGGGAGGGTCCTTACAGAGAGAGCCACGTGCCATGGAAAGAAAGGTGATGGAGGAGGCAGGGTTATCTAGTTTAGCTGAGTTCTTCAGCTCTGGATATTCTCTACATTCATAAACTAGAGCTGAACATGGTTTTGAGATCATCTTTTCCAGTGGTTCTTAAACTTTTTTTCAAATAAAGACTTCTTTTGTCTCATATATCACTATGTGGATCCTTACCTATGAAATAATACTAATGTTAGCGCATACACTAATCGGTTGTTAGCATTTTAATTAATATTTATCACTAGATTGTGAGTTTAATTAGGCAGGGATTTTTGATTCTCTTATTAAGTACTATATTTCTAACATCTAGAACCATGCCTAGCACTTAGATGCTCAATAAATATTAGTTGAATTAATTATGCTTACTATGGGGGCATGCACTAAGTGTTTTTTTTTTAATTGTTGAATGTGTCTACTCTTGTTTTCTAATTAGTTTATTTATTTTTATTTTTGGCTGTGTTGGGTCTTTGTTGCTATGAGCAGGCTTTCTCTAGTTGTGGCGAGCGGGGGATACTCTGTTGCGATGCACGGGCTTCTCATTGCAGTGGCTTCTCTTGTTGCAGAGCACAGGCTCTAGGCGCGAGCTTCAGTAGTTACAGTACACGGGCTCAGTAGTTGTGGCTCGTGGGCTCTAGAGTGCAGGCTCAGTAGTTGTGGTGCACGGGCTTAGTTGCTCCGTGGCATGTGGGATCTTCCCAGACCAGGGCTCGAACCCGTGTCCCCTGCATTGGCAGGCGGATTCTTAACCACTGTGCCACCAGGGAAGCCCTGAGCTAAGTGTTTTGAGTGCATAACTTGAAAACAAACTGCATATACTACATGTTAATTAACTCATTTTCCTTCTATAAACTTAATCAAACATATGAATAACTGCCATCCATGCTGCTAAGCAAAAGCTGATACAATGTCAGAAACAACTACATTTTAGATAGTAGCTGCTGCCTAATGTGCTGTTAGGTTTTGGAAATACTGAAAAGTAATGGGCCTCCCAGAGGTCAGAGGACTCCAGCTTGGGATCATTGATCCATTACAACATCCTTATTTTACAGACCAGGAAATTTAGGTCCAGGGAGGTTTAGGTGAGCTGCACAGGATCAGACAGCTTCACAGTAGAAGAGCCAGGACTCTGACCCTGGTCCCTGGGTTCGACCCAGTATTGAGGGATGAACGAGGAACACTGGCAAGTCTAGAACCCTGGGTCATACTTTTTCAAACTTGGGTGGGTATACGTGGGAAATTGGATCACACCTTTATGTTATTTCATAGGTTATTAAAGACCTAGATTCTGATACCAGCCAAATGAGTCACTCTCTAGCCCAGAGTCTAATGGTATTAATCTGTTCTTCATTTAACATAGAGGAGTAGAGATTGCTTATAACAGATGGAACAATGAATAGCTTCAAGTACTGCCTGTTGTACCCCTCAAGGCTCTGTGCTGTGAATGGGACAGGGATAGAGCCAGAAACCCTGACTTGCTTCTCTGGACTCTCCGCCCAGCAGCCCCCCACCACTGGACAGTGAGGTCACACCTCCTTTCCCCCCTGCCTGCCTCTGGTTAGAAAACTGCCACTGCCTGCCACCCACCCCACACCATGATATGATGTGTTCCGTGACTGCCTAAAGGATCACCTTGAGTTTGTAACTTTAGAGTTTAGTCCTTCGATTCTATTAATAGTGAAAAAAAATTACGGTTCGTATTTCTATGTAATTAATATTTTTAAACTATTTTGATCTACTAGTGGGGGAAACAATTCATCATTGGGTTTTGTACACACATTGGAAAGGTGTGCTTTAGGAAGGTTAGATATCAAAATGTTATTTTGTTTTTGTCTGTGTAGTGGTATAATTTGTGATTTTAAGTTTCTTGTTTTTCCTACTTTCCTTTTTAAAAAATGAACACGTGTTCATTGAACTTGTTCATACAGTGAAGAATTTTTTTCACAATGAACAAATATTCAGCAGTCAGCACATAAACATTTACAAGTGAATTATTCAAATCTTAAATTAATGCTGCCCAGTTTGGAAGGCTTCTGATTTTCTCACTTTCTGTGAATTTGCTCTGTGAGATTTTATAGTCCCTTTAGCACTTGGGCATTTCTCCCAGCAGGGGAGCTAGAGCCCCTCTGTGGCCCGGCCTGTGGCAGGATGGCTCTCCTGGAACCTAACAGGGAGCGTTTGCCAGCAGGGGCAGAGCCCCAAGGGCACCAGAAAGATGGATAGGTCTGGCTTTCCTCCAGAGCCAGCTGTTGCATGAGGCTTTATTTTTGAGCCTGAAATACGAATTCCCATAGTCTAATCAAAACATACACATAACATCACGAAGCCAAATCAAAATGGTTTCTGATGTCTGCCATCTTTAATCGTGTGACACTGACAAGGCCAACCTCTGATAGCACAAAAACGTGGGTGCTGACTCTATTTTTCTAATTTCCTTTTATTATAAATAATGTCAAACAAGTAAGGAAATTTTCAGTACTGACAATTATAGATGGTGCATCTGGACAGTTACATTTTACCCTTACCTTGACAGGTTAATGGGGGAGGAGAGAGAGGACATATGAACAGGTAGGCCAGGACCTGGCCACCAGCTTATTCTGGTTGTCCCTCATTTGTATTGATATGTCAGCAGACCTTTTGACTAGAAGTTGTTGGTGCAGAGCATTTATTTTTCTTAGATATAACATTGTACTTTTATTTTTACTTAAAAATAATAAATATGAAGTTATTCTTCATTTCCAACTCCTGTCCCTATTTCCCCTCCCACATGGAAGGCCTCTTGCAGACTACCTTTGGTTCACAGCAAGGAGGGCACACCCATGCATTGTTGTCCCCCTACTTCACCTGAGCCTGCAGGACTGTCTCTTGTTCCTTCAGCACTTTGGCCTGAAGTTTCCACTCTGCTGCCTGGTTCAGCAACTGTGAGAAGAGAATGCATGGAAAGACTCAAATTATCTTTTAGATTACCATTTGTTGTAACTTGTGTGTAAACTTAATTACTTGCTAAGTAATCCTCTTAAGTAATTTTGGGGGAACTTTGCAAAGAATCTAAGAAAGCTAAGAAAACAACTAGTTTAAAAAGTTTGATTCTCAACTAAAAATTAGTGATTCCAATGGAAAAAAAAAAAAAGAGGAAAAAAGTCTCCAACTCAAGCATGAATCACACAAAATTCAACCTCCCACCAAATTCTGGACCCATCTGTAGAAATTCTGGCCAACTATCATTCAGCCTCTGCTTGAACATTTCCATAATATTACCACCTGGGGCACTGTTGTGAGCAACTGTTCCTTTATATTAAACCCAACTGTTCCTTTATATTAGACCACTGTTCTCCACCATAGTATGCATTGGAATCTCCTCAGGGGCATGTTAAACTGCAGATCCTTCTCAGAGAAAATAAGTTAGGAAGTATTAGGGTGTGATTAGAATCTGTACTTAAAGCAAATACCCAAGATGGTTTGGATATTGGTGGTCCATGGATTATACTTTGAGAAACACCAGGTTAGAAATTTGACCTATTACTCCAAATCCTATATAAGGTTTACAAAAGAAGCCTCACCTCTCTTCTATAAGGCAGCCCTTCAAATACAACCAAGGCCCTCATGTCAAACACGATCAGAACTGGAACTCATGGGTTAAATTGAAAAAGTTGTTTTAGGCGTAAAAATGACACATACATATGTAAGACATGTTATTTTAACTTAAGATGTATGTTCATTTATTTATCAATTTTGATGTAGGGCTGTGATCTTTGTTTTGGGTATGGATCTTCTGATTGGAATTCCGAGGGTTTTTGCTTGTTTTTACAAAAAT
This sequence comes from Monodon monoceros, assembly GCF_005190385.1. NCBI lineage: Eukaryota > Metazoa > Chordata > Mammalia > Artiodactyla > Monodontidae > Monodon > Monodon monoceros. Next base: position 64,278,237 of record NW_021703771.1, read on the forward strand.
CATATCTATAATATGGCATATAAGATTTATAATTTTTTAAAACAATACTGCTAGAACCTAAAGACCTAAGGTATTTGTAAAGCAACTTGATTGGATAATTCTCTAGAGTTTTACAGCTTTCTTCCAGTCTTTTATAGTTGCTCACATCTAAGTTGACAGTTTTTTTTTGCTATTGGCCTACATCTAGGCTTTCAACTCATTAAGCATAGTTTTTTTTTAGAAAGCAACTCTTTCTTTTAACATATTTCTTTTAACATATTTTAACATATTTCATCAGTTTATGTATCATTCTGTTGATTTACATAATACAAAACCAAGGATAACTGGGAACAAAAGGTTTGGGAGAAAAGACCCGATTCTTAGTAAGCTCTATCTTACTTAACATGGGCAACCACGGGTAGATATTCCAGAGTGGCTAACTAGCCCCAGGATTCAGCATGCTATGGCCACCTGTCAGCGTGCTTCCAGAGAACGGTGAACATCATGGATAACCTGGTTAGTCAGTCAGGTGGCTGTCAGTTAAGAAGTTTCTATTTTATTTCAAGATAGGCTGATATAAATTTCTTTTTGTTTATTCATGTTGTAAAAAAAAATGTTCATTTTTGCTATCAGAACCAAAAATAATAAAATCATTATTTGTAAAAACTTTTTTCTTATCCAAGTTAGTCTTGACCTCTCCATTTGTAAAAGGGGGTTGTATATGTCCCTCCATGCCTTCCAGTGAACAGTGAGGATCAATTATTATAGAAGTGCAATTGACTCACTGTAAGAGAGGTCTGAGGCAGCCGCAGAGTGGAAGACCTGCAGCACCCCCTCTGGCCATCTGAGCTGTGTGGCTGCAATGTACATGGCCGGCCCCTGCTTGACACACAGGGGCCCTGTTGTGATGGGTGGTTCCCGATGAAGAAGGAAGAAGGAGGCTGCCTGTTCTTGAAATGAAGAACGGCCCCTCCCCTACCCCGCAGCTCTGACTTGATATTTCATCAGTTTCAAAAAGAAGTGTCAGAGCTGGAACCCAGGAAGGTAGCCGCTAGCTTTGAAGAACTGAGGGAGACTACCTTTCTTTGACTTGTACCTGCTGTTTTGCTAAATCAGGGAAGGAAAAGAGGGCAGCATGCTAGTTTCTTGCTAAGGTTGAGTCACTCTGTGTCTGCCCCCCAGTCTCTCTCACATGAATCTTTGCCTAGTTGTTCCTCTCTCATGCCTCATATATTAAATACCAAAGGTACTGATATTCTGTAGGAAGCATATCTTACCTGAGAGTTATTACATCAACAGTGGAGTATCCGTTTTCTTGGATTCTGAATAATAAATAAATGCTTTACTTCTTACTTTGAGAGCTAGGTTGTAGACGGATTTAATCAATTAATCTTTTTATTAAGAGCACGTGGACATCTGATTTGAAATTATGCAACGTCCACCAGGTTATGTTCTCCAGAATTTATCCTTTTGTTGCCAAGTTTGAAAACCGAAGTTTAAAAAAAAATTCCTATTCTAACAAATTGAAATGATTATAGTCTGATTTTAGGTAAATGCAGAGCTTGTGATCAATTGTTAAATGGCTACATTTGAACAACTGGTCCATTGACTGTGTCAAATTTCTCTCTCCCCAGCAACAGACACTGCTTTAACTCATGCCTCTGAAACACATCTGTGAGTGTGATGTACTATCACAGAGCTTGGGCTTTGGGGACAGATACACTGGAGACGTGACCAGCACATCTTGGTCACTTAGTAGTGTGTGACCTTAAACAAGTCACATATCCTTTTTGAGCCTCAATTCTCTCACCTGTTTTGGAGTGTTTGGGGTTAATGAGATGTCAGTAAAAGCCACCACTCAGTTTCTTAAACCAAAAACTCAGGAGTCATCCTTGACTCCTTCCTTTCCTCACTGTCACCATCTTCCTGTTCAAAGCATTGCCTGTTGGTTTTACATTAAAAACATAACTTTTATCCACATCCAGCTCTCCTTCTCCACTGCCACCTCCCCAGTCCAAGCCGTTGTCAGATCTTGCCCAGATTGCTGCCTAGCTCTCTTCTTGCTTTCTTGTCCCTCTTTAGTTCACTCTCCACCTACGAGCCAAATTCAGCTTTTACAGATGCAAAGCAGATCATGTCACTTCCTTTGCTAAAACTACCCAGTGCTTTCCTATTACATTTAGAATAAAATCCAAACTACATTTCAAGCTTACAGAGCTATACAATTTGGCCCCTGTTTACGTCTACAATTTTATTTTGAAATTTTCTCCCATGGGTCAACCTGCTCTTGCCACCCTGACCTTTTCCAATTTCTGGAGGATGCCACGCTGGTTCCAGCATTAGGATCTTTGTCTCTTCTGCAGACACTGCTGCTGGAGACCTCCTCTCTGACTCCCTCTTATCAGGCAGGGCGCAGCTCAAGCGTCCTCCTCTCGGTAGGCCTTCCTAATCACCCAGTCTAAAGTAGGTCCTCTCCTTCTGCCCCATTCGAGGTTCCTCCTTATTTCCCTAGTAGCACTTACTATTATATGAAATTATCCTTCCTTATTTGTTTTCTTGTTTATTGCGTCTCTTCCCAGTTAGATTCATGCTGGAGTGTGGCCTTCTCCTTCTTGTTCACCGCTACACCCCAGCACCTAGAAGGGTGCATAGCTCATGAAAGGTGTTTGAAAAAGGTTTGGTGAATGGATGCATGACTGTTTTAGGTAAAAAACAGTGTAGTACAGTGTCTCCTACTGGGCTAGCCAATTTCATTCTCCAGGGAAGCTTAGGCTCTTTCTCCATCAGTCTAGTGCTCTATGACTGTTGTCAAAAACAACATTCTCAGGGGTTCTCTGATCCCAAGGCAGACCAGACAAGCACACAGACTCAGGTGATAAGTACATATTCCTTTTCACGTTTGTGTCGCTCCTCTGCTTCCTTCATCATTTCTTGCGCCTGCTCGAGTTTTGCATCCACCAGCTTCTGCTGCAGTTCTCTGTGTTTAAATATTTTGTCCAGGTGCTAAGAAAAATAAAGTGCACATTATCAAGCTTGACTTATTATTGGTGCTGAAAACAATGTAAAAAAAAAAGTAATGTTGACATAAACACGTGTTCGCTGGGTTTTAAGATTTAAAAAAAAAGAGGAGAATAAATGCATTGGCATCGTTTATGGTTTTATATGAAAGTCATAAATTGGTGGAGTCCCCTGCATTTTGTACTACACAAAAGTGGCTGCAAAAGGTGGAGGTGCCAGAGTTCAGCAGTGCTAACTCCAAAAGGTCCGAACAGTATTTTTCTAAATTTGGTAACTATTAGATATGGCGCTAGTAATTATGCTAGGCAGCACAGACAATGATGTATGTTGCAAGGGCTACAGCACTATCACTTGGTATTTTGGTGCTTTCTGTGAATATAAAACCACTTTTAATCACAACATTAATTCACTTTATCATGGTGAATTCTCCTCTACATGCCTGCCTCAAAGGGTGGTGAGGAAGCCCTGAGGTAACAGCTTGTGGCCTTGGGTCTGGGACTGAAACAGGAACCCCTGACATCAGCTCTGTTTCTCTGGTGGGCGAGACGAGGCTGAGGGTCACAGGTGAATTGACACGCAGATGTGCTACTGCCTCCTCCATGCCTTTTGACCTCTTGACTACCTTGGTGAAGAGAAACTTCCAACTCTACCTCAGTGTGGAGAATTTCTTGGTCATTAGGAGGTCCCACTGGCAAGAGGACATGTGGAATTCCATCCTTGGGCCTTACCTAGAACCAATCCTAGGAATATACAACTAGTCTACCAGGCCATTCCCATATGAGATCTCTCTGAAGAGTATGGACATTTTCTTTTTAGCTCCTTCCGTTTTGTTTTCTCCTGGACCTCCACTTTGGAGCAGGATTGGTCTTCGTGACAAGATAAAACGGTAGCATGGCATTATGGCTTACTGTGAGGAGTTTCTTGATTTACCTAACTGCTATTACCACCTTCTATTGGCTCAGGTTTTTTCTTGATAAAACCTTAGCATGTTGCCAACAGGGCTACTTTGACTATTTTATATTACATTTTAAGGCAGATATTTAAAATTTGGGTGGGATGGGAAAAGGGATATGATATATCAAAATCCTGAGGGGGCATCTGGAGTCTTAAAAACATATTGAATATTAAAGTTTAATTTTGGAATAATAAAAGATCCTTATAGTCCCCCTAATGTAAACCATTGACAACAAAACTCTTTGGCTTTTGTGTCTATGGATAAGTGATTGAATCTCGTAGCCTCTGCTTCCCATCTATAAAATGTGGATAATATGTTATCATCTGGTGCATAAGATTGTTGAGACAATTAAATGACATATTGTATGTAAAGTATAATACTTAGCACATTGCCTGGCACAAGCTAAGCATAAATAATAATGCCATTATTACTATAATTACTATATAGTAATATTTTATATATTATTTGATTGTGGGGTATATACAATGCAGACTTTTAATTTAGGTGACATAGTAATTCTTAAGAGGGAGTGTGTGAGGTATTTCTTGGTTCTGTAGAGAGAGTTTCAAAAAGGCTGAGAAATACTATTTTCAAGAATAACTGTGTTCACGGCCCACCACTTTCTATTTGTTACCTTTGCTTTGCAGTGATTCCAGTTTTGAAGAAATCCTGTATGCCTTTCAGCCAGGTACTTTGCAATACCGTCTGTTTTTATTTTGGCTAGTAAAAGAAATCCAATCCTAAATATTAATCAATCGAGAGGGCTGGCCATAACTTTGTCATTAACCAAGTTCCCCACCTTCACAACCCAGATCTGGTTTTATATGCAGTGCTTCTAAGTTGTTTGATGTGGTTCTCACCTCCTCTCTGAGCTCATACTGATCAATGATGCTTTTTAGTTTCTCTGCAAGCTCAGTGTTCTCCTGACAGAGCTTCATATTTCGCTCACTCTGCTGCTCGATCTGGGCCTGGATATCTGTGAGTGTGCTCTGGAAATGACTTGTGATCTCCTTCCTTTTCTCTTCTTCCTCACGTGCCCTCTGAAGGGTTTCCTCCTGTGGATAGAAAGCAAACTCTTTTGTTATGCTGGTTTACACGCACCAGGGTTTACAGAACTCAGGGTTTGGTCAATGAAAGGAGATTAGTGTGCAGGGTAAGAAGGATGTTTTTTCCTCAGCTCTCTACAGGTAACATTGCTCAGCCCCAAAATAAATGCTTGAGCAAAGGTTTCAGCTGTGAATACACGGTCACTCAGAGCAGGTGCAGCAAGGGCCTTGAATTTGATAGTTGGTGATGAGTAGGCTTGTTTTAAAGACAACGGGTCCCCTGTTGAGTGAATAAACTGCAGGGATTTCTAACAGACATGCAGCCCTAAGGTTCTGATCTCTTGGCTGTAGCCTGGAAAAAAAGGCCACTTGGTTTTACTGATTGATGGGACATATCATGTGTTCCTTTGGTTTGGTATGTAAAGAAGAACAATAGATCTTATGCCTCTATAAAAATGATGGCATATTAATCACATAATTGTATTGCCCAAGTTTTTAAAATATAAGTGATCACAATATAAATTTTTTTAGTTAAAAAAAAAAACTTTCATCAAAAAGCTTGAAAAGGAAACTAAGATAACCATAGATGAATTACAGCAATTCAAGAATGTAAAAGGAAATCTTAGAAAATATGCTGGATTTTTTTTTATATATATAAATTTATGTATTTATTTTTGGCTGTGTTGGCTCCCTGTGGCTGCACGTGGTCTCCCTCTAGTTGCGGCGAGCGGGGGCCACTTTTCGTTGCGGTGCACGGGCTTTGTGGTGGCCTCCCTTGTTGCGGAGCACAGGCTCCAGGCGCGCAGGCTTCAGTAGTGTGGCTCGCGGGCTCCAGAGCTCAGTAGGCTCAGTAGTTCTGGCGCACGGGCTTACTTGCTCCACGGCATGTGGCATCCTCCCAGACCAGAGCGCAACCCATGTCCCCTGCATTGTCAGGCGGACTCCTAACCACTGCGCCACCAGGGAAGTCCCCTATGCTGGATATCTTTTGAAGGAACAATCATCCATTGTGTCTCATAGGGTAATGGAAATGTTCAGTGTAAATTTTGAATTTGAAAGCAATATTATGTTTCAAATCTTCTTTAACTCTAAAATGAAATATCTAATATTCTCTTCTACTTTGTTAACATTTGAGAATTGAAAATTAACTTTTATATCATTGCTGTTCTCTTTTCTCCTAAATCAGAAGTCCCCCTTCATTGCTAACTGCTGACAGTGTACCCAAATTTTACCCATATCTATATTGAGAATTATTTGCGTTGTACTTATTCCTCTCATTCTTTTAAAATAAAAGGGCTTAATCTTGCTACATCATACCAAAGATAGAGACACTGCTGACAAGTGTTACAGACATTTTAGGATTCCTTTAGTTCTGATTAATTGTTATTATGAAAGCTTGCTTCATTGTTGGCAAGTAAAATTATACTGCATTTAGTTGCCTACCATGATCAAATTATGTAACAGGATTTTTAAAAAGAAATGCCGATTGAAACAGAAGTAATTGTGCAAATCTTTATTATTACAGTAGAATAATGTGATCAAAATAAAAGTTGATGCTGAAAATACATGCTCTGGAAATATTTTAATTTATCATTACGTATCCCCTTTCTTCTACAATATTTGCATATTTTCTAACTCTAATATGACTCCTGATATCAGAATAATTTATTCATAGTATAAACATTGATTGAGTGGAAATTTCTTAGGGATATTGTAGAAGAAATCTACACTTCCTAATCTGAAGAAATTAACTATCGGAGATGTTATTTCCCTGAACTTTGAATGCTAACACTTACTATATGTATTTCACTAAAAGTGATTTTGGCGTCTGTTAAGAGCAGTTGAATATACATGTGATAGTGATTGTCTCCTTATTGTTCCCGATTAGTTTAGAAGCCAACAACCTCCTAGTCGTAGAATTATACTCCATGATCTGAATGTCATTTGCATTTATAACTATTCCATCCATGAATGAATGAGTAAATGAAAGGACCACCCCATGCTACCCAGCAAGTCTGAGTTTTTCACTGGCCACTGGCTAGAGAAAGAAGGTATGGCTGTTAATATGGCATTAAACACGTGTCAAACCATCATAGCACCCAATCCTGGCCCACAGAATGGCGTCTTGCATTTTACATTACATTGTTTTTCAATGAGAGAAAAATAAATGTACTGCAGTCATAAAATTTGAGTCCACTGGTAAAGAAAATGCAATCATTTGGACAATGTCTGAGATAAAATTTTCTTCATCATGCACAAAATTCAAAGTGAAAATCAATAATGCAAAGAAAATTGAGGGACAAAATCTGAAATAACTAAGAAAACTTTTCAAGCATCACTGTGCATCTTAGAACCAGTGCTGTGCCTGGGACACAATCCATGGGTATTCAGTATATGTTTATTTAATGAATCAATAAATTATTAATTTACATATAGACATATGAATAGCTTGAACTAGAAGATTCCTATAGTCAAAAATTGATGTAATTAAAAGAAAGAAGTAGGCAATTTCACAATTACAGTAGGAGATTTTTTACACCCATCCCTCAGCAATTGATAGAGCAACAAGACAAAAATTCAGTAAAGACATAAATGATCTAGAGCTAATTGTTACTTATGGAACATTACACCTAATGTGTATGTAAAAGCACTCAGCACAAGTCCTGGCATAATAATGCTACTTAATTCCATTTCCATAACTGGAAGCCATTACCGAGGGTGTGTGGGTATAGCTACAGGATCTCCTGCCACTTGCGTCATTCTGTCTTTGAATGCTGTCCAAAGAGATCAAGCCACATCATTCCATCCACGTCATTAAAGGAAATTTAACTTTTATCTCCTTACTATACAACACTACTGAAAGCCAGGAGATTTATGTAAGCACAGAGTGCTATTACTTGATTACATATCTGAAGTTGAGGATGATGACCCCATTCCCATATAACCTGGGTTTCGATTGTCCCAGTGCAATGATTAAAGAGATGTCAGAAGCCCATCTCCTACAACTCGTAATTTGAGAGTTAGAGTTCATCACACTGGCCTCTCATTTCCCAGATATTGGAAAACAGTTTTGGGATATGAGGAGCCATTATCCTCTTCCATTTTTCTTCCTAACTCCATTGTAAAAACTTAGCGATGATCTTAATCTCTCTGTATCTTAAAGTATCTTCTTTTAAACACGTGTAATAATAACTATCTCACAAGAATATTGCTATCTAATTAATTCTTGTTTGTCAAAAGCTTTAGGATCTTCAGCTGGAAAGGGGATTGTGGATGCATGCAGTATTATCTTGGAGAGCCCTGCATCTTGCTTCACTGGATGGAGCTAGTGTCTGTGTGTAATCAAATTAACCACACTGCTAGAGGCTTACGCTGTAATTAATGAAACCCATGCAGACTGACTGAAGTGATCAGTCTATTATTTTTAGATTGAATAATTAAGCTTGAAGAGCTTCACTGTTTTTTCGAGTAGCTTCTTTTTTCAGGTGACTATTGACATTTTAGCTCTGAATCTTGCCTTATTCTGTCAGCTTTGTGTCAATTTATTTCATGTCATGCAGATTTCATTATCGTACAAAAAATGTTGAATTTTTATAAATTTGTATTTTAAAGAGTAGAACTAAGGCCTACCTTAAAAAACAAAACAAAACAAACTCAACATAAGGAAGAGGAATGGCACACATTTTACTAAAGGTCTGCTCCACATCAGGTACTATGTGAGCACCTTCCATGTGTGGCCTCATTTAATTTTTCCCTGACCACGCAGCAAAGTTGGTATAATCTTCATTTTATGTATGAGGTAACAGGCTTGGGAGGTAAAATAATTTATTGCAAGCTACAGGTGAGCAAGTGGCAGGGCTAGTATTTGAACCCAATTCTCTGATTCTAAAACTCACAACCTTACCGTAAGTAGCAGAAGCCTGTGCCTACAGAGCATGCAAGAAGGTGTGTTATGTGGGGCCTCGGTGACACATACCTTCAGTGTCTTGTTGTGTCTCTGCAGCTCCCGGCACAGACCCTCCAGTTTGCTTCGTGCAAGGATAGCTTTGCTGTGTTCACCTTGTAACTGGTCCTTTTCTTTTTGGATCTGTGCCTGTTTCTTCTGTAGGAGTTTTAACTTCCTTTGCTCAGAGCGATGCTCATCCAGCTGGATGTGGGGATGCAAATGTGAAAGAAAACGGCAGGGATCTCTGTTGAGTTGATAGAAAAGGACCCAAAGAGGAAACGCCTAAAGACCGCTGTATGGTTGTTTGGAAAATGTTTTGCTGTTATCACTGTCTCTCTGGAATCAAAAGAACTTCATAAATGTTAACTTGGCAGTGCTTGTAGATATGGTTTTAAGAGCATAACATTTATGGGTTTTTTTCCTTCATCATTCTTATTATTGATCTCTTTTGCTTTGATCTTCTTGGTGGTCTAGAAACAGTTTCATCTTTCTTGAGTCTAATGAAGTCAGTCAGTGTAGAAGCATGTCTCAGAATTCATGATAATGCCTTGCGTTAGGAGGATAGTCAATGGTGTGTCTGCTTGGTTTACATTTAGTTTTCACAATTCTTTCTCAAGACAAGCTTTAGTAACTATTTTTAAAAGGAAAGTGAAAAGCAGCTTCCTAGCAGACAGAAGATGAAGTCTGTGGTTATGAGAAAGGGGGAGCGGAGAATGTACCCCTCGACTACTTAAGGATTGATGATCTGTCACCGAAGTTTCAGAAATAGCCACTGCACAACCCAACAGCACACATGGCAAGTATCCTTAACAAGCCTTGCTCCCTGCCCATCTCCCTCACCCTCTGTACTTATGGTGAATAAACCATGACACTTGTATCTGCTGAGCACAGGTGGGGCCTCTTCTCTCACTTCTCCAGCAGCCACAGCTGAAGTATCGAAATCAAGGGCGGCATGGAAAATGAAACCAATGAACCCCTGGGCTTTCCATCTCGGGATGCTAAAGTTCTGAGGTAGGGCTGCCAGGTAAGGTGTAGGACACCCAGTTAAATTTGAATTTCAAATAAATAGTGAATACGTTTTTAGTAAAAGTTTATCCAAAGTATTGCATGGAAGGTACTTTTACTTAAAAAAAAAATGTTGTTGGTTTACCTGAAATGCAAAGTTAACTGGGCGTTCTGTATTTTTGTCTGGTAAATTTGGCAACACATTTTTATGGAAATCTTGTTGGAATGGGGGGAATTGGGGGTTCAGCCTCCAGAGACTAGCGTAGTAGGAGTGTGGATCCCAGATGGATGATCAGTGTGGCCACGAACAAGCTGGAGCCTTTTTCCAGACCCATTTCCTCTGCTGCACTTAGTTCCCTTAGAACCTGAATGGTGCATAGGCCAGGAAGGTACTCGTCCTAATAATGACCTTGTTGGCTAATGAAGAGGAAAAGGCCTGGGAGCCTCTGGGTGCTTCTGGACCCCAGGTGCTCCTGGTACCTCGCAGAGCCAGATGCAAATGGATACACACACAGTGTGAGCCCTGATACATGTCTCAGTTACCCTGTCTTGAAAAAGCATTTGTTCTTTCTGAACTAGATGAACAGGACTGTCACACTTTCTTCAGTTTACATCTTATTTTAATCCTTTCCTCCCTCCCTCCCATCAGCCTGAAATGTCCATGATAAACCCTTGCCAGATTAAGCTGGGGCTATTCATACATGATATTCTATCTTCATACTTCAGGACATTTTTTACTTATTAGTGAGAATTAGCATCAGGAAAAACTAAGTCCATATTACTATAAATATCGATTGAAATTGGTATTCTTCTTGAGGTTCAGTTGGAAAACCAATTATATTTTATTATATATTTCTCGTGCTAATCTCATTTTGCACCATAGTTATTAGACAGGGGTGAAACTTCTCATACTTGTGTTCGTACTTTACATGACCTATTGTCCTTTCTTGACATTTATATGTTGTTGTTATTGTTATTGCCGTTTTGGTTCAGACGTTACCTTTGGAAGATTAAACCATTTGTCAGGGTTTCTCAACCTTAGCACTGTTGACATTTGGGGACAGATCGTCCTTTGCTGTGGAGGCTGTCCCCTGCATTGTAGGCTGTTTAGCCACATCCCCAGCCCCTACCCACCGGATGCCAGTGGCACCCCCAACTGTGACATCCAGAGTATCTCCAGAGACATTGCCTACTGGCCCATGGTTGGCACAGCTTCCCCTGTTTGGGGGAACACTGCCCTGTGTGTGGATTTATCTGAGCATCAGGAGGAGGATACCTTGCATGTGTTTCATAAGTTGGAAGAGAGGATTTGTGCTATACCTCACTGGCCATTTAAATGTTCCAGTTTTAAGGCAGGATCATACACATCTGAAATATAGCTAGGTCTGTCTTGCTTTGCTCTAAATAGAACCCCTTAACTTGCTGACGATTTTTTTTTAGAGTGTGGCTAATTTTGTTCCATACTTCAGATTTATGTGAATGCATATGGGGTCTCTTAATGAATGAAAGCAAACGTATTGCAGCTGGGTCAACTTCAGTCAAATGCTGGCCTTGTGATTTAATAATACCCTTAGACATGTGTCTTCTGTACAATTCTAACAGGCATATAAGATTTTTATCTGGAATTTCTCTTGTTCTCTCTTTTTTACTATTAAGTTAAAAAAGTAAAATTAATGCCAAGTAGTTAGTAATGTTGTAACTACTTTTAAATGGAGGAAATTTGCAAAAAATATTTCTTCCAGGTCATTTCTTAATTTAGTCATGAGGTGTCCTTATTTATTAATGAACTTATCCTTATTTATTAGTAAATACAATAGTTGATGATATTACAGGATTTAGAATCTGTAAGGATGGGTGAGCTAGGGTGACAGTTTGATTCACAGCCTTGAATTTAATGATTTATTCTATGTTAACACTTGTATTTCAGACACTCTCTGTATTAATATCTGAATCAGTGAGCAGGGGAAATAGCTTTTAAGTGTCCAAGTAAAAGATTGAAATTCTTCATAATTTTTCCTTTCTGAAAAGGATATGTGATGGGGTTTGGGGGTCAATTTTCTCTTATTCATTTTTTCTAGAATGATATTTTGAGTTTAAAAGTTTATTATAGGGTATGATACAAATGCCAAAGTATAGTAAGACTTGAATTGAGTAGAATTTCTGGAAAAATAACCTCTGTGGGGTTGACTTCTTGGCTAGGAGAGTGAGTGGGCTTGGGGAGTTCCTGGAGACCAGGGTGAACAGCCCTGGCTCATGAAGAAAATCTTGGAAGGACTGCGTAAGTGGTTTTTTCCTGATAATCTGCTGTGGGGCTACAGCACCATAAAGAGTAGTAGTCTAGAAAGATGCCCGGTTCATCCAAGTATGGAACATGGCACTAGGAACTAAATATGAATGGCCTTGGTATGAGTGAGTAAATTGAAGGGCAAAGGGAAATCAATGTAGTAATTATTGAAAAGAGCAAGGATGGACAGGTGAGGATGGGGCCAGATTTTGGGGAAAAATATTAAATTTGACACCTACCATTTTATGGCACTGAAATTGCTCATGAGTGGTTAACAGCCAATGTTAAACAAGTTGCAATAAAATTGATACACTAATACTTGCTTTATAAATTTCTACCATTCTTTTGGAAAACAATATGGCCATTAAAAAAAGTATTTATACTGCTTGATTTAGTAATCCCAATTCTGAAACTTTTTCCTAGGATCATAAAAGAGAACGAACAGATCTCATGCATGATGATGTTCACTGCATGAATGTTTGGTAAAACAAACACTGGAAGGAGTCTAAATGTCCCCAAATTAGAGAACCAGTAGATAAAGTCAATTAATGGAAAATTACATAGCTTTGACAAAATATAATTATGAAGACTACAAAGTACATGGGAAAATGTCTGTCATATGAGCCAAAAAAACAGATACTAAATTATATGCACCTTATGATGGTAGTTATACAAAAGGTATCTCTGAATGTATGGCAGAACTGGAAAGGAAGACAGATAAATCAACGATTGTGTTTTAGATTGTAGGATTAGAGATATTTTTACTTGTATATTCAGCATTTTCCTTATATTATTGTGATGTGGTTTATGTGATTAAAAAATAAAAGTATTGTTGGTAGAGTTAAGCAATCACTAGTCATTCAGGGTTTCAGAATTTCTCTGGGTCTGTTGCATGACAGTTCAGCATAACAGGACGCATTGAGGTACAAGGAAGAAAGGAAAGAATAAATAGGGATCACAGTGCTAAAATTAGAGTAAAAAAAGAAGGAAAACAAGTCACTCACTAAACTCTACTCCATCAATAGGGATAAGATGCAGCCAGAGACCTGAGGGGTTTGTGGGTCTCAGCTTTGGAGACCTTCTTTAAAAAAAAAAAAGGAAAAAATTTAAAAAAGAGAATTATGTTCAGGGCCTCAGAGGGGCCCATACAAGTGAGAGGCACTGACTCTTTAAGCTTCTTTGCTGTAAGGTAAATCTGCCTTCAGGGGCAGTTCAATCTACTGCCTGGAGGAATTGTTTTGTTGTGTGTAGGGGCTTAAGTTTAATTTTCCTGTCACTGCTTCTCCAAAAGAAATAAGAAAGTGGAAAAAAATGAGGGAAAGAAGCAGAAATGAGAGAGAGGTACCTTGCCCAGCCTCACTTGAGAGGACACCACATCTCCTCAGTGGGTCTTGTACACCTCAGGGGTGGTGCACGGACCTCAGGTGCTACTCCTTTAGCCAGTTTTTGTGAGGGTTCAGGGAACTAGGGGGGCTGGCTTCACTAAACCCTCCTCTTTCTTCCAACTGGCCTATTATAAGAGTACTGGCGAGGAGACCATCCACTTCACAGATTCTCTGAAGTCTGGGAGTGGCTTCCCTTCCTGCCAGTGGTCCTACCTTATAGAGAGGGAGACTGCATGGGAGGACCTATAACTGGAAACAAAACAATCCATGTCAAATGCTTTGCCATCGTGGGGGACAAGGAGAAGAATGTAGATCAAAGAGAATGAATGAATGAATCAATCAATAAAGTCATCAAGAATAAATGAGAATGTTTCACAAACTGAGGGGTGGGATTAACTCAACCCTCTGCCTTCTTGAGGGGACCACCCCCTCAAAAAATCTGTGTACAAGAACCGGATGAAAGTTTGCCTTTATTCTAGTATATTTCTGTTTTATTGCAAAGGCAAAAAGAACTTTTAAATATTCACAATTTTTAATTATGATTCTTCCATCTCCCAAATTATGCACATAATTGAAGGTGGAGTAGACTCCAACTGTATCCTCTTTCTTCCTTTTGCTGTTATTCCTCAGTTTTCCTGTTTCTTTTTATTTATTTCTTTTTTAAAAATTCTGCCTTTATGAATTCTGGCTTTGATTTGTCTGAGGTAACCAGCTATAATGATATACCTGAAAAACGAACAGCATCCTTTTCTCAGCTCTAACCAGAGCTTGAATCTTTCTGACAAAAAGGGCTAATCCAAGAACTTACCAATTCAGCATACTTCTTGAATAAAAAATCAAGCTTTTCCTCAGGAGTTTGCAACTTGTTCAGATTTTGCATTAGCAGATTGGCTTCTTTGCCTTAAAAGAAAACAAAGACCATAAAGACATTTTAAAAAATAAGTGTTGAACTTGATGTCAAATGATAAGAGTTAGAATCTCAGGTTGTCTGCTTGTTAGCTGCTATCCAACCTTGGCCAAGCCACTTCACTTGTCTGAGCCGCAGATGTAATTTTGTTTTTTTTCCCCTGTATGAAGGAATGATACCTATTTTGCAGAATAAGTGATTAGATGAGAAGTTTGTAAAAATGTGTGGTACAGTGTCAGGCTCATGGTAGATTCTCAATAAATGTCTGCTATAAGGGTAGTCTCCAAATTTTCATCCCAAGAATCCATTCTTGTTACTTCCCCCCATGTTCTAAATATTCCAAGGGATTTTAAACATTCTGAAAATATTCAAAAGAATAAAAAACACTGACTTTATGAAAGAATAAATCATCCACTTCCCCATGTTAATTATCTAAGAAAAGAAGCAAACCAGCCTATCCAAGTATCTGACTACTGTGAAACAGCCAGCATTAATACATGGAGCTGTTAAAATTCCAGCCCAAAGCAGAGAAACATGACAGTTCAGTCTGCCCATTTTTTTGGTTTTGTTCCTTTAGTACCTCTTTGTTCTTTTGTGTGTGGGGGGGGGGAGAACCAATTCTCTTGTTTCTGTGCATGAGCCTACTCCATGAAGTTTGGGTGGAATGACTCTGATTGTATTTCCTAACAAGTGGGGAATAAAGTCAAAATATAGAGAAAATGGACCCAAGACATGCAGGGCCTTTTTCACAGGCCTTTTTGTGTCTCTCTGGCTGCAGATTTAGCTTCCCTGGGTCTTCCCTTCTCTCACCCAGGCCTTAATCTCTGTTGGCAGTTTTATTTTGTTTCCAGCTGGAGTTTATGCTACATTTAAAAACTCATCTGTTCATGATTATTTGACAGTGAGCCTCAGATTCTTTCTTTTCTTTCCCCATTGTTCTTCCTTTTGTCCTCTTCAGCTCAAACTGCCTGGTTAGCCTTTCTGTGATGCCTGGAAATCTTGTCTTTCAGTGCCCACTGGGCTGAGCATTGTAGGCAGGAGCCAGACCCTGAGGCCTACGTGTATGTACCACTGAATGTATCTTTGCAAACAGTAGGGCCAAGGTGGAGCAGCTTCCCCATCCTCACCCACCTGTGACAGCCACCCTTTCTAATCAGGGTTGGGAGGTCAGACCATACAGTGGAGCCCAAGTTTCCTGATATAAATCTGCTTAAGAATATTAACAACTTTGACAACCTCTCCCCCAAGAACAGCCATGTCTCCTTTGCTGGAATTTTTGCTTTCATCCTGGAGAGGCAGATATATCATGGAATTAGGATTGCCAGATGAAATACAGGACATGGGACACACTCGTAGTAAAAAATAATGGTTTGTTTATCTGAAATTCAAAGTTCCCTGGGCAGCTTGTATTTTCATTTGCTCAAACTGATAACTCTAACGGCATCAAAGAATTTTAGGTCTAGAAGGAACTTCAGAGAGTACCCAGACAACTGTTAATTTTATAGATTAAGAATCGAAAGCCCAGAGAAGTCCAAAGTTACATAATCAGTACTGGCAGAGCCAAGGCTTGAATCCAAGGTTTGTCTACTTGCTCTAAAGCACTCCACTCCCATGTGGAATTTTGATGCCAGGGAAACCTAGAGAAATGAAAGGAAACTTTTTTTGAAAAAAGTGACCTCATTCCTAACAGCTGGTTTCATCTATATTTGCCCAGTGAATCAGCTCAGATTAGAGACACAGTCTGAGACAGGGGAGAAGGTGGGGGTGAGTGGTGCCCCACCAGCAATCCAATATGGCCGGTGGCATAACACTGCCTTTAAACTGGTAAGCTCTGCGCTCCGCCGCCACCAAGCGTGGCTTTGAGTGATTTCTGTAGCAGCAGGGACAGACTTGTGTTGGTCAGGCCATCCCCTCACCCTTGTCTTCAGTTTGTGCTCACATGATGACTGCTGTCCTGAGTTGGAGGATCATCCATTAAAGGCAAGAGACTGCACTGTTGGTCAGATTTGGCCCAGGACCCCACACAGTGTTTGGCCCATGGCAAGTGTTTAGTAAATCTTGGTAATAATGGAACAAAGCCAACCTGTGCACTAATATCATGTAAGTCAAGTAAACGCTGTCCAGAAGACAACTCTGTGATCAGCTAGAGGAAAGACAGGTCTTCCCCTCCCCTGTGACATTTAATGTATGCTTAGCATACCTCTCAGTGTGAGTATCGACGTAGAAAACCGTATCGTGTCTTGAGTGAGTCCCGTGGGCCTCTTTTTCTCTCCACATTCAGTATCTTCTCCCCCTTTTGTGTTCTTTAATGATGAGAACAGATGCTTTTTGTTTTTTTTTAATTGTCACACTCACTGGGGTGTCTTTCTGCTCTCATATTCTCTTATTTTGTATAGAAGTTTAACATTCAGATGCATCAGTCTGCCCTTCAAAAATGATTTCAACAAAAAAATCCAAGAAACTGGAGACGAGCATGTATGGAATACATAACTTTGTAACATCAGAGAGCTTCATTTGTAAACTTCCATTGGTTTCACTGGACTAGAGTGCTGTGTGGGATTATGTTGAGGAGGGGGATAGACAGAGACCCACTCATCTTCTAAGAAAGGCTATAATTTACAATTTTAGGAAACGGGATCATTTGGTGACAGTGTCTGACACAAGAGGAAAAATCGGCTTTATGTGTTTAAGGTGCTAGCAATTTCTTAGCTATAACTGTAAAGAAAACTTTCTAAAAAAGAAAACAACTTTGAGCCTAATAATGAGGAGATTATTCCAGGGAAAACAAAATAAAGCAAAACCTTACAATAAAAAAGAATAATATCAGAAAAAGCAGTAAGAAATAAATACATCCATTCCCAACTTGGGTCAGAAGAAAGTACTCATCATTTTGCCCAAGACAAATTTTTTTTTCTCTTACTTCACTTACTCCTCTAAACCCTCCTTTCCTTTCAGGATCTGGCCTAAGTTTGAGCTTCTCTATGAATTTACTCATGGACCCTTCAGTCTCTGTGGATTCCTCTCTCTCCTAAATTCTTCTGGTTTTCTACCATTTCTTCCAGAAAATTTAGTATTTATATCAAAGCAACAGTTTATTTCCTTCTCAGAGTGAAACTAGAAAAAAAATCAAGCTAAAATCTTATAAAATAGACTACCTGGGAAGGTGACCATTCTAAGGCAGAGTAAGTCAATGGCCGAAAAGATTTTAGAAAATCAATGTCCTAGTCAAGATGCCACTCAGAAGGTAGAACTGAAACTCACCTGTCACTGGAAAGATGAAACCAATTAACTGAACTGTAGCTCAATTAAATGCTCCTCAACCAACATATCAATTATTTTTATATATCTTTGGCCCTGTAATATTAGTGACTTCAGGTCTGCACCTTGCTTTCTTTATGGCTAATCTCACAACCACATCAATTAGTTGAATAATTTTTTGGGGCAGACTTTAAAACTCTCTAGGCTTTAATTTCCCTCTCAGTAAATCAGTGAGTTGACTAGATAGATTCTGAGCTCAGAATGGACCTGTGGATCAGCTTTGTTTTTCTCGTGGGTTTATGCTTCAAACATATGAATTCCTACCCAATCAGTTATCAGTCTAAATATCAGAAGGGATATTACATTTTATCATTGTTTTGTGCTTCTTACTACGTGGGACTTGTGCAGCCCATGTAACGTTGACAGAGAAGAGATTAATAAGACACTTGTGAGCTGGAAGATGGCGGGGGGAAGGAAGGGGGACACTTAGATGTTAAGAGGACATGTCATGGTGCTGTCTAATGTGGAATCTGTTTTTTGTTTTGGTCAATGCCAAGGAGAAAGTGATTCCACCAACTAAAGAGATTTTAAAGTGTTCCCCCAGCTGCTCCAGTGTATAATATGTTAACTGTGGGAGGATATGCAGCCTGTAAAGGAAAAACAAGTCTTGAGTGCTTGGGTTGTAGAGACATTTCCCAAATATTCAGAGGTGTTCTGTGAAAGATGGGTGTTTTTGGTCCAATAAATTTAGGAAATGTTGTAAACTGTGCCCATCACTATTGGAGATTTTTCACTATTGTACATATTAGAGGTCAGAGAATTCTGGCAGTTAGGAAACAAGCTTGGTCTGAAATCTCAAATATCCCAAAGTATATACTTTGGAAAATTTGGGGTTATTGAGTCAGAACATTTCAGTATCTCAAATGTATCAATAAAGCAAATGTTATCTGATAAACATACAATAATTAAAGACTCATCTTTGATCAAATATGTAAGCAAAGACTAAAGATATATCTTCAGGTATGGATTGAATGACATACTAATATTCTATAAAAGCTTCAAATAGTTTCTAAAAGAAGACCACAGCCGGCACTTTATATTTTCTCCAAATGGGTGGAGGAAGAACTTTCTGAAGCATCAGAACCATTGCTTCCGCAATCTGTTTGTGTCAAAATTACCCAGGGTGCCTTGGCCCCAGTCCAGACCTACCAATTCTGAATCTCTCTGCTCAGCAACAGCATTTTTGACAAATTCTGCATTTGATTCCAATGCAGAGTAAGTTTGAAATCATTGGTCTAGACCATAGTGTAGTATCATTTAATTGAAAAATAGCCAAGAAACCTGTTAAAACCACTTGCAGATAATTGAAATGATGTTTAAAATATTTAAATTAGCTTAAAAATATTGTTTTGGGCTTCCCTGGTGGCGCAGTGGTTGAGAATCTGCCTGCCAATGCAGGGGACATGGGTTCGGGCCCTGGTCTGGGAGGATCCCACATGCCGCGGAGCAACTGGGCCTGCGAGCCACAACTACTGAGCCTGCGTGTCTGGAGCCTGTGCTCCGCAACAAGAGAGGCTGCGATAGTGCACCGTGATGAAGAGTGGCCCCCGCTCGCCGCAACTAGAGAAAGCCCTCGCACAGAAACGAAGACCCAACACAGCCAAAAATAATTAATTAATTTAAAAAAATATTGTTTTAACTCATAATATAGCTGAAATAGTACAATGTTTAGAAGAATATACTGATAGTGTTCAGAGGAACAGCATGAAAGTGTCAGCAGCTTATACACATGTAATTAGAGTGGACCCACCTGGGCACTCTGATCACAAACATTGGTTCTGATAAACATTCAGTTGAACTTTGGTAACTTATTGAAAGTGGCAGAATTAGTTGTGAAATTTTTTCTTTCTCTAAGAATTTTTTTGATTATTTGGTAAGTATGAGGTTAATACAGACTTTGAAATAACTCATGGAAGACAGAATAGAAACCAAAATTGGTCATGTTTAACTTCACCCCTGCTTTCTTCATACCTATCCCCCCATTATAACACATAGGAATTCCTATGTAGAAGTAGTTTCAAAGTGATAAAGCCAAAGAACTTTCCTGGTTAGGAATACTTAAAATCATTTACCTCTGCGATGTGATTTTGTTTTATCTTGTGGAAAGTTTAACAATGACTAATGTAAAAGGTTATTTCTGAGATGCCTTGATAGGGAAGAAAAAATAGCTCTGTAACACAGAGCAACTTTATTCTGTTTCCCAGAGTTCCAAAACACTAAAGTGATTCTAATCTTGCACTTTAGAACTTGGTGTTATCTGGGTTAATCTTTATGCTAAGTAGGTAAAGTAGCTGTCTGAATGTGTCTTTTAGCCCTTCTTGAAAGCGTTGCCAGCAGTGGTTTCACGCGCCAAAGTGAGGTCCTGTGACAGCATAGACATACTTTGGGGTTTACACGTAACTTGTCCACTGGAGTCTGACTCCAGTGCCCATGATCTTTTACTTTTCCACACTGTCTTCCAGAAACGAGTAAGATGTGACCACTGTCTCAATAGATTCTCCCTCCAGCTTGGGAGGCAGGTATATAAACAAATGATTGCTGCAGAAAATTTCATGGAGAACGACGGAAGGTGATGCTAACTCTACCTGGGCATGTCAGGGAATGTATCACATAGGAGGTGGTGATTGTAGTGAGTGTTTCAGTGAAATTCACCAAGACAAGCAGAGGGACGCTCCTATGTGCAGTAACATGCTCTCACTTATAGCTAAAAAATTAACTCTCTCATCCTTCTTTCACAGCCATTTTTGGTGTTACCAATCCTCCATGCTCTCCTAACAATTTTCCTGTGCCTGTTGTAGCACTTATCCTATATAACAATTAGTGTACCTGTTTATTTTTCTCTCCAGACCTAGAGCTCCTTAACCAAAGACTTTTTTATCTTTGTGTACCTCATAAAGACTAGGCATTAGTAAATATTTGCTGAACCAGTGAACTAATGAGAGTAAAATTGTTTTCTGAGATTTTCAACATTCTATAATTAATACATTTCTGAAGAGCTTTGTTAAGTTAAAAAATATTTTATGTATGTAGTAATGGAACACACTACTAAGGGGCTGAGGGTAAGTACAGTAAGGTACTGGTGATCCTGAAGGAAGCTACTGTGGCAAAATCCAGATATGAGATGTGGCTCTTAGCAAGATCGGAGGAAGTGCCCCTTTTTAGGAATAATTCAAAGAAAAGTCATACATTAGAACGTAACTACTTGCCTAATCCTTTTAGAATTTTCTTCTCCAGTTTTTGCTCTTTATTGCTGACAGGCTCTTTGGATGTGGGCGGCTCTCCGGAGGCCGGAGGTTCTCTCTCCGTCTCTTCAGCGGCCTCCTCGCAGGCCCTGTCCTCATTGTCAGGTGGTGCTGTGCTCTCAGGCTGCTCCTTGGCCGTGGTGGGACCCTCTTTCCCTGCGGCGCCGACAGCAGACCCGTACGTGTTAATGATGTCTTCCAGTTGTCGGTTCAGTTCTTCAGAGATATCATGGGCTCCCTGTTCAGGCTGCACACCTGCCTCCTCCTCAGGTGCTAGGAGTGGGGTTGAGGAATCCTGATCATCTTGCTTCTCAAGGCCATTTTGACTGGGCAATACTGAACTGTCCCCCACAGGTGTTGACTGTGGCTCCCCCGACAGCTGTACAGACTGATTGGTCTCCATACTGGGAGTGGTATCTGGTGGTAAGCACAGCCAGCGTTGATGTGGTTAACTCAGTTACAGGTAAATGGTAAGGCTATTCCCACATGGGCACCTACTAATTACAGTTTCTAACATAGAATGAATGTACTTCCACAAACCATCAATACTGCAATTAGTTGAGTAGGAACAGTGAGAAGCATCTTTCCAAATCGAGTCATACCATTAGCATATTTTTGGTTTTGGTCTTTAAATTCCGATAGTATCTCCTATTACTGATGTTAACAGAGTAATTCAAGATACCGTTTTTCATGGTCATATTTGTCATTTTGCTTAGAATAGCCAGTTTGTGTTACCATTCTCTTATATAATTCTGTGTAGATTTACAATCGTTATAAATACATAGATATATACATTTAATGTTTAAATTTAAATTGGTGCTTTTTTCCCCAAAGTTAAAACATTGAATACAAGAGCCATTGACCTTACTAAAATCATTCATAATGATAACATTCTAAACTCTATTTTAATCCATATTGATTAGTATGAGTCCATTAATATAAATGAATTATTATATTGGATACAGGAGATACTTGCTTGTCTGGTATTTTCCTTTTCCCAAATGAGCAACATGTAATTATCAATCAGAAAAACACTTTTTATTTTCTGAGGTTCAAACCAGCCTCATTTTTGGGATAAGAGAGAATGAGGAAAGGTATAAATTAACTAATGAACTTGTATGGAAACATGGTGATGCTCATAATAACAATTCCTTGAGTTTCTATACCTTTTTGTTCTGATATAAAAACTGACTTTCTTTTAGAAAAAAAACAGATTACAACTTTCTTGTCTCAGTCAAGGAGCTCTAGGATAACAATACTTTTTAAGAAATAGAAATGTCTAAAAAGCAGGGAGGGAATGAACTAGGGGAATAATCCAGGTATAACATGGGCTCTTTGGAAAAAGGGGGTGAGGAATGGGCTGAGGGTTTCTGGCTATCACCATTTCTAGTGTTGCAGTACCTTTGGCTTAGACCTTTAAGTTATGGTGCACTTTATTTGTAAATAATATTTAACGGTGATGCTGCTAATTAGCAGCATACAATTACGACAGGGTCCTAATAACACACAGGTTTTGCTGTTGTGGTGGCATGAAAGCGAAAACTAAAACATACTGCTCCATGTACTATGCAGCTTCCTCCTCTGGTTCTTAGGGCAGGCAATGTCAAATGCTCGAATGCAAACAAGAACAGAAAATTCAATGTACAGACATTGCCACCTACCTGTGGCCCTCACCAAATACTCATTAACTTTGAAGGAAGTACTTTTTTCTCTCATTTATTTTAATTCACCATCTTTATTATCAAACGATGCAGTAAACAGCTTCATTGTCTTCATCACTGGAATTCTTTATCCTGACCCCTGCTTGTTGGGCACACACATCTATATATAACTTATGCTTCCCCTGAACTTGGAGAAAGACACATGGCACCTGCTGTCCAGCCAGAAGCTATTTTAAGCTCTTCTAAAAGGAGCCCTGGCCTTTAGCACTTCGTCTTTGGAAATCAAGGGAAGAGAATACTTTTTAAATCAAATTGAAAACAGTAAACATTTATTGGTTTAAATCCATATGTGGGTTTTAAAGTGTTAAGGAGCCTCCTGAGGATGAAATAAAATCTAAAGTAAACCAAACTTTAAAGCAATGAATTTAAAACCGATTGTCCATAGGAATTTTAGTGTGGTTAGTCTAAATGCAAGCGTTTTGTTTGTATTTGATTTATTCTTCATTCATCAGAGGCCATAATCATTGATTTTTTTATATTAAGTCCATGGATCTCCTTTAAACTCATGCTGCACATTTACTTTAAAACAGAATAACTGAGTTGTTGTAAACCACAGGACAACTCAATTCCTAAAAGTAGCCTCAAGACAAATCCACAAGAGGAAAAAAACAGTCAAAGAACTCTGTTACTTTTAAATTCTCTTTCTATATCAATCAGTTTTACAGCAAGAAATTATTTCTGTTTTATCTTCTATAAACTTCATTGCCCATCTTTTGCCTCCTCTGAGAGAGAATTTTTCACTTGTCCTGGCAGTCCCAACAGATTACCACACATACATCCCTTCCTGAGCAACACATTTTAATTGTAAATAAAACAATGGAAAGTTCTTCAACAGTTCACTGGCAGTCTCAAAGTTGCAAGTTTTGAACACCACAAACCGCACCCTACATCATCTCACAGGGCTCGGGGGAGTGTTTGTCATACTTACCAGAAGGCAAGGTGCTAAGCAGAGAGAGAAAGGAGAGGCAAGAGGCAGCAAGCTAGTCAAGCAGCAGCAACAGCAGGAGACAGGCGGGGGCTGAGTTCTTACGAGGGAGAGAGAAACCAAACACACACACACACACACACACAGACACACAGACACACACACACACACACACACGCAGCAGGAGAACAGGGAGGGGGTGGGGAGGGGAGAGGAACATCCTGTGACACAGCAAGAGAGAAATACACTCAAGCTTTAGTAGCTGTCTCCTGGGCAAATGTCTTAGAAAAGAGAAGCAGCTGGTACATCTTATCAGACTCCATGTTTTGTCCTTTAAAAAATATTTAAACTCTCAGTACATAGCCCCTTTGCTAGCGCAGTTTTTCACCATTGTTGTTCTTTGGGGCAGAGATCAGTTTTTCTTATTTCTTGGTTTATTTCCAGTGTGGTCTATGATTCATCTTCTTTTTTTACCACCTTCTTATGCTAGCTTAATTAGTGTCAAGTTTCTTATAGGAATCAAGGAAAAAGAAGAAACATGGCATAACAAAAAGGAGATGGTAGAAACACTTTAATTCTGATGTCATTGTTTGGTTTTGTCCTAAAATTTGAAATAAAAATTTAGACAGCTCTTTTGGCACTGGGTTTAGTGCCATCTTCATGTACATGCTAATTGGCGTGACCTCAGACCCCACGTCTTACTCAGGTAACTGCCTCTACTCAGGTAAGCCCTGGGGAAGCAGTTGCTTTTTCTTTAGTTGCAGGCTTTCCCACCTTCCACAGTGACTTTTCCAAGTCTTTCCCACCATCTCAAGCCTTCAACCTGTTCCTTAATCCTCCTCAGAAAAATAACCTCCTCTTCATTCACCATATAATGCCTCTTTCTCTTAACCTACGTCCATTCCCCTTTTCTTCTCTTTCTGGAGAATGTGTTCCCACACTTTTCCAAGTTGGGTTCCCCCATCAGAGTTTCTGCTCTTGGGACTGGCTGGGCATATTGATAGCCACTGTGTTAGGCAGAATCATGCCACCAGAAAGACTTCCACATCCTAATCCCAGGAACCTGTGAATATGCTATGTTACATGGTGAAACAGACTTTGCAGATGTGATCAAGTTGAGGATCTTGAGATAGACACACTATCCAGAATTACTTGGGTGGGTCCCTTGTAATCACAAGAGTCCTTGTAAATGAAAGAGGGAAGCAGGAGGGTCAGAGTCAGAAAAGAAGATTTGATGATCCAAGCAGAGGTCAGAGTGATGGAGGGACACAAGCCAAGAAATGTGAGGACCCCGGAGAAGCTGGGAAAGACAAGGAAGCACATTCTTCTTGAGATCCTCCAGAAGGAATGCAATTCTGCTGACACCTGATTTCAGCCCAGTGAAACTCATTTTGGATTTTTGACCTCCAGAACTGTAAAAGAAGAAATTTGTGTTGTTTATAAGCCACTAGATTTGTGGTAACCTGTTATAGTAGCAAAAGGAAACTGAAATAATCCTACTCCCCAACTTTTTTTCACCCCTTTCTCCGAGTTCAGGGAAGGCATAGGTTATAGATAGATGAGTGCCCGGTAAGTGGAGGTCAGGATAAAGAAATTCCAGAGAGGAAGACAGTGAAGCTGTTTACTGCATCATTTGATAACAAAGTTGGTGAATTAAAATGGGTGAGAGAAAAAAGTACTTCCTTCCTTCGAAGTTAATGAGTACTTGGTGAGGGCCACAGTGAGTGATATTTCATATTGGATTGTAGCAAACCAGCCCGGAGAGATCTCTCAGTAAATACAAACAATAAGTCAGTGCTTCTCAAATTTAAGTAATGTACATATTCTCTTAACAGAATAACTTAATGTTGAAATTAATTTAAAGGAAGAAAGAGAACTCACCATGACTGAAACAAATTATATTATTATTTGTACCAATATATACTGATGTAAAAATAGGTATAAACTTCTGATACTTAGTTATTATATGATACAATTAAAAAATATTATTTAGAAAACCCTACAGAACCAATAAATACAATTCAAAATAACATTACTTTTATGTGACTGATAATATCTTGCTGAACCCAGATTGCTACTTGCAACATGAATATGGTACTGGCTACTGGTCCTTTTGAGTTCCTGGCACTCTTCTACAATAGGCTTTATGAAATGACTCAATTTCATCAACACTTGGTCCATTCAGATTACTACATAAGTTTCATTCATATGACCTGCCATGATTTCAACTGGACTTCCTTTGATATTAATGCATCATTTATTGCTCTTTCTCATCTTCCTGCAGTTATTAAAATAATTGGTGCTAACTTAACTAGATGTACACATGATAATGAAGGCACAAAAACGAACGATATACATGGTAACACCGAAATGACAGCTACCCAGATAATCCAGCATTGACTTACACAGGCATACCTTGGAGATATTGCGAGTTAAGTTTCAGACCACCAAAATAAAGCTAATATTGCAATAAATCAAGTCACATGAACTTTTTCGTTTCCCAGTTTATATAAAAGTTATATTTACACTGTACTGTAGTCTATTAAGGATGCCATAGCATTATGTCTAAAAAAACCAGTGTACATAGCTTAATTAAAAAATACTGTTTTGATAAAAAAAATGCTAGCCATCATCTGAGCCTTCAGTGAGTTGGAATATTTTTGCTGATGGAGGGTCTTGCCTCAGTGTTGGCTGCTGATTTATCAGGATGGTGACTGCTCAAGGCTGGGGTGGCTGGGGTAATTTCTTTTCTTTTTTTTTTTTTTGTGGCGGTACGCGGGCCTCTCAGCGCTGTGGCCTCTCCCATTGCGGAGCACAGGCTCCGCAGCACATGGGATCTTCCCGGACTGGGGCACGAACCTGTGTCCCCTGCATCGGCAGGCGGACTCTCAACCACTGTGCCACCAGGGAAGCCCGCTGGGGTAATTTCTTAAATAAGACAACAGTGAAGTTTGCCACACTGATTAACTCTTCATTTCACAAATGATTTCTCTGTAGCATGCAATCCTGTTTGATAACACCTTACCCACAGTAGAGCTTTCAAAATTAGAGTCTGTCCTCTCCAGCCCTGCTGCCGCTTTATGAACAAAGTTTATGTAAAATTCTAAATCGTTTACTGTCATTTCAACAGTCTTCACAGCATCTTCACCAGGAGTAGATTCCATCTCAAAAAACCACTTTCTTTGTTCATATATAAGAAGCAACTCCTCATGTTAAGGGTTTTACCGTGAGATTGCAGCAATTCAGTCACACCTTCAGACTCCACTTCTAATTCTATTTCACATCTGCAGTTACTTCCTCTACTGAAGTCTTGAACCCCTCAAAGTCATCCATGAGGGTTGGAATCAACTTCTGCCAAACTCTAGTGAATGTTGATATTCTGACCTCTTCCCATGAATCATGAATGTTCTTAAAGGTATCTAGAATGGTGAATCCTTTCCAGAAAGTTTTCAATTTACTTTACCCAGATCTATCAGAGAAATCACTATGTATGGCAGCTATAGCCTTACAAAATATATTTCTTAAATAATAACACTTAAAAGTTGAAATAATTCCTTGATCTATGGACTGCAGAATGGGTGTTTTGTTAGCAGTCATGAAAACAACACTAATCTCATAGTACACCTCCATCAGAGCTCTTGGATGACCAGGTGCTTTGTCAATGAACAGTAATCTTTTGAAAGGAGTCTTTTTTTCTGGGCAGCAGGTCTCAACAGTTGGCTTAAAATATTCAGTAAACTATGTTGTAAATAGATGTGCTGTCATCCAGGCTTTGTTGTTCCACTGATAGAGCACAGGCAGAGTAGATTTAGCATAATTCTTGAGGGCCGTAGGATTTTTGGAATGGTAAATGAGCATTGGTTTCAACTTCTCTTCCTAACAAGAGAGTCAGCCTGTCCTTTGAAGCTTTGAAGCCAAGCATTGACTCCTCCTCTCTAGCTGTGAAAGTCCTAGATGGCATCTTCTTCCAATATAAGACTGTTTTGTCTACACTAAAAATCTGTTTAGTGTTGCCACCTTCATTAATTATCTTAGCTAGATCTTCTGGATAACTTGCTGCAGCTTCTATATCAGGGACTTGCTGCTTCACCTTATACTTTTATATGATGGAGACAGCTTCGTTCCTTAAACCTCATGAACCAACCTCTGCTTGATTCATACTTCTCTTCTGCAGCTTCCTGACCTCTCTCAGCCTTCATAGAATTGAAGAGGGTTAATGCTCTGGATTAGGCTTTGGCTTAAGGGAATATCGTGGCTGGTTTGATCTTCTATCCAGACCACTAAAACATTTTCCCTAACGGTGAGAAGGCTGTTTTGCTTTCTTATCATTCATGTGTTCACTGGAATAGCACTTTTAATTTCCTTCAGGAGTGTTTACAGGGCTTCCCCGGTGGTGCAGTGATTGGGAGTCCGCCTGCCGTTGCAGGGGACGCGGGTTCGTTCCCCGGTCCGGGAGGATCCCACATGCCAAGGAGCGGCTGGGCCCGTGAGCCATGGCCGCTGAGCCTGCGCGTCTGGAGCCTGTGCTCCGCAACGGGAGAGGCCACGACAGTGAGAGGCCCGCGTACCGCAAAAAAAAAAAAAAAAAAAAAAAGAATGTTTACGTTCACAACTTGTGCATGAGACTTAGCTTTCAGCCTGTCTTGGCTTTCAACAGGGCTTCCTCACGAAGCCTAGTCATTTCTAGCTTTTGATTTAAAGTGAGAAATGTATGACTGTTCCTTTTACTTAGAGGCCATTGTAGGGTTATTACTTGGCCTAATTTTAATATTGTCATGTCTCAGGGAATAGGGAGGCCTGAGGAGAAGGAGAGAGACAGGGAAACAGCTGGTCGGTGGACAAGCAACAGTTATCCATTAAGTTCCACATCTTATGTGAGCGTGGTTTGTGGTGTTCCAACAAATTACAATGATAACATCAAAGATTACTAATTACAGATTGCCATAAGAAATATGATAATAATGAAAAAGTTTGAAATATTTGGAGAATTACCAAAATGTGATACAGAGACATGAAGTGAGCAAATACTATTAGAAAGAAATGGTACCAATAGACTTGCTAGATGCAGGGTTGCCTCAGATCTTCAATTTGTAAAAAATGCAATATATGTGAAGCACAGTAAAGCAAAACTCAGTAACATGATGTATGCCTGTACATATTAATTACAATTAAAATGAATATACAAACACACTAACTAGTGGCTCCCAAGAATCTATCTGTAACGTGGTAGAGGCTCAAAGAACTGGAGTAGGCAACTAAAAGGACAAATCAATAGAGCTCAGTGTTTTATTATAAAATCAATCTTGGAGCTACTGTAAGGAATAAATTTATTTTTTGAAAATAACTTTGTTATGTAAGTATTACAAGAAAATAGTTGAAAATGATACTAAAAAGCTTATCACGAGAAACGGTATTCCTTTGTTCTCCCCACTATCCCTTCCTCCAACTTTGCCATGCTCCCCAAAGCTCCCCAGGCAAAAGTATTAAACTATTACAGATACTGCTTCTGTGATTTACTTTCTCATTTGTAAATAAGATGCCTAGATTGCTATCTGTCAACTCATCAGTTTTTGACATTACCTATTGTCTTCCCATAATGATAGGTAAAGATTTAAATTATTTACACCACTTTTCCTTTCCTTATTTCTCAAGAAAATTACATCTCAATTTTTAATTCATATCTATGTTTTCATTATTGAAATAAAGTTCAGTGCTAAATCAGGTAGAACACTGTGATAATAGTTCCATTCTTTGGCAATTTTCTGTTTTTCCTGGAGTTAACGATTACCTTTTCTTTTTATTTGTTTAGTATTGAGAACACTCTGTCTTCCCAACCTGTACAAGAACTCTGTAAAATACCTCTCTATGCAATTTCCTCCAAGATCAAATCTATCAGGTAATTTTATACATTCTAATATTTCTTGGAGATATCACTTCCACATACCAACACCCTCAGAGCCTTGACTTCCTGCTCTGGTCCAGTTGGGTAACTTTCTTGGTCTGCTGCACAGCTGTGGTCCTAGCACTTCCTTTGCTGTCATCCTGGGAATTCCCTTTACCTTTCTCATGTTTCCTAATTTCCATTCTTCCTCTTTCTTGGTTTACTTCCTCATTTAGTGAAACATATTGTCTATTGGCTTCCTGAGAAAGCATTTATGGGAAACTTTGTACGCCTCAGATGCCTTTTTGCTACTCTTGTACTTACTTGATTAATTGGTTAGATATAAACCTTTTTACAAAATGTAAAAAAAAATTTTGGATAAAACGTTTTTACATCTCTATCAAAGTTTTTAAGGCATTATTCCCTTGTCTATTCATTTCAATTTTTTTTCTTAAAATTTTATTCCTGGTCCTTTGTATGATCTATTTCTTTTTTCCTCTCTGGAACCTCTTAGAATCTACTCTTTACTCTGATATCATGAAGCTTCACAATAATAAAATTTGATGTGGGCCTTTTTTCATTTATTGTGTTGGGTGCTTAATGGGTTTTAAATCTGGAGACTCATGTATTTAACCTCCTTCCCACTTTATAATTTGTTCTCACCTTGTCCTCCTCTGGGCCTCATATCCCTGAGTCCAGAACCTTTTTGGTTAACCTTCTCCAGAGAACAATCCTCAGGTATCCCAAAAAGGTGGAGAGAGGTTACTTCACTTTGTGATGTGGAGTTGGGGACCCTTCGGTTTAACTGTTCTCCTAGTTAAAAAACCAAATACAAAAACCAACCAAACAAAAGACTAGCCATCAAATGATCCCATTGTAGTCCCCTGCCTTACTATTACTTTTGATAGTATCACCACTTGCTGAGTATTAACTTGAAATTCTTTAGTCTTTTCAGAGTCTACCCGGCAAATTAGCTTGCTTTTCACTTTCTCACTGCCTTTCCTGTGGCCATCCAACCCTGTTTCTGTCAAGCACACTTTTTCTGTGGGATCATTTGCCATTATGTCTTGTGTTGTAGTCCTCATTCATTGTGGTTTGGGGTTTATGGATTCAGTTCTTCTGATTTCATTGATGTTAGAGTTTCTATTTCTGTTTCTTGTTCTTGTTTGCTAGTGAGTTTTAGAGGAGAAAGAGGTCAGAAAAAAATCTTTATAATGTCATCTTGGATTCAGGGAGATCTACTTAACCATTATAATAGTCCAGCAATGAAATGAACTATCTTCCAAAGAAAGAAGCTCCAATTTTGGAAATATCCAATAAAGCCTGGTTGTTCTTTCTTTTAAAGATACTGAAGAAGAAATTTCTGCATGGTGGGAGCAGTGGGGGAGGATTAGATTAAATGACTCACTTATGATCTCTTTCAAATATAAGCGTTTATGAATTCTACCACGGGCTTAAGAGAAGCAGAAATCATATAATAATTATGGCTATAACCCTGAAAATTAGGCAGCCTCCATGTGAATTCCAGTTCTTTTACTTAGGCTCTATTTTAATTTCTTCAGCTTTAATTTCTTACTCTGTAAAATGGGACTACCTATTTTATACGGTTGATCTGAGATTAACACAGTAAATATGATCTATGTAATGAACACTAATCTATGTTAACTAATTCCGGTAATGATGCATTTAAGTCAAGCCTGTGAAATGGGAATTAATATTTTCTAAACTAATAGCATTTTGAAATTGTTGCTGTTTAGAATCGAGTTTAAGTGTGAGAATCTATTTTATCATTTCTTGGTCATGGTATATATATACACTTGACCTGGGTTAGATTTGTCTTGGGGTAAGGAGCAAGTCTGTACACTCTGTTTTCCTCAGCAGACATCACCTTTGTGTTTCTAGAATAGGAGAAAGTGTGGGCTTGTGGTCAAGCAGAGATTATTTTCAATTAGTCTAAATACAAAACCATGCAGCAAGTTACAATATTCGATTCCTATGGTGATACCTCTTTAATTTGTACTAGTTGTGTGTAGATGGTCTCCAGAAGTGAAATGTATGATTCACACCCTATGAAAAGAATTTAGTTTTATTACTTTAAAGTGAGAATTAGTTAAACAAGGATTGTCTCTGTTAAAGGGTAATGTGAAGTAGCTTTCACAAATAAAATAAATCATTTGAAACTTGCATAAGTATTGGGTGCCACACTTGGAAAGAAAAACTCCACTTCTTAAGTGTAAAAATATTTACACTTAAATATTTTTTCATGATAACAATTTAATCATGAATTTCTTCTTATAAATAATGCAGATACATTTTAGAGTAAGCTCCTTTACACAGGTTCTCTAATCTCAATTAAAAAGATTTGCTGCATGCATTCCACAAGGGAGATTTGGCTCATGTCAATATTTTGTTCAAGGAAGGTCAGAATAAAATCTGTCATATTGCAGTAATATTGGATTCATCTCTGAAGAGTCCCTCCCTACTGCATTGCTGAATGTAGTAGAGACCCAGGAGCATGGGACTGTGTACTGCCTTGTTCACATGAAATGTGTGCACGGTGGGTAGAGCTGAGTTTTCATGGCCACCAAGGACTGCAGCAATGGCATTCTCCAGAACAAGCTTCACTGTTCTAACCTGCCGGCAAGGGGGCTGGAAGACCGTATGGCTGAAGCATGGTGATGTTTCTCCCCTCCGTCCTGTCTAAACCTGTGTTACCAACAGTTTATCCAGTCGAGTTCTAGGATACTATTTTGGGTAGTGGTCTGCTTGTTGCTGCAGCTTGGCAGGAAAATCCTGCTGGCATTCGAATACTCTAGCATAACCCTGGGGGCAGAATTCCCGAACTCCAGGGTTACAGTCACTTTGTGGTGTCCCACTTCCTCTGGCTCATGTTCCCCACAGGAGACTTGGGAAATATATCCCTTTTGAAAGAACTCTGGTCATAAGATACCAAAATTAATGACAAGAAGGCAATGATGCAGACTGACTGAAATGTCAGTTGCTGATGTTCCCAACTTTGAGGACCTGTGGTTTTGCACTGGGACTTGACTGTCAGGTGTATTTCTTTCCTCCATCCCCTCTTCTCATTCCTCCTTGTTCTGGGGTTTGATGGTTATAGTGGCATCTGCAGAATCTTGGCAAGGGAAGGGATCCCACAGATCATCTTCCCACCTCCCTTGGACTCAGAGGTCCTCTCCAGAGCCACCCTGATCCATCCTCAGGTAGATGAGATTTGATGAAAAAAAAAAAAATCAGCCCTTCCTAATAAGACAGCACTGCTTGCCAATAGTTAAATAAAGGAATCAGTTCTCCAAAAATGATAGATCCATGGTGTTTTGCCATTCGAGCACTGTGCCTCCTTTCAAAGGTTTGCCAAAGGCATCTCTTTCAAATAGCTTTTTTTTTGAGGTTTGGTAACTAACACTTTTAGCGTTAGTTTTTTTTAAGATGTTGGGGGTAGGAGTTTATTAATTAATTAATTTGTTTTTTTGCTGTGTTGGGTGTTCGTTTCTGTGCGAGGGCTTTCTCTAGTTGTGGCAAGCGGGGGCTACTCTTCATCGCGGTGCGCGGGCCTCTCACTATCGCGGCCTCTCTTGTTGCGGAGCACAGGCTTCAGACGCGCAGGCTCAGTAGTTGTGGCTCACGGGCCTAGTTGCTCCGCGGCATGTGGGATCCTCCCAGACCAGGGCTCGAACCCGTGTCCCCTGCATTAGCAGGCAGATTCTCAACCACTGCGCCACCAGGGAAGCCCCTAGTGTTAGTTTTTGATTGATTTGATTTTGATTTTCTTCTCTAAGGCTCATGAGTTCTCCGTTCCCCTACCTGAGTGTCATGAGGCTCCACTTCTGCTGTTGATCACAAAGCAATTCTAAGAAGGGGTCTAAGGTTGAAATTGTGTTTAAAGGAAAGCCTTTCATTTTGATGTGTTAAAAACAGGGGTGTGGTGGTCACCTAATTATGATGCGGTGAGTACTCTTTTCCTTCCTTCTTGCAATGCAGGTCTTATCAAAGAGTATGGACCTATTTTTAAATTCTAAGTGTGTGGTCTTCTTCTCCACAATAATTTGATGTAGTTTTGATAGAATCTGGAACAACAGAAACCCTGAGAAGGCAGAGGTGGTCAGCTGGTTAGGTGGGAGTGAGCAAATGGTTAGAACTCTGATCCTTTGCTTTTTCATCCTCTTTATTATGTCACCTCCTTACCTCCCTCTGTGTTGCACGGATGCCTAGGCTTTGTTATTTTAGAAACAGAGTATTAATTGAGTTTGTCTATCTGCCTGCCTAGTCTTTAAGAACACTTTCCTGTTCTAAATATCTTTTGTGACTGGTTGTCCCTAGATTCGATTAATTTACCATGTGCGGGCCTTGATTCAAGTTCAGGAACTGGAAAGGAAGCACCTCACCTCTTCCATTCATCTTTAAACTATTTTGTAATCCATTCTGTATCAATTTGAATTGTACCAAATTAATCATGTTAATCAGTTAATCTTGTTTATCAGTTATGATCCTAAATTGTAGCTGAATCCTGACAGAGCTGCCATATTGCCTAACTCCAGGGGTCACTGTTCAAGCAAGATAAATGTGGGCCCCACTGGTTTTCTGCAATATGATGGTCCTAGACTCAACCTGGAACTATGGCCAGATGCAGTCACGGTATCCTTGGAAAGGACAAATTCCTAACTGCCTTCCCCACAGATATGCAAGAGAGATTGCAAAATCATTAAAAGCACGAAGAAAAAATGCAGGGGAATCCTCTCAGCTATCTGTATGGTGCCACCAAGTGCAAAAGATGACTTCTTTAAAGACTTTCTTGTGGGAAAATGTAACTATTATTAAAAAGTAATGAAAACCCAGCTGTAAACTTCCACTCGTAGTCCCAAATCTACCTTCCTATGAGGTCCCCATTGGTGAAAAGAAGTTTTCTATAGATTGTCTGGAAATAAGATTAAGTCCCTGAGATGGATCACTACATCCCCATGGATTAGAAGAGCACAGCCTAGAAGTAGTGGGTTTGGGTCCTCACCTAAGGAAGTGCAGTCCTGCAGTGTCCCACACAGAACGGGAAAAGGGGCCTCGCCAGGAGAAGTCTGTTCACAGAAATCAACACTTCCACTGCCTGAACCTTACTTTTAGAGTCACAGGGTGTGGATAAAAATGGACTAATTCCCCCCAGAGTACATATTTAAATATGTATAATCATAAATAACTGTGTGTGCATTAACAAAACAAAACAGAAAAACAAGAAACAGAAAAGCAAGACAAAACAAACCACACTTGGCAGGCTACTAATATATTTAACGTTTTTAAAATTCAAAATGTAAAATTCAGAGATCTTAGAATCTAAAGAATGAGTATCTTTTGAGGGGGGAAGCAACAACAAGCAAACAATTAAACAAAAACCATACACTTAATTGAAACTATGAAGCCTTATTGGTAAGAAGCATATCTGTAAAATTTGAATATTTTGCTTGAATGTGTTTTGTATATTTAGCTAAAAAAATAGGATGACAATATAAATTTATGTATATAAAGTTAAATATTATATGAACTAAGCTGTTTTAAATGAATACATTTTTATATCAGAGACTTAAACTCAAGAAGAGAAATATAACTTTGTACAAATAAGAAAAGAATAAGGTCATGGAAAAGATCGGAATCTTGGGCCTGAGTCTGAGAAGGGAAAAATGTGATAGTTTTAAAATCTGTCCTAAATAGTAAAAGTCCCAGTTATAGAAAAACAGGGGTTGAAAAATAGCAACAATAAAAATTAATCTGATGGGTTTTTAAATAATATTTATTCCAAAATTTGGTGTTTTTTAAATTAAAAACCTGTTAAAATTTCAAAGGGTAACCACACCTATATTGTATAATGGAACTGGTAAATTAAATGTGATGTCGTGTTTTTTCTCTATAAGGATAAGTGACAGAAAAACTGAAGTGAAAATATGCAGTTACCTTATGTAAATGTACATAGTATTTCTATTGAACTGTCTCATTTTGATGCATTCTGCTTGTTTTCTGATATTCTGAAGTAGTTTCTGGAAGATTGAAAAATGGAGTCCAAGACTGAAAAATTGGAGTTCTACACCAGTGTCATCTATAATTAAAGATATATGTGTTTTTGATACATGAAAATTTATCAGATGATATATTCAAAATAAATGAATTTTGGATCATGGGTCAAAGGAGAGACTTTTAGTCTAAACTTCAAAACTCTTGAGTTTACATGTAATGTTATTTGCACGTGAGGTCTTTCTTTGATCTTCCTGAAGAAAATTAAACACTTTGAACTGGCCCGGGCTGGATGGAAATGGTATTCACTGGGACAATCACTTAGGTTCATTAATACAAATACAACATTCCATGATATATCAGTTTGCTAAGGGAATGAGAAAATGTTTTGTGGTATATAC
Source organism: Monodon monoceros (assembly GCF_005190385.1). Lineage (NCBI taxonomy): Eukaryota > Metazoa > Chordata > Mammalia > Artiodactyla > Monodontidae > Monodon > Monodon monoceros. Next base: position 64,314,262 of record NW_021703771.1, read on the forward strand.
AAGGAAGTGCTTTTGGCTTAGGAAAGAGACCAGGGTACATTTAAAGAGTTTTATGATAAGGGCAAAATTTAGGAGAGCTAAATTTTAATTTAATTACTAGAAATTAAAGAGAAGTGGGAAGAATCAATTTGCCCAGCATCCCCTTGGATAAATGAATTTGTACTTTTAATTGTGCAGTAAGTTATAATGGACCACATAGGGAAATTTTTCCATCCTTTCAGACTGAACTAGACTAGCTGTTGGACTCTCTTCCAAAACTGGGTATTATAACCAAGAAGGGTAGTGACCCAAAGCTTCTACTTCTGACAATGCAGAGCTGGCAGTGATGAGGATGCAAAAGACCTCACTCAAAACCAGTTGAAAAAAGTGAAGCAAACTATCTGTCGAACAAGCACCTACATAGCCACGGAGAATGAAGGCTGAAGAGTGAACCTATAACTGAGTAGCTGGAAGGATCCCATCCTTCCAGGGATCCCTTCTCAAAACAAAACGGCTACCCAGAAAATACTGAGTTTTCGTTAGTACTTTATCGTCCATATTGATTTTGGGGTGGGTATCTTGGAACTCTTAGTTCAATAAGGAAAATAGGAATTATTCTTGCTTGTGTAAGAGAAAAAGTGCTACAATTATAGAATCCCTCAAATTACATAGGAACATTGTAATTCTAGAACAGATTTAGAAATATCGATATAAACTTTAAAAGAAAAATTTGTACCTTTTATACTGCAATAACCTAGGGACAATGGTACCCCATGTTGCACTCTATCATCCAGTTCTTGCTCTCTGTATTTTTTCACTAAAGGAAACTAAGGATCCTTGGAGAAACACCTCAGTCTATGCTTGGCTTAGAAATATACCAGATAGCTTGGATCATCTTGTGCCAGAAAGCAAGAAAGCTTTCAAAGATTAATAAACTCATACCAAAAAGACATAGGAACCTACCTAAAAATCTACCACTGAAGCTACTGCTGGCCAAAGTTGTGACATTAAAAATTATAATAAATCTTCCAGTTAACTTAAACACATTTAATCTATTAAAAAGCCGTGATTCCCCAATGATGAACAAAAGGAAAAAAAATTACATTAAGTTTTGGAAAGAAGATGAAGGGACTAGAATTTATTACTGCTGAGCCTTGTCATTTATTTGCTGTTCTTGGCTCATTTATTGTGTCTATAAAGAGTATAGAAATTAGCTAATGCTAAATATATCAGTTAGGAGGCATTTTCTGACACAAGGTGGGATTGTCAGTAGAATATTCTGTTATGCTGTGCCTACAAGTCAGAAAAACACCACAGGAAGTAGCCACAATTCATTTGTATCAGTTTTTAAATGATATAAAGAATGTGAAAGAATGCAGCGCTGCAAATGTTGTTCTAGGTAAGTGGAAAAAGCAAACATTACCACAAGGCAAAAAAGGAGGTCCATTCAACCGCAGGAGCAGAAGCCAAGCCTGCAAGTGCATGTTGAAAACGCCGGGAAAGGCCCAGGACAGGACAGCTCTTCAGATAAAAATAAATGCAAACAAAAGAGAAAAGCCTGAGGTGGCTAATGAAGAAACTACAGGAGACTCCTGCAGAAAGCAGAGTGGCTAAACATGAAGGCAGTCTGGTCTCTGATGAAGCAAGTGAAAAAGAAACCAAGTCCAGCTGTGTAAACCAAGTCTCACCAGTGATCCTCATGTGTTTCTCTTTTTGTTAATCTCAAGGTAAACATTTGTATCAATTCATTTATAAATGCAAATATTTGGTAGCTCTGGGAGGACGTTTGAAAGGGAAGAATCTCACCTCTTATTCTGTGTTTTTCTTTTTAACATATTTAGGTAGGTGGGTTTGTTTTGTTTTCTTTTTTTTAGTGCAAACCATTGTTAAAAAAGTGAATACTGGTTTCTTTGTCAACTTAGCATTCGATAGGCTGCAGAAGTGCAGTTTTAATAGCCTACAATATGAAATGTAACTAAATAGCAATTTGAAGTCATAATCATGCATTCACATGACAAATATTTTAAATGACTTACCTTTTTTACCCATTATTAAAAGTAGAATTGTTCCCATGAATGCTTGCCTCCTGTCCTTAGCTCTTCCATTAGAACTGTGACGTCTCTGATACTGGTAGTCCAGTTTTCCTTATTACTTTAATAATGTGTTGAGAAAGATTGGACATTTTTGAGCATGTGGTGTATATGTATTAAATTACAAGTTGGAGGGAAATTAGGTCTAACAGCTTATCATTATTTTAAAATGTTGGTATTTGAAATCCTCTAAGAACAATTTGTCTGCAAATTTTAAGATAGAAAATCATTGGAAATTTGCTATGGATTATAACTCATGAATTTAAAATTTTTCAGTATTAAGAATTATTTACAAATAGTTTCATAACATCTGTGGGCTGATTATGGAACAAAAATTTCAATTATGAAAAAGATTAAGTGGAAAGGCATCTATATGTTTTATGTTGTTATCGGCTTATAAGTTTTTAGAGTCAAAGACATATTTACATAGTTTAAGAATCCCAAACACACCAAATGGATCATCCTGTATAGCAGTTATAGGTTCCTATAGGTAGATGAGAGAGTTATTAGGCACTGTAAATCCAGGAAAGTGGACTGGATGATAACCATGATCAGAGTTATGCAATATTAACATAATAACTATTAGTAGAGTTTGCATGTATCTTCAACTCTTGCGAACATGTATCCTCCGGTGTTGGGAATTATCCATATCCTCCGTCTGTCTCTAAATAGTAAATAACCTCAGTTAATTAGGAAGGGAAATATCTGTCGTAATAAGTATGCATCTGTTAATCCTCAGAACATTTAGAATTAAGTATGGAAAACTTAAAGCATCAAAATTATTTATTAATATTAGTGTCAAGTAGGGAACTATAAGATCTACCTTGGAAAATATTCATGATTATAACATTTCATTGAGTTTCATTACAATGATCTATTTACCCATTTCACCACTAGACTGTGAGTTCCTTGGGAACAAAGATGGTGTCTTTTATCTAAGTGTTCTCAACACAGTGACGGGCCCAGAGTCAGTGCTCAGTAGATTTTTATGAGTAAATAAATGAAGTCCTTAAGGTTGTAGACAGATTTGGTTCTTGCAGTATCTTCTTCCAAAGAGATCAGAGGAAAGTCTGTCTCATTTCAGTACTGCTGAGCTGCCCCCACTTTGAAGGCTCCTTCCGATAGCCATTTCAGAATGTAGTGGAAATAGAGGAAAAGATTTCTCTGATGTTTTTGATGTTTAGTCCAGGTTATGTTTACAGATGGGAAGGGTCAAACTTCAGGGATGCTCCAGAGACACGGCCCTTGACATTCTCTGTGAAAGGATGTGCTGTACAAAGGCCTGCTTGCCAGCAACTATGCTTGAATGCCACATGGTTTAGGCATGGAGACAGTTTTCCTGTCAGACCCTGACTAAGCATTTGTTATGCGGAGCGATGGATCATAAATTTCAAACCACTTCCGCATGACAATCCTTAAAAATGTCTGAAAACCGTATCCCTTTTATCTAACGACTCCTGCTTGCTTCTGCTGTTCCTCGTATGACACAGTCTCCAGACCTTTCCTGCACCGGGTTTTCCTCTTTTAATTTGTCTGTGTTTCTCCTGTGTATTGTCTTGAAGGTCCAGAAATGAGAACCTTATGGCCTGACTGAAGCAGAGAGCAGGGAACCCTTGCTGCCCTTCTTCTGGGCACTGCACATCATTGTAGTCAAAATGTCGTCATCTGCCTGGCGCCTTGCAGTCAACTCAAATCCCCGTGTTTTGTTTTGGTTGTTTTTAATGTGATATGTTTTAAATATGATTTTCCAGTTCTGCATTTGTGTATTTTGAACTAAATTGCTACTTTGGACCTAAGGATTTAACTTGTTTCTCTATTAAACTGATAGGTTGGGCTCATTATTCCAACTTATTTTGAGATTTTGGAATGGTGGTTCTGCCATTAAAATTTTTACATTCCAAGCTTTTGCCAAGCATTGTATTATCTTAGGAAGGAGGATTTATTTTGACATGTAAAGTTTGTTTTAACATAAAGGATGAGTGGTGCATATAGATATTAGGAGACCAAAGTGGTAGACAGCTGTGAACACTTGCTATTCTGTTGGCTGCCCAACATCCAAATCCATCCATTTCAAACCTCATTCATCAGTGAATCAAGTTTGTTTGGGGGCAGGGTTCTGCGTACCTGTAGTAAGGTAAAGGGGACCGTTTCCTTCGTGACAGCTAGGAGTGAGCACATGACCCAAACTTGTCCAAACACACTCCCAACTGGAACTTTGAATCTGGGGAGTGATGCAGTGATGCAGGGAACAAAGATTATTTTCTGGGGTAGTGGTAAGTGTCCAGTGGGATGGAGAGTTTCCAGCAGTCCCGGTATTACTGCAAGAGATTTTAGCGGCATAACCTTAATCAGAGTATTTCTAAGCCAAGTCTTTTCTGTTTAGATTTCCTTGATTCTTTATCATTTCCCAAACCTGATTCCCCATTATTTCTTAGATTTAGTAAGCTAACTGTAAATTTCCTTTCTGTTTTAAGTGTTCCAGAATCAGTTTCTATCATTTGCAACAGGATCTCAAAGCAGTACAGTACACAAAGTACACATCACAGGGCTTCGCAGATGCACATTAAATGGTGATTTCTTTTCCTCCTTGTTCCCTTCCCAGTTGTATTATAAGCTCTTTAAAGGTCTATTTCTCTTCACTAACCCCCTCCAAAAAGGTGCTTACTCTGTTGCCTTGTACAAAGAAAGCAGTTAATACTGCTTCTTGCCCAAATTACACACTTCTTAGTAAATTAGAACTCATCACTGATTCCTTAAAGGACCTAAACAGCGTGGGTGAAAATACAAAAATGCCCTAGCAAGCAAATTGAAAACAGAAGTGGTGCTATAGTTCTGGCTAGTTTCTTTGGTTACAACGTTTATAATGCTTAGGAGGTGGGAAGAGTTAAATCGGTTTTGTTTGTTTGTTTGGTTTGGTTTTTGACCTAACAAACAATATGGGAATTCCTTCTTGAAATTTTGCTTGGAGCCATACATTTCTAAGAATGGTTCTGATAAAAAATGACGTTCCTGTGTACAAAAGAGGGAGAAGATTTTTAAACTGTGGTAAATTTTTTTTCTTTAGTGAAGCGTTTGAAAATAATTTCCTTTCCTTCCTTGAAGACTGTAACAGTGAGAAGCCATCTTAGAAGCTGCCATGCACAGGGAGGTTGAAGAAGTCCTTCTTTGCGGAGGTGACATCTGAGCTGAAACTCAAATGACCAGACAGAACTGGCCATTCAAAGCCCCAGGGCAGAGGGTGCAGGCAGAGGAAGGGCAGGTGTGCCCCTAGCATCCCTATGCTGGGTTCAGCCTTCCCCTTCGCCTTCCTCCCCCAACCTTGTTTCTTTTCAGACCCAGAAAGTGACAGTCAATTTGGAGTAAAAAATCCTTCATTGGAGATGTGCTGCTTCCTGTGAGATAATCTTTAACATTATTAAACAGAATACTCAGTGTCTCAGGCTGAAGCACTTGCTCTGGGTTCCTCCAGCCACTGAGATCAGAGATATCTGAAGAGAAATGAATAGGTTCTTGACTTTGAAATGCTCATCAAAGTGTTCCTCCCCAAACGGAAGGTGTCCATCCTAACTACAAATTCCTACCCCTGCAATTCAATCTCTCAGATGTAAATTTCTGGCAGTTTGAGAATGGCCATTCTATCTCTCCTCCTAATTATGAAGTCTTCAGACCAAGATCCGGCCACCCAGCTACCTAATGAAGAAGAGTTTTAATTATTAAATGGGACATTTACATGTCCTTTTTGGGTAAATTTTATTACCATTGCACTGGGAACTAAAATGTCATTCTGTTTCACTTCCAGACATCGTCAAGTCTTATTACCTTTGTAAGTGTCATCAGCAAGGCCCATTAACATTCCCGGGAAATAAAAATAAAATCTGGGTAATAAAACGTCTAACCTTTTTCGTTTCCTCCGTGCTTAGTCTAGTTTCACTTGCTCATAGGGTGCTGTATGCGGAGGTCTTGCACCCGCCACTTCAGGCCAGAGTTCCTAGTGCCGAAGGGCTGCGCAGACCTGTCAGATCAGCGGGCCGTGTGCAGAAGCCCCTCCCCCCCAGGACACCTCAATTCAAGATGGCGGCGGCAAGTTGTGTGCAGAGATGCTGCAACCGGCACTGCGATCTGGAGTGTGATCAACGTGCCTGCACCAACCCCAGGAGAACTCTGCCCCCTCCCCGCTGAGGAGAACTCTATAATGCGGCCCTGCCCGCGCCTGTCCTGGAGAGCGTGTATGCTAGAGCATGCTCTGCTCTTCCTTCTTTGCTCAAGGAAGAAAGCTTTGCTTTGCTTCTGAACCAAACTCAGTCTCGTTCTACTGGCTCAAGTGACCCTGGGCAGGAGGACCCTTGTTGGGGCCTGATTGAAAATGTTGGTGACATGAGTACTGATACGTAATAACTGATGGAATCATGATTTAAATAAGTTGGTCAAGAGCTAAGTCCAGAGGAGCAGAGCCAGCCATGTATTCTTTCTGCCTTCCCTGCATCTTGTGTCAACACGGGTTGACGAGGTGGCCCAGCTGCATTTTGAAACTTTGAATGGTAGAAGCTGAAGAAACTTTTTAAAAAGTAGCCAGCATTTCTGCTTGCTAAATTAGAGGCACAGCTTATCTCTGGGCCGTACCATTCTTTTATTTTGCATAAAGCCTCTAGAATGGATAATCGAGTCATACAAATGAAAATCAAGCATCTGTGGGTGGATCTTTCTGCAGAGGACATTGTTGCTGAATGCTCTGTCTAGTGATATGAAGTGCATGGTGTATTCAAGCCCAGACCATGCCTCTGAGACTCTGAATTTTTGTGGGGTGTCTAGGGTAATGAATTTAGAATCTGCTGCTGACAAACCTCTTGCATGACCTTGTGAAACTGCAAATGCTCTTCCACAAGTAATTTGTGGCGGTTAGCCTTTTTTTTTTGCATGGGATGCACTGAACTGCAGAGCACTGAAGGAAGGCCCTCCAGAAAGAATCTTGACCTCAGGCTGGAGGAAAAACAGTCAAAGAGGACAGGACTGGATTTGCTACAGCTCCACCCGGATGGGACTGTTTGTGTCCTAAATGTCACCAGGAGTTAAGACAGAATCTGGGATGGCTATTACTGCATTGTTCTGGTGCCATTGTTCTGTTGGGGTTGCGATTCAACACACTCCTGTGGTCGAGGACTAGACTTCCCTGTGAAGGAGACATTTCTTCAGTCCTCCTTGAGCTAGAGGAGCTAATCTTAGGACCTTAAACTTGAGGAAAGGTAAACAATCTTTCTTTCTCATCTTAAGTGATCCTGGACCCGTAGGCACAGTTACATGCAGAGCATTCCTGGGGTTAGAATAGCCGTACCCTTACTCTGTTCAGGCTGGCTGGGGACACCCATGGAGACCATGAAAGCAAGTTGAGACTGAACTGTGAGGGTAGCATTTATAAGAGACGCTTCCATTTGGTATCTTGTATCAGAGAAACTACGGTAGTTTTGTTAAATGCTGCCGACGGAACATGGCTGCATCATGGAGAGGGAAGGGTCTGTCTCCTAGGCTGGTTGGGTGTTAGCAAAGGCCATCATCCAAGGCATGTAGCTGCTTCTGCATCATGGTGATCTCAGAACATGGATCAGGAGAAAAGAAAGGAAAGTGTACCTTGACCAGGAGTTTGGGCCCAAAGAACCACATGCAGGATCAGCTGTGGCGCACATGCGAGAAGGAGCTCAGTGGTGCTTTCAGAAACAACCGAGGAGAGTTTGACATGGGGAAGTTTTATGCTGGGAGGGTAAATTTCTGATAGAAACAGAACTGGAAACTTATTTTTTAAGACATCTGTGTGGCAGGAAGCCGTAGTATTAATTTACAAGAATTTTTTCCCTTCAAAATGGGACTTCAAACTTTTCAACTTTACCTGGAACAATACAAAGTAATTTTTTTAGTTTTTATTTTTTTTAACGTATTACTGGCATGAAAGAGTAAATTATGAGTAAAATTCACAGTCTTTGCATTCTTTGCATGACATCTGCATCCATGTACTTATTTGTCATACCTCTTATTGAGACTATTACTCATATGAATGAAGTAATAAAGAAACAATTATTTGAATACAAATTTCATAGAAGTAGAATATTTATAGCATCCCAGAAAAATTTAAGTTTCAAATTCTCTTTAAGTAGAATATATTATTAAAAACTGGGAAAAGCAAGGATGGATATCTAGGCAAGGGAATTTGAAATTCTTTATGGAAATAAAATAAACGATAGAAGAAAAGAATTTATACCAACATGAATAAAATATCTGTGGGCCAGTTTTTTAAAAATCATAATACCTTTCTTGTAACTTTAGAAATAAGTCATTTAATCATAAGGATAATAGTGGGTGTACTATTTTAGACACAGAAACTTTACAGAGAATTTGGATTATGAGATGAAGTTTAGAGATTAAAAAGAAACAATATATAAGTCTATAGGCTTAAATAAATGGAAAGAAATTAAAAAGCTACGTTATATAATTAATGATAATAGTAAAATCTCTTTCAGTTGAAATAGTAAGTGAAAAATGACAGGGAGAAAATATGTTTAGTAAGAATATAGAGAATAATGTAAAAATCTTATTAGAAAGTTTCTACTTCTAGCTATGGCAGAGTAGTTTATATCAGATCGACTCCTTTCCCCTGACAAGAACAATTAAAAAAAGATAGTAAAGGGCTTCCCTGGTGGCGCGGTGGTTGCGAGTCCGCCTGCCAATGCAGGGGACATGGGTTCATGCCGCAGTCCGGGAAGATCCCACATGCCGCGGAGTGGCTGGGCCCGTGAGCCATGGCCGCTGAGCCTGCGCGTCTGGAGCCTGTGCTCCGCAACTGGAGAGGCCACAACAGTGAGAGGCCCGCGTACCGCAAAAAAAAAAAAAAAGATAGTTAAAATTTATTAAAAACAAAAAAAGCCAAATAGCATTTGGAGGCATCAAAGAACAACTGACAACCTGTTAGGATTAACAGGATAAAACCCTAGAAACAAGAGCAAGACATTGATGTAAACCTGATGTTCTTTATTGATTATCCTGTGAAGCCAGTTTCCAATAAGAAAGTGGCACAGGTGTGAAGATAAGCAGAAAGAAAAGTCTCAGAACTTTTGGTAGGCTCACAAAGTTGGGTAGGCAAAGTTTGGAGCTCAGTATGACAAAAGTAGCTAAGACTTTAGGGGTCAAGACCCTGGAGAAAAGGGAATTGCAGATAAGTAAGCTTGATATTCTACAATTTTTTTCCCCGTAAGTGTATTTGATAAGACACACACAGTGAGAATATAAGCAACAAAGCAGAAAGTGGAAGCTAAGATGCTAACTAGAACGTTAGGCAGTTTCACAATGTTTAAGAAACAGAAAAACTGGATTCAGGTATTTCCAAAGACCTCCTGGATTTTAATCATCTTATATCTGATTGGATCAAAGTGATCTATAACTCCTCTGTCTTCCAGAAAAAACAAAACAAACAACAACAACAATAAAAAACCAACAACCTCTGTAAAGAAAGATATCATCCAGAGCCCTTATAATTCATCACACATGCCTGGCATTCAATAAAAAATTGTCAGGCATCCTGAGAGACAGGACAGAATGGCCAAAAACAAAGAGAAAAAGCAATAAAAGCAGACCCTAGGGTGATCTATGTATTGGAGTTATTAGACAGATGCTTTTAAATGGTTGTGATTAATATATTTAAGAAAATAGATTAAAGAGAATTTTGCCGGAGGACTGGAACCTATAAACATGGTCCATGGGAGTTCAGGAGTTGATAAACACAATTATCAAAAGATTTCATCAAGTGAATTTAACAGTAGATTAGACAGCAGAATATTACTGAACTGCTAAGTAGAAAGTATGAAATAAAAAAGATGAAAAGTACAAAAGAGAACAAGATATATATGGCAAATGGTGAGAGTAGTTCTTGCATATGTGTAATTGGAGCCCCAGAAGGAGAAGAAGGAGAGAATGGGGGATAAGCAATAATTGAAGAGATATTATCTGAGAATTTTCCAAAACTGATACAAGACATCAAGCCAGAGATTCAAGAATTTCTATAAGACCAAAGCATACCTAGGCACTGCTTAAGATTAAAGTCAAAGAGAAAATCATGAAAGCATCCAGAGGATAAAACACATCAGCTCTGAGGAGAAAAAAAAAGATGAAAGTTGGATGACAATGGAATGATATTTTTGACATGCTCTAAGAAAAAACCTGCCAACTCGGAATTCTATAAGCAGTGAAAATATCCTTCAAAAATGAGAGTTTAATATAGACATTTTTTAAAAACAAAATCTGAGGGCTTCCCTGGTGGCGCAGTGGTTGAGGGTCCACCTGCCAATGCAAGGGACACAGGTTCGTGCCCCGGTCCAGGAAGATCCCACATGCCGCGGAGCGGCTGGGCCCATGAGCCATGGCCACTGAGCCTGCGCGTCTGGAGCCTGTGCTCCGCAATGGGAGAGGCCACAACAGTGAGAGGCCCTCGTACGGCAAAAAAAAAAAAAAAGAAAGAAAAAAAGATCCGAGAGTTTTGCCAGTAAAATTGATTGATGTAGAGATACCCTCAAATATTAATTTATATAAATGAATAGACTAAAATGATGAATTCACAGAAGGTAGTTAACTTTTTGGGGGGTTTAAGAAAGTGCAGCTTTGTTCAGGATTTATTAGCTTACTTTTCTCCTTTTTAAAAGGAGCAACATGAGAACAAATAAATCCTTTGGAAGAGTACTTCACATTAACTAATGAATGACAATAAGGGCCATTTGTAGAATTTGAGAAACAATTGTAACAGGAAGTGATGGGCAAATTTAGAAAGGCTCAGCAAAACAGCATACTAAAATGGCAATTAAGTGAGTAAAAAGTCAAAAGATTATCAGATTAAAAGAAAAAGATAGATTAAAAAATAAATTTCTTCAACTTTATAAATATTTTGCTTATGGCTATAATAGAGAACTGATGTATTTTATAATTTGTGGTGATTATTAAATACAGTGCTTTACGTCTTTTTTTTAATTAAATTTTCTTAAAAATATTGAAATCTAATGTGATATTCTGTACTTATGCACTCTTCCTTTAGGATTCTGCTCCCAAATAATTTCTGGAAACCACAAAGAATATTTACACAATGAATGAGACAATCTCCTTTATTGCTAATTTGTTATGACCTGCCAGTTTCAGTCCTGCAGAAATAGTGTTGCCAGTAAACTCAGTTTCCTTCCATTTTAGGTGACAGTTGCTGTGTCACCTAAAATCTAAATCTTTGGACCTAGGTTAGAGATGAGGCACTGGAAGTCTGAGGAAAGTTTTTCTCATATTTTAGTTTTAGTAAGAATGCAAAAGAAAGTTCCAAATGTTTCCACTTCTGAAAATCATACAGGGCAATAAGGAAAGTGCAAAAACAGTCTGCATCTGATCATAGTGGTATTAAACTATAAACAGAAAATGTCACTGCAGAGCCTGCAGATATTATATATATATAATATACATATAATGATAAAAGGGGAACACTACAAAAAAGCTCCACGCACATAAATTTAACAATTTGGATGAAATGAATGAATTCTTTGAGATTCAGAAACTGCCAGAACTCACCCAAGATGAAGTATGTAACCTGAACAGTTCTGTAACTATTAAAGATACTGAATTTAAGGTTTAAGGCCTTCAGAGAAATAAGTCTATGGTCTCAGATCATTTTACTGGCCAATTACACTGAATATTTAAAGGAATAGAATGAATGCTATGTAATCTCTTCCAGAAAATCAAGGAGGAAAGAATACCTCCCAAATACATTTTATAAGATCATCATTACCCTGATACCAACACTCCACCCCCGAAAAAGAGAAAACTATGGATCAATATCCCACATAAATATAGATATAAAAATTCTCCAAAAAATATTAGCAAGTTGAACCCAGTAATATACACCACAGGCAATGAGGCCTGGGAAAGCAAGGCTGATTCAATATTTGGAAACCAATGAATGTAATCCACAATATTAATAGTGTAAAAAAAACATAGTTGTATCAATTGATACAAAAAAAGAACAACTTTTGACAAAATACAACACCCATTCAAAATAAAAACCTGAACATGAATGTTTATAGAGTTCTTCATAATGGCAAATACTGGAAGCAACTCAAATGTCTTTCAGTGGATAAATGGATAAACAACCTCTGGTACATCTATAGAATGGAATACTACTCAGCAATAAAAAGGAACCAACTGTTAAACATGCAACCACTTAGGTGAGTCTCAAGGTGTTATGCTGCATGAAAGAATTCAGTCTCAAAATTTATAGACTGTGTGATTCCAATGATATGACAGTCTCTAAATGACAAAACTGTGGTGACAGAGAACAGACTAGAAGTTAAGGGTAGGGAGGGTGTGACTATAAAAAGATAGCACGGGAAATTTTGGGGGGCGATGGAACTGTTCTGTGTATTGATTGAGGTGGTAGTTACATAAATATGTGCTAACCTTTGTGGAATATGGAATTTTACATACCCGCCCAAGTTCAATTTAACTGTATAATCTTTAAAATAATAATTTAAAAACACATTATAGCTATATAGTCAGAAAGGAAAATGAATCTTTAAGAAACAAAGAAATCCTACAAACTCCATGTTCTATGAAAGTATGGTCAAAAGCAATTGAGATCAGCGAAATCTTCACGGGAATCCTTGATGAAGTACTGAGTTTATAGGGAAGAATGAGTAGTGTGAAGAGGGCCAATTGTGGAAAATATTAGAAATTACCATCAACATTCATTTCTAAAGGAGAAAGCACTATTCTGAGTGAGTAGGACTGAGAATAAATAGGAATAATTACTGAGGGAGATGGAGAATATGCCATGGAACAAACAGATGGGAGACACAAGTGGCAGATCTCAGGAAGCACCACTTTCTAGAAAGGAAGACAGGAGTTTGTTTCTCTGGGTAACTGTAGCCAGTGAAGGAACCATCACTTCTACCCACATATCATTGACCAAAACCAGTCATATGAGCTTAACTTCCAGGGGAAGTACAAATCCACCACAGGCACAAATAATCGCCTTAGTTCACCTCTCTGGTAATTAAATTCAGGCCACTTTCCTTTCTGCATGCCAAATACACTCAGCTCCTTTCTGAGGGTGACATCCCCCAAGTCCCACAGTCATGATATCAAATTCAAACTCCAGTAAGTCTGAGTGGTGTAGGATTGTCTCTTCATTAGGGGATGGTTCACAGGGGTCTCTACATCAAGTCCAAGTGTGGCTCTTCTTAATCTGGAAACCTATGAACTGAATGACAGGATATCTGCCTCCTACTCCAAAGTACAATGATGGATTAAGGACAGGGTAATGCAGAAGCACTCCAAGTAAGAACAGGAAATGAAGGGAAAGATACTCTAAAGATAGTGGCCCAAAGCTAGATATACTCTATGTAAGCTGTATATTGAATGGAGTATGGTTCCCTTCATCCATGAAAATTTATTAACAATGCTTTCCTGATGCAGTAAGGAAAAATTGATCAAGATTTCTGGAGGTCAATATGGCAAAATGAAGGAAAGGCTTTAGAGATATTCATTCCCCAGTACTTAGTATTTTTGCTTCTAATAATTTATCCTGAGTAAAATAGTCAGAGGATGCAGATACGTACACCCAAAAGAATGTTCATGGCAGACTCATAATAATACCAAAATTGAAAACAACCGAAATACCCACAGGAGAAAAGTAAAATTATTACATACTTATGAATTGGCATATTTTGAAGTTCTTAAGGACATGGGGACATGCTCATAATATAAGGTCATGGGGAGAGATGAGTTAAAAATTGTCCTTGTAGAATGATATTTGTATATATGTGAGTGCTTTTGTGTATCTACACATACAAAGGGAAAAATTTGAGGAAATACATCACTCTGCAACTAGGAGTTATTTTTTTATTGTTGGTGATTACGAATAATTTTTATTTTTTCTGCACACACTTCTGTACAGCAATGTGCCCCACGCCCAGCTTTATATCTCTATTGTTTGCTTTGTTTACTCTTTAGAACTCATCTAACATAATGGATGTTTTACTTTGTTTTTTCTACATCTTCTCCTCTTCTCTGTGTGCTCCATGGGGGCAGGAATTTTTGTCAGGTTTTCCCCTGCTGAATCCTCCATAAACATTTGCTCGTTGAACAGTGAGTGTCCCAAGACAGAGACTCTTGGGACAATCAGAAACTTTTTTTTTTGATGTCATTTCCCTAGGTCCCTTTATCTCCTTTGGACCTTTCTTCATTTTCAAATGCTAAGCCAGAACTTCTGTGAGAGATCAGGAGTAATTTCAGTTGTCTTTTCCTTAAGAAGCTTCATTTTGGGTCAGTGACTATGATTTTCCTTCACTTAAACACACAAAATAATTTTCTCAGTGTTGACCTTTTTGGTCAGCACACGATGAAGTAGGGATTTGGATTGGTGTGTGACTAGAGCCTCTTCGTTTGCAAGGAACCTCTAGAGATTATTATAGTGATCCGAGGAAAAAGTGTTTACTTTTTAACCTACTTATATAATAATAAGGACACATGTACACTTGAGCTGGGGATGAACAGGAAAGTCACCAAGAATCATGAGGCACATCTTTTCTCTGCACGTCTGCTCCATTTTCCTCTCTAGGCTTACTTACCAACTTCCGCTGCTTACTCATAATTTCTGTTTCCTCTTCAATTTGCAAGGGCCTTAGTCTACCTCAGGGCTTCCTTTCAGTCTGCTCCATCCCCCACTTCTGACTGAGTCAGCCTCTGATTCCCAAAATTGATCCAGCTCTGGTTTTCAACAGGGGACAGTGCATGGATTACTCTGGTCTGTGCCCACCCTATGTCTAGTCTGGTGCCTGTAGGGTTTGGAAAGGGTCCCATAAACCAAAATATGCCCCCAGGAGCATAGGAGGTAAATGGAAGCCACCCTCCACTGTCGTCTCCATACAAATGGGTTCTATTCAAGTTACTGTTTATTTAAGTCTTACAACTCCACTTTTGACCTTGCAAAGCACTTTAGGATACTGGCATTGATTTATAGTCCCCATCTTCCATGGCCTTATCCTGGCATCTGATGTTAAACATGCAGCCTTAATGCATGAGCTTAGCTTTGTTTTTGGAAACCCCGGCCCAAAGTTTTTAGTAGGTTGGCCTTCAGCTTCCTTCCTAGCTCAAGGGACAGAGATTTCAGTGTATTTTTATTTTTGTACTGTGACTAGTTCAGGACCACAGTTATAAAATGCCTTGCTTCTTTTATTATTGTGGTAGGGCTCAGGGCAGGCCGCCTCAAGATGTGCCACTCTGGCACGTGGATTATTTTGAGCTGAAAACAAGCAAAGCCCAAAAGACTCAGGAAGAACCTTTGAACTTCCCCCTAACTGCCTACAAGAATGTAAGACAGGAGGCCTGTCCCAGGAAGGAGCTATCACCTTGCATAACTACAGTAAAGATTAGGTGTGGTGAACAGGGAGGAACCTAGCTGAGCCCATTTGATCCAAGTCCTCTCTGTGTCCCATTGTCTTTGGATGGCCCAGCAAACATTTGTTTACCAAACATGAACTGTTTTTATCTTCCTGTGAATGACCCTACTTCCTCTTGAAACCTCAGACCCCTGCCCCCTTCTCCTTAGTTCAGAATGTATGTACCTCACCCTGCTTTGCTGTCTCTGGAATTTTTCATACTTATGTGGACTCCCTGTGCACATGTAATAAACTTGATTTTCTCCTGTCAATCTGCCTTATGTCATTTTAATTGCCAGCCAAAAGAACTAAGAGAGGAAAGAGGGGAAATTTCCCCTCCCCTGACCACTGTTTCTGGAAGGAAAATTTCTATAAAAATTGCTCAAATTTGAATATAAAACATTTTTTAAAAAAAGATTAGGGCTTCTTTTGAAAAAAAAATCCTGAGTTCAGTTCAAATGTATGCCCATATTTTACAGTCAGGAAATATTAAGAGGCTGTTGTTCCTGATCAGATGACACAGAGAAAATTCTGGAATATTAATATTCCCATCACATGGATGAACCATTGCTGGAGTCTTGTCTTCTGCTGAAATAGAGACAGATATGGAGAAATATGTGGATAAGAGAAGAGCCCCACAAATTTGATATCTGAGCATTAGTAACATGTCATTTTGATTCTGAACATCATCTATGGCTGGAAGATAAAATTAGTTCCTTTTTTTCTATGCTTTTATGATAACCGTGTTTGATTCTTAATGTTCTGAAAAATGCTAATTCGTGTTTTTCACAGTGCAAACTAAAATATATTTCCTTTAAGAAAACAACAGGCTGAACCCAACTGTAGAAATTATATTTACTTTGTAAATCAAGTTTGTTTCTAGCCTCTGCCTCTGTGGTCAGAGACCGAAACAGTGTACTAACTGCAATAGTTACTTCCTCATTCTTTCAGGGGTGTTCATTTTTATGCCTGCTTATAACCACAATTTCCCTCAAATACAAACACACAGAGTCAAATAATTTGACATTTAATTGTAAAGCATTTTATATTATAGTTAAAACCCATAAATTTTTGTCTTAAAAGAACCCCAAACTCTAAGCTGCATGATTCTCTAAGTCAGTAGTATTTCCATCTGATGAAGGAAATAAAGTGAAGCATCATGTATAGTCAAGAACTAGGAGAGATTTGCCCTTGGCAGTGCTGACCTGGTGACACCAAAGTAGCCTCTCCCCCATACCTGTCAGTCCACGTCTCGTGGCTGGGGAATATTTCCTTTGCCCACTGGAGCCTTGGACTCCTGTCCAATCTTCACAACTGCTTCATCCACATGATTGTGGCCATTGTTAACCACTGCTTTCTCCTCTCCTTCCTCCATGGAATGGCCATCTCTACCACTGCTGACCTATGTAAAAGTCCCAGGTGTTTGCCTGCTTGTTTATTTCTATCTTTCCTAGACTGCAGGCTGCATGAGGGCCAGAGAGGTATCTATTACATTCACCTTTGTACATCCAGCCCTAGTGCAATAAATATTTGTTAACTAATGAGAGAACAGCTCAGCATCAGTCAGCAGCAAGTGGTCATGTATTTCTGGTCTCTTTTTGAAAAATTCACTTTATTAAAAATCAGTACCATATGCACATATATTAATCTCTAATTCAGTTGAGAGTGAGAGTCTAAGGGCAATCTGTCCACCATATCTATTGCTCTCTTGCCCCATTGTTAGATTTGTTTGAGTGATCTGACGGTTTAAACAGATGTTCATTTCCGTACCAAGTTTCTGCCACTTTTCGCCTCACTCTTCAAGCTGAAGCCATACTGGTCTTTCAGTTCCTCACATGTGCTGGGCATTTCCTTGCCTCTGGCCCTTTCATACCCTTTTTCCTCTGTTAGGAATGTTTTCCCTCTCGCCCTCCTAGACTTGGCTAACTCTTACTGTTCTTGCAGCATCCAGCATAAATGTCATTTCCTCAGTATTGTCTTCCCCAGTCCCCTGATCTTACCTTTTTTCTTCCTCTTCACACTTTGTTTTTGAATTCTGCATAGCACTTATCATTTTGTTATGATATATTTATCTAACAATTTTGTTTTGTCTGTTTAATGACTGTCTCCTCCATTTGGTTGTAGGTTCCACAAGAATAGGGTTGAAAATGTAATGCCTAGTACATAGTGGGTGCTTAGTAAATACCTGTTGAAAGAATGAATAAATGACTGAATGGTTGCAGTATCCTCTTCCTCTTTTGCAGCTCTATGTGTGTTAAAAGGATTGAATTTCTCTGAGAGAGGGAAACATTTTTTCCCAGATGGCAGTGTACATACAGTGTAAATTAATCAATGAATAAGCTAGAACAAAATTTAGATTACCAATATCAAAAGACATGTGGCATTTCATTTCAGGTTACCTCACTTGCTATTAATCACCACTCAATTGAAAGTTGTGTTTCTTTATCTTTTTTTTTTTTTTGAGGAAAAAGCTTAAACCAATGTTTTTATGGTTTATGAACCTCCACAGTACTCTACATCTCCACAGTGCTTTTGGCTTTAGTATCAAAAAGTCCTTATACATAACTTTCTTTCAACTTTAATTTAACTGTATGTAACTTAGGAAGGTAGCATATATTTTAAATACATTATTTTACCCTTACTTCTAAATAGGATTTGAGTCCACTTTCATATTACTGACATTTCCCAGGTATCAGACAAAGCAAATGATATGAAGATTAAAAGAATGGTCAAAATTTTTTAAGGAGAAAAATTTATTTCCACAGAAATCTAACATTGTATCATTAATGTAATATAATACATATATGATTTAATATAAATTTAGCAATATATATATATATTTTAGTTTCCTGGTAGATGAAACCAGAAAGGAAACATAATGGATTCTAGAGGTCCTTTTAGATATTATAAAAGAAACATATGTATTCAGTCAGAACAAGACAAAACTAAACAGTATTCCCAACATTGTGTTCCAGGCAGGAATTATCTTCCAAGAGAAATTCCTTGCTTGGATCCATAAGGAGGAGCAATTGATAACACAGTGGGCAGTACCTTTCAATATTATTTTGTAGAAGATTCAAAAAGGTCTAAGAATGACCATTTTTTATGTCAACCTTTGACAGATACTGAGATGATAATGTTAAACTTTTGTAAAGGCTTTTCAGTAAGGAGTTAAGATAGTATACGTTTGTTGCTTTTCGATGAACTAATCTAAAAGAAAGATAAAGTTTATTTAGAAAAGAGACAAGCAGTGGTCAATATGGCCTTCTCAAATATCACTTATGATAATAGAGCCCTAAAGTGAAGCAGAAAGGGCTTCCCTGGTGGCGCAGTGGTTGAGAGTCCGCCTGCCGATGCAGGGGACACGGGTTCGTGCCCCAGCCCGGGAAGATCCCACATGCCGCGGAGCGGCTGGGCCCGTGAGCCATGGCCACTGAGCCTGCGCATCCGGAGCCTGTGCTCCGCAACGGGAGAGGCCACAACAGTGAGAAGCCCGCGTACCGCAAAAAAAAAAAGAAAAAAAAAAAAAAAAAAGCAGAAAAAGTTATTCCCCTTTATGCCTTCTACCCAGGTTTCTGCCCTGAGTTGCTGGGTTAGCTAGGGCATTATTCTAAATCTGATTTTGTTTAGAATTACATTCTGAGAATGATTTGTAAAACATATCATACCTTCAGGATAAACTGACCTGTTATGTGGCGTTTCCTTCTTACAGTCTATGTAGATTTGAAAATGTTCCAAAGTATTTTAGTATAGTTTATCCTAAGCTGAATCTTGTGACCATAATTAAATAATAGGTTTAACTGTTAACTGCCCTCATAGGTTTTTATACAACTATTCCAAAAATGAAAGATAATTCTTGTCTTCCATAGTGAACATTTCATAAAAGATAGTGTTTTGTTTGTTTTATTTTGCTTTCCATTATTCATTCACCATTTTGGTAACAGGAATTTGTGGAGCCAATCTGAACATTACCTTTCTTGATTGGTTCAGAGATTGCCCAGCCACCCAATCAGAATTAAGGAAGTGTAATGACATTTGCTGACTTCTGGGAAAGAATCTTCTTCCCAGCTGGACACGAAATCTCATGGGATAAAAGTCCAGTAACTACTTCCTCTATCTTGCTACGCTGAAGAGCCAAGACACATTGTAAAGCTGGATAGAGAAATGCCTGGCTGTTAGCTTTTGAGCCCTGAATCCAGCCAAGTTTGGAGAAATACCGTTTTTGTTTAGGTCAATTTGGGTCCAGTTTTCTGTTGTATGCAGCCAAGAACGTCTAACTAAAACATCTTCCTACTCAGAAGGTTGGAATACATATATTTAACTAAGATCTAAATAATATCCTTCACACACACGCACACACAAATTCAAAGGGCTAAAATATATTCATTTTTAAAAAAATTTATTTTATTGAACTATAGTAGATTTACAGTGTTGTGTTAATTTCTTCTGTACAGCAAAGTGATTTAATTATATATATATATTCTTTTTCATATTCTTTTCCATTATGGTTTATCACAGGATATTGAATATAGTTCCCTGTGCTATACAGTAGGACTGTTGTTTATCCATTCTATATATAATAGTTTGCATTTGCTAATCCCAAACTCCCAATCCATCCCTCTCCTACCCACCCACATCTTGGCAACCGCAAATCTGTTCTCTATGTCTGTGAGTCTGTTTCTGTTTCATAGATAAGTTAATCTGTGTCATATTTTAGATTCCACATGTAAGTGATATCATGTGGTATTTGTCTTTCTCTGGCTTACTTAACTTAGCATGATAATCTCTAGGTCCATCCACGTTGCTGCAAATGGCATTATTTTGTTCTTTTTTATGGCTGAGTAGTATTCCATTGCATATATATACCACATCTTCTTTATCCATTCATCTGTTGATGGACATTTAGGTTGTTTCCATGTCTTGGCTATTATGAATAGTGCTGCTGTGAGCATAGGGGTGCATGTATCCTTTTGAATTATAGTGTTGTCCAGATCCCAGGAGTGGGATTGCTGGATCACATGATAGCTCTATTTTTAGTCTTTTGAGGAACCTCCATACTGTTTTCCATAGTGACTGCACCAATTTACATTCCCAACAATGTAGGAGGGTTCTCTTTTCTCCACACCCCCTCCAGCATTTGTTATTTGTAGATTTTTTAGTGATGGCCATTCTGACTGGCGTGAGATGGTTCCTCATTGTAGTTTTGATTTGCATTCCTCTAATAATTAGTGATGTTGAGCATCTTTTCATGTGCCTATTGGTCATCCATACGTCGTCTTTGAGAAATGTCTATTTAGGTCTGCCCATTTTTTGATTGGGTTGTTTGTTTTGTTGAGTCATATGAGCTGTTTGTATAATTTGGAAATTAAGCCTTTGTTGGTTGCATCATTTGCAAATATTTTCTCTCATTCTGTGGTTTTCTTGTTTTGTTTATGGTTTCCTTTGCTGTACAAAAGCTTGTAAGTTTGATTAGGTCCCATTTATTTATTTTTGCTTTTATTTCTATTGCAAAGGGCTAAAATATATTCAAGTTTGAAAACATTAAAATTAAAATTCTGTCTCTCAGGATGTTACTCTTGTCCATTTTCACTCTGCCAGAATGTTATGATACTGGCTGGAAAAAAATTCAAAGGCTGGTTTCTACACCAAGATCATTTACATGGAAAGGAAACCAGTTAAAATGGTTAATGAATGCCAACATGATTCTGACACTAATTTGACTGCTTCATGAGACTGGCAGGAAGGAAAATAAAGCAGTGCTCTGTTGTCAGATGGTCATTTATTTCCCCTTAGGAAATAAATGGCGCAGTGGTTGAAAGTCTGCCTGCCGATGCAGGGGACATGGGTTCGTGCCCCGGTCTGGGAAGATCCCACATGCCGCGGAGCGGCTGGGCCCGTGAGCCATGGCCACTGAACCTTCACGTCCGGAGCCTGTGCTCTGCCACGGGAGAGGCCACAACGGTGAGAGGCCCGCGTACCGCAAAAAAAAAAAAAAAGAGTGAGTCTTGTCACTCAGGATAGTTTCTAAAGGATTCTGTAAACAAAAGCTTGTCTTTTGAGTCTCCATTCTTTTTGAGGTGACTAAGTAGCTCTCATCATACAGCTATAAATGTTTGTTCAAATAAAGTATTGACTGGGAAAAGTTCTTGGATCTGTAGAATGAGGAGAGGTTGTTATAAGCCTGTAAAGCTGAGTGAAATAGCTCAGTTAGTAAGAATTAGAATTTGTGCTTTCAAGATGCTCTTGTGAAAGCCATAGCAGGGGTGACTACGTTCCTAAATCTATACTTATTATTGATCCTGTTGGCTGTATTCAGGACCCTTCATGATATTTTTAAGGAAAGTGTAGATTAAATATTTGAATTTAATACATTCCAATTTAACTGTAAAATTGATAACTATATACATAATTTATAAGTTACATATATAGCTACTTATGTTTTTAAGTTGTGTCATTTTCTCTCAGATTAATGAAAGTTCCCTTTGAAAACATGTCTTGAATAATGATTTAATTAAGATGTAAAATGAACATGTTGTTTCTTGAACAGTGGAGAAGCTCCAGTGCCAATTAGGATTTTTTTATTGCAAATATTTGAAGATTGAACTCTTAGTATTTGATGTTCCTTTTGATGAAATGGAGCTAATTTTAGGTACTGCTAGATTTTGTGCTCAAATAATGCCATTTGTAGGCTCTATTCTGTGGCTTACAACAGATTCAGATTTATATTACTCTACTTGAAAATTCTTCAGAGAGAGAATTGCTTCCTGTACCTTCCTCATAATTCTAGGGATCCACACACACTCTCTCTGTGGCCCAGATTGGGTTGCTGTGCCCAGCCCATCCTTCAGCCAGTCACTGCTGATAGGAGTGGTGAGGGGTAGGGTGGGGGGATAGTATCAAAACAAGCAGTTCGGCCTAGGCCCCACTCCTGAGTAAAGTGGAGAGAGTTTTCCCACACACGTGGAGAGGGGATGAGACGGCTCACTCACAGGAAAACTGGGATACTGTTCCCACCATGAGGGGGAGTGAATGCTCTCGGCAAAAGAACAAATATCCACTCTAAGTTAGAACATGGATGTTCCGGTGGCAGAACTGGCCAGAGCTCGAGGTCAGTGGCCTTGAAAGCCTCTTTATGAACCCCTTCT
Source organism: Monodon monoceros (assembly GCF_005190385.1). NCBI lineage: Eukaryota > Metazoa > Chordata > Mammalia > Artiodactyla > Monodontidae > Monodon > Monodon monoceros. Next base: position 64,336,921 of record NW_021703771.1, read on the forward strand.
TCTGATCTAGGTCTTTAGGAATGAAGGGCATACAAATTCATTGAGAGGTTAAATATTGTTGTATCATGTTCAGGAAATGAATGAGTGAAATCTATTATAAATGTTAATTTCTACCTGGTAATGAAAAATTTAATTTTGCTAATTCAGGCTTCTCTTAATAGCCCAAATATTCTTGTGGAGTACGGTTATCCTGGAAAAGGTCATCCAGTGTTTCTGTGGTGAAAACTTTCATATGTAAAATGTTCCTTCAACGCTTTAACATGTTTTTTCACATATCATCTGACAATGGTATTGGGCAACCCAATCTGTAACTTGCGGACAACCACAAAGCATCTTGATTTAGAAGTATATACACCACATGTTTACATTGACAGCACTGTCTAATCATTTAGAATTATATTTTATGAGAAAACTAAAGGTCTCACATTTTGGCCACTTTGCCAACAGTCTCTGTCTGAAGCAGTTCACTGATGGGGAGAGAGATTTATTTTTCGGTATCAAGTTTGTGACATGAAGCATTTGTTTTACAGACAATATTTACCAGTTATTTTTCTGTCTTTAATTCTCGGACCCCAGATACCAAGGACAAATTGAATAACACAGTTAAATCAGCTGATTCTGCATAAGCCCAGAAAGAAGAGTTCTATTTTAGAAAAATAACTGAATTCTAAATCTGTGTCTGAAGAAATATCATGTATAGGTTTTAGCTGTGAAACTGTTCTAAGAATGTAGAGAGGTATTCCTTATGGTTTTGATTGTGCTTGTCCTGAAAAGTTTCAATTTAATCGTAGAAAGGTTTGGGTCTTTTGAAAACAGCAAGAAAATCAATTATCAGGGTTTCAGTTTTCTCCGGGCAATTTTCACCATTTCAGCATGCCCAAGAGGGAAATGGCCTATAATTTTGTTATGCTGAAGAATTTGGCAAGCTGGCTAATGGTCTTACTAAAAGTAAAGAAATCCCTTCGGTGGCATATGCAGGAAGTTATGTCTGAATCATTTAGAACCACTGTAGAGAAGCTTTTGTTCCTGAAGAGATCTGTGGGGGATTTTCCTGGGAAGAAAAGGTGTCTGAATATTCTTAAACCTTGGACAGATTTATCAAACTCGCTGTTTCACTTAAACCTTTGCCAAATGTGACTCATCTTCCATCAAATAGACCTCTCCCCAGGCATCTTCATCTTCAAAAAATCAACACCCAACACCACCTTATATTTCTTTCACTGATGCAATGATGAAATCTGTCTCAAAAGAAAAATATTTGTATTGATTTTATAATCTTAGAGGCCCTAACATTCGAGTGAGGCTGTTACTTAGAAGCATACTCCAAAAACTGTTTTTTGAAGAGTTTTTGTTTGTTTGTTTGTTTTGGCTGTGGGGGAGATGGAGGGGAGGAAAGCTGGATGATAAGTGAAATGGCCTGAAAGCATGAGTCAAGGTAAAAAAACAAGAATAAATCAAAGGGAAATCATTGAACACTGGTGAATATAAAAAAAGAAATTAGATCAGACTACAGAGGAAAATGCATAAATTTAGTATCCAGAAATATTCTTCATGGGAGGGTCTATTAGTTTGTCTCCCAACAGAGGTCGGTGAAGTGATAGTCTCCAGAAGGTGGGGCCGTTAGCTCTGTAGGCATTTAGAACTGGTCCGAACAAAGCACCTTCGAGCCTTAGGTGGGGAATGACACACTGTACACAGGAGCTGGATAAGCAGGTATAAAGACTCTTTGACTCCCTCTGACTTCCAGCTAATCATGTATAGGCAGTTCAAAAATCCTACTGCCTCTTTCCTGCCAATTTGGATGCAAATTCTCCTTGGCCAGAAAGCTGATCATTCGATATGAAAGCCTCTTGTTTTGGTGGCTCCTCAGGTTCTTCACGTATCACCTGGCATTCTGCTTAATAAGTAGTTATAACTTTAAATGCAATGTGTAATGTCAGAGATTTACAGACGCTATCTCGTACTTCAAGATCACTGCAATCTCCTCTCTTACATAAGAGGCAATGATGCCCAGACACCAAGCTGGTGAGTTGGATTTCTAACCCTGGGCTACCTCTTCAGAGAAAGAAAGAGAGCCTGGGTTTAGATGCAGATAAACTTAGGTGTGAATTCTGGCTTAAATTCCCATTTCTGTCCCAAAGCCTTCAACCAGTTTGTACCATAACCTCCTTTATCCTTGCAGTGGAATTATTTGAAATTCTAGTTTGAAAGTCTGTCTAGGAGCTTGTACAATTCATTCCGTCATTGTCTGAGTGAGATCATCCAGAGCCTGGTTCCTCCTTCTACTAGGAATTAGTGCTTTTTAGTGGATGTAATGTATCTGTGACCTAATTGTGCATAAAATTGAACTTAAAAAATTTTTTATAACCCAATTTGCTTTCTATTATAAATGTTAAATGAAAAATTTAATTTTGCTAATTCAGAATAAACCTCATCAAGTCAGGATTTTAAAAATATCACTTCAAAGTAAACTCATTCATTTTAGACTTCTTCCCTTAAATTTCAATTTTGCTTAAGTGGCATCTAACTTTAGGGAGGTGTTGTGGATTATGTAACCCCAGGTTGTGTGCATGTTTCCCTCATCTAAGAAAGGAAGCAGCAAGGTATAGTGTTAGAACAATAGCTAGTAATTTACAAAGTAAATTACAAATAGGTTTACTTACTATCTTAGAGGATGTAAGCCAGTTGAAGTGCCAAAACTGTATAGCATTACCTCCAAGAAAGAGCCTGAAACTGTGCCAGCAGAAGGCACTGTGAATTTGGCAGTGACTGCTATAGCCTTGAGGCAAGGTAGGTCTTTGCCTCTAGATCAAAAGAGAGACTGTAATAAGCTATGGTTTTTTGGTGCTTTCCTTATAATTAAAACTATTGTAGAATCAGAATTTTGCTTAGAAGCTTCTCTATACCAATCAAAAAAGACAGTACATTTGACATTAGGAAATTGACTGCCCATTTGCTCTAAGATGACTCTAAGATGGACAATTTTGGAAATACCTAGAGTTCATCTAAAGTGGCCACTGTGATTCCAAATTACCCTGGGTGAAATAGTGCCATTTTGTGAGATGTGTGCAAGAATTCGAGAAACAATGATATTACACATAAGAAGCAGGTGTCTGGCTTCGCAGAAGTGCAAACTTGGATTGAATGGGCTGCATCTGGAGAAATGATCATGGTCAATCTAACGTGTTGATTCCATAGCTCATATCTTGAGCCCCTAGCCAGTGGTCGGCTATCTTTGACAGCAGACTTGATAATTTTTGGCCCTCGCCAGATAGAGTTTGTGGAGATTTGTTTCCCAAATTAAACTCTCAGGGTTGTAAACACAGAAAAGAGTTAAAATAGGCCTTGTAAGGTTTTTGGGTGGTGGCCCAAAGTACATTTCATCCAATGAGGAACAGTAGCTTGTAAGATTTTTATTAACAACTTTTTGGAGGTATAGCTGACATATAATAAAATGCACATAATTAAAGCATGAGATTTGATAAGTTTTGACGTGTATACACTCATAAACCAATCCACAATCAAGATAATGAAAATATCCATCACTTCCAGAAGGTTCCTCATGCCCCTTGGTAATACCTCCTTTCTGCTTTTTTTTCAGTTTCTCTCCACCACTGGGCCTGCAGGCAACCTCTGATCTGTTTCTTCTAACTATAGATTAGTTGATGTTTTCTAGAACTTAATATACATGGAATATAGTATGTATTCTTTTCTCTCTGGATTCGTTCATTCAACATGAATATTTTGAGATCCATCCATGTTATTGTGTGTCAATAGTTCATTTGTTTTTAATCGTTGATGTGTATTTTATTACATGGGTATACCACCAGTTGTTTATCCATCACCTGTGCTTCGACATTGGAGTGTTTTCCAGGTTTTTGTTAGTACAAATACAGCTGCTGTGCACATTCATGTACCAGTCTTTATGCGGACATATGCTTTGTTTTCCATTGAGTAAATATCTAAGTGTGGAAGAGTTGCATCATCTGTTAGGTATATATGTTCAGCTTTTTAAGGAACTGCCAAACTGTTTTCCAAAGAGTTTGTACCACTTCATATTTTCATCAGCAGTGTATGAGAGTTCTAATTCCTCCATATACTCACCAACACTTGTATGGTCGATGTTTTTAACTTTAGCCACTTTATTAGGTGTGCGGTGGTATCTCGTTGCGGTTCTAATTTGCATTTTCCTAATGACTAATGATATTGAACATCTTTTGTGCTTACTTACCATGTGTATTTTTGGTTGTTGTTGTTTTGGGTTTTTGGGTTTTTCTGGTGACATGTCTGTTCAGTCAAGTCTTTTGCCCATTTTTATATTGGGTTGTTAGAGTTCTTTATATAACCTGAATGTAGGTTCTTTTTCAGATACATGATTTGCAAATATTTTGTCTCAGTCTGTGGCTTCTCATTCACTTAGTGTCTTTCAAAGAGCAGAATTTAACTATTTTTTAAAGAAATATTGCACTTTTGTAGTTATGGCTAAGAAATTTTGCCTAACCTAAGGTCGCAAATATTTTGCCCTGTTTTCTTCTAGAAGTCACACGCTTGTTAAGATTTACATTTAGATCTATGATCCCATTAGGGTTAATTTATTATCTTTTTAATTTTTAAATTTTTTAAAATTTAATTTATTTTGGCCGCGTTGGGTCTTCATTGCTGCGCGCAGGCTTTCTCTAGTTGCGGCGAGCAGGGTCTACTCTTCGTTGTGGTATGCGGGCTTCTCATTGAGGTGTCTCCTCTTGTTGTGGAGCATGAGCTCTAGGCACATGGGCTCAGTAGTTGTGGCTCGTGGGCTCTAGAGCGCAGGCTCAGTAGTTGTGGCGCATGGGCTTAGTTGCTCCACGGCATGTGAGATCTTCCTGGATCAGGGATCGAACCCATGTCCCCTGCATTGGCAGGTGGATTCTTAACCACCGTGCCACCAGGGAAGTCGCGAGTTAATTTTTGTATATGGTGAGATATATGGGTCAAAGTTCATATTTTTGTATATGGGTATCCAATTATTTCAGCATATTTGTTGAGAAGATTATGCTTTCTCCTTTGTATCTGTGTTGAAATCAGTTTTCCATATATTTGCAGGTCTATTTCTGGACTCTATTCTGTTCCATTAATGTAGTTGTCTGTCTTTATGCCAAACACATACCATCTTGATTACTATAGCTTTATACTAGGTCTTAAAATATGGTTGTGAGAGTCTTCCAACTTCATGTTTTTTTTCAAACTTGTTTGGGCTGTTCTGGTTCCTTTGTACTTCCTTTAAACTTTGTATTTGAACTTTAAAATCAACTTGTCAATTTCCACAAAAAAGCCTGCTGGGATTTTGATAGGAGTTGCATTGACTCTATAGATCAATTTAAGAAGAATTGGCATCTTAACGATATTGAGTCTTCCAACCCAAGAACATGATATTATCCTTTCATGTATTTAGGAGTTCTATTATTTATCTCTCAGCAATGTTTTGTAGTTTTCATTGTGTCTTTTACATCTTTTGCCAGACTTATCCCTATTTCACATTTTTGGTGCTATTGTAAATGGTATTGCTTTTTAAAAATTTGGATTGCTTGTTACTAATAAATAGAACTTCAGTTGTTTTTTTTTTTTTTTTTTTGCGGTACATGGGCCTCTCACTGTTGTGGCCTCTCCCGTTGCGGAGCACAGGCTCAGCGGCCATGACTCGCGGGCCCAGCCGCTCCGTGGCATGTGGGATCTTCCCGGAACGGGGCACGAACCTGTGTCCCCTGCATCGGCAGGTGGACTCTCAACCACTGTGTCACCAGGGAAGCCCACGTTGAGATATTTTTTATAGCCCAGAATGTGGTCTACCTTGGGTAAATTTTTCATGCACACTTAAAGAGAATGCATATTCTGCTTTTGTTAGGTGGAGTGGTTTATAAATATCAAGTCAGTTGATCATGTTAATTCTTCTATGTCTTTACAGATTTTTTGTATATTTGTTTTATCAACTATTGAGTATGGAATATTTAAATCTCCAACTATTATGGATTTATCTACTACTCCTGTAGTTCTGTCAGTTTATACTTTATGTATTTTGTTATTGGGTACATAAATTTAGGTATTTAATGCCTTCTTGATGAGTTAGCCCCTTTATTATTATGAAATAACCTTTAAAAAGTTCCTGATAATATTCTTTGCTTTGAACTCTATTGTGTCTTATACTAATACAGTCACTTCAACTTTCTTTTAATTAGGGTTAATATGGTACCTATTTTTCTCTCCTTTTATTTCATTATAAATGTAAGTATGGGTTGACCAAAAAGTGCGTTCACATCTTCCATAACATCTTACAGAAAAACCCAAAAGAACTTTTTGGCCAACCCAGTACATGCACACACATGCACTAGATAGATAGATAGATAGGTATCATATAGTCGGGCCTTTCATTTAAAAAATCTAATTTGACAGTCTCTGCCTTTTAACTGGGATGTTTTAGCAGTTAATATTTAAGTGATTATTGACATAGTTAGGTTTAAGTCTATCATTTTGCCATTTGTTTTTTTATTTGTTCCATGTTTCTTTTTTTCCCTTTTTTCCTCATGTGTTTGCCTGAAGAACTTCCTTTAACATTTCTTATAGAGCAGGTCTGTTGGTGATGAATTTTTTTTCAGCCTTTGTACATCTTAAAGAGTCTTTAAGACTCTTTAGTCTTTAGTTCTTAAAAGACATTCTACTTGGTATAGAATTCTAGGTTGGCAGATTTTTGTAGTTTAAGATATTGCTTCACTGTTTTCTCACTTGCATTTTTCTTATAAGAAATCTGCCATCATCCTTATCTTTGCTCTCTGTACTTAATATGATGTTTTTCTCTGGCTAGTGGGAATAGGCACTGTTCCCAGTCCTGGGTGAGCACCAACTATTGTTAGCTCTAATCCTTTTGGGTGGTTCTTTCCCAGCAGCAATCACCAATACTCTGTCCTGTGAACTCTAGCTTCCTTATTTTCCTCAGACTCTTAGCTCCATCTCCTCAACTCAGAGAGTCAGCCAGGCTTCTCCAGGACTCTTTTTTATGCTGTCTGGGGCCTGAAAACTCTCTCAAAGCTGTAAGCTGAGGCAATCATGGGATTCACTTTGTTTCCCGTTTCTCAGTGACCAGTGTTTTTCACGGCCTGATGCCCAGTATCTTGAAATCTGTTGTTTCATATATTTTGTCCATTCGTTTTGGTAGCTCCTGTTATTCCATCTTGGTCATTAGCAGAAGTCCTTGGAGCTGGTTTTTGTCATGGACTTAGACTTACTGGAACTCTATCTGTTGATCATTTGATGTTGTTTTCCCTCTTACTGACAAATGTTTATGAGAAGACAGATAAGATAAAGTTGAGGTTAGGTAGAGAACACAGTATTACCAAGAATTTTTAGCAAAACAAGTCTGATCAGAAAGTTCAATACATAAATAAGTAAAATATAATTTTCTCAGGAAAGAGAAAAAGAAATTCAGGGTTGAAAGCTTCAGTGAAATTGTATTTTCGACCTGGTATATGGTTCACCTCTCCACCATAGGCCAGGAACCTCAAGCAGAAGAGACCCACAGGGCCTTGAGGAATGCACACACAAGTTGTCAGGCTCATGGGTCCTGGTTTGTGGCAGGACGGTCAGAGCTGAATCTTAGTAGGTCCTCCAAAATGTGGAGAGCCTCCTCTTCAAATAAAGAAACCTGTTACAATATAAACAAATGAACTTTATAAACTTATAGAGACAAGGGAGAAAATTTCCATTTTGAAATGGCATCTCATTAGGAGAAATGACTGCACAGTTGTTTTTGTTTTTGTTTTTGTTTTTGCGGTACGCGGGCCCCTCACTGCTGTGGCCCCTCCCGTTGCAGAGCACAGGCTCCGGACGCGCAGGCCTAGCGGCCACGGCTCACAGACCCAGCTGCTCCGCGGCATGTGGGATCCTCCCGGACCTGGGCACAAACCCGTGTCCCCTGCATCGACAGGTGGACTCCCAACCACTGCGCCACCAGGGAAGCCCGACTGCACAGTTTTTATTGTTCGTTATTTGGTTTTAGAATATCACACGTGGGAAAAATCTGTGGATCGTTGTTGATTTCTTAAACTGAGGGTTGATACAAGTGACCTGAAGTTCTGAATGAAGAAAGAAATGTTATGCGAGTCCAAAGATATTGTGAAGTTGGAATTGGAGCTAGTTCTTCCAGATCTCAATTTTGTGTGACTGGTGGACGTGGCTGTTCTGGTTCAGACCTGTTAACACAGGTGAGCCCTGTGTAATGTTAGCCATTACCATATGTTTAGACAGTGATGACTAGCTCAGCAGAGTGTAATCTGCATTCATGGCAGTGCACATTTGTGTGGCACACCCCAAATGCTCCCCAGAACACCATTCTGAGTTGAGTTGTCTGTGTGTTACAGCATGGTAGTTTTCTTTTCTGTGACTTCTCTTTGTGTTGTTTGTTTTGTGCATGAAAAATATGTTTGATGACAGGATTTGAGAAAAGTGAAGCAAAAGAACTTCATGCTGGGTATTAACATGCAAGTTTTACATTGATTAGAGGCATCTTCAAAGAAAGGGTTGTGGAACTAGTCAGAGATTGGTGGCAGTCTACTGTGAAGTATACTTCAAACATAACCTCAACTGGGGAGGACTGACCAGAAATTAAACAAACTGGGCTGGAAAAAACATGTTCCAGATGCATGTCATGGGGAGATTTGAGAACGGGAGAGTGAGCACCAGCTTATAACACTGGTGAAAGCGTCCCCATGGGGGCCATGTTATAATGATACCAGACACAGTGGATGTCACTAACACTCATTTCTAGATGTACATCCCTTCTCTAAACAAAGTATATTTACTTGATTCAGTCACACTTTTGACCTTTAAACTCCCTGTTTAAGACAGGATAGGTTGGGTTATACTAGAAATAAATAATCCCACATTCTCTGCGGTTGAACACAGTAAAGATTTATTTCTTATCAATGCAAAGTCTGCTGTGTGCCCAGGTGACCCTCCAGAGCCACTGCTATCCATGTGGTGACTCAGTGATTGAGGCCTGTACCCTCTAAACACATGGCCTCCTCAGTTAAAGGTCAGGGAAGGAGAGCCTGCTTTAGCCTGGAAATGCTGATGTCACTCCTGCTCATGTTTTAGTGGACAGAATTAGTCATGTGGCTCTCCCCAATTCCAAGGGCACTGACTCAACTTGGTTTCCCTAACACCCATTAATCTTTTTGCCTTCAGGTTAAATAATTATTTGCTTCACATTTGTCTCTCCCGTTAGACTGTAAACTCTGCATTACTTATTCTGTCTTGTTTCCCCAGCCTTTGGCATACTCAGTACCTAGTATTTAGTCAGACATTTATAAATAAATAACTACTTGGGATAATAATAGGCATCTGGAAGTTTTTTTTCTTGATAATTGTCAGTAATTTCTGTTTTACTAGCTATAGAAACGTTCAAAAGTTATAGACAGCCTGATTTCATAAGTGGCAGACGGCAAGCTGGGAGACATTTACAAACCCATAGATTGTCAACAACTATTCTAGTTTCTGACATTGCGGTAGTGTCTCATTTATTCATGACACATCATTCCTGCAGATAATATTGTTCATTTTTAAAAGGATAGATTATTTAAAATTTTCTTTTTTTCCCCGACTGTAAATGTAATATATGTACATTATAGAAAAACTGAAAAGTACATACATCAAATATAAAGAACTCTAAATTCCAGTGTTCAAAAACTACTGTATTTTGGCATATTCATTATCAGACTTTTACCAACACATATCTTTATCAGGTTGAGCTCAAACAGTAAAATGGATTTTTATTCTGAATTTCTTAAAATTTTGTCACAGCATTTCTACTTTGCATTAAAGTCTGTTAATGCATCATTTCCAATGACTACATAATGTTCCTTTCATGTCTAAACGATGATTTACTGAACCATCCCTTGTAAGTAGACATTTAGATTACTTCCAAAAGGTTTTCACTACATAAAATGCTGCAACAAATATTGTGATGCGTAAATGTTTCTCCATATTTTGGACTACTTTCTTAGAAGAGATTCATAGAAGGAAAACAGATAATTTAAAAGGTAGGAGCATTTATACAATCATAGGGACACCTTTAAAATAGTCAGTAGTTTTAAGCAAACACAGGAAACATCTAATCTGCTTAGTATCCTCCTGTGAGCTCTTGGGGGGTTTAAAATGTTCTTGTCTTTTTATGTAGCAGTCAAAAAAGAATTTGAAAGTAACTTTTATGTGATCAGCACTCATTGCATGGGACAGTATCTCATTGGGTAGGCCAATAATAACATGCCCAGCATTTCCACACTACCGTTTATAGCAGGTCCTTCTTTTTTTTTTAATTAATTAATTTATTTATTTTATTTTTGGCTGTGTTGGGTCTTCATTGTTGCGCATGGGCTTTTTCTAGTTGCAGCGAGCGGGGGCTACTCTTCATTGCGGTGTCTGGGCTTCTCATTGCAGTGGCTTCTCTTATTGCAGAGCAAGGGCTCTAGGCATGTGGGCTTCAGTAGTTGTGGCACGCAGGCTCAGTAGTTGTGGCTCGCAGGCTCTAGAGTGCAGGCTCATTAGTTGTGGCACACGCTCTTAGTTGCTCCACAGCATGTGGGATCTTCCCGGACCAGGGCTCACACCCATGTCCCCTGCATTGGCAGGCGGATTCTTAACCACTGCACCACCAGGGAAGTCCCCTGTAGTAGGTTCGTAATGTTCGAGAGAGATACATCTGAACTCATCTGGAATCCTTCAAGTTACAAAACTATTTTAACATGTTGGGTTTTTTCCCCAGAAATTTCCATATTTGCACTGGCTAAAGTACTTACTGAAATAGTTTCTTTAATCACTTTTTCTTCCCTCCACATTGAATAAATATGGCAGAATCATTTGCAAAACAGAGTCACTAGTCACTGCCAACTTCAACATTCCACTCTTTAATGTATTCAAAACTTATTTTTTCTCACTAGTAATTATCACTTTCTTAGTCCTCTTTACTTTCTTTGCAGTTTTTCCAACAGCACCTGTAGATGGCTTGCTTTGAGGGGTCCGTGTTTAACAAAAAAACAAAGTTTTTATTGCTCAATGTGAATTTTTGCCTATGAGAAGGGAACCACAAAGCCTGAAGAAGATACAGTTATTGGACAGTCCAGGAGCTCAGGCACCAGCTGAGTGACTATCTTGGGTGCTGTCCTTAAACATCCGCTAATTCAAAATGACAGTCTACTCTCTACGTCAAGGACTTTCAGGAATTACATGTAAATGCATAACCACGAACATCAAATCCATACATTCCGGGGATCCCCTGTGATCTTTCAAAACACATTAATAAGCAGGACAGTTATAATTTTCCCTTTCGTCTAAAGGAGGAAGATAAAGCCAGTAAGGACATAATTGTCTTGGCCAAGGTCATATAGTCCATAAATGAGGCTGCTGGGATGAGACTGAGATTCAGGAATAGAACAGTTTAGAAATTGAATCTTCATTATATACATGAGCAGATGGAATGGAGCTGAGTAAGACATTATTCCTGAGAATCAGTGTGATGTAACTATAGGTGGAAACAAAAGTAGACAAGAGAATAGGACATCAAATCATCCTACAGAGTAATCCTTACAGAATAATGTCTGCACAAGAAATGACCTCAGTTCACTCATGAAGGGAAGAGAAAGTGAACTGATATTTTTGCCATATGCTGGCTGCAAACATGTAGAGAAAATAGCAAGCTGCTGTTGGCTGAAGGTGCATCGCAGGAGCTGGCAGCACAATTTCTTTTCCCATCAGTTTTCACCCCTGCCCCCACTTCTACTCTGCAAGGGATCTGCCAGAGTAGACATGTAAAATAAGTGTATCGCGGTTAAGAATAGAACGTTTTGCTGTATAGCTGAGTAGAAAAGGAAAGGCGTTTCTGATAGAATCTAGTTTTTATCACTTGAGGAATTGTGTAATTGTAAATAGTATCCTAGATAGTAGTTAAAGATTTTATTATCTAGAATGCAATACATATTTATCTGTTCAAATATGAGTATAATTAATTGGACAAACTTCTCGCTTTCTAATTCAAGGCTTATATTCAAATGCATTATTTCTGAGTAATACATGCAATGATACAAATTCTGCTTGATTAAGCTTGATTGACTTTTACTGAGTCCAAAACTAATTGTGCTGCTAGAACTAAAAATATAAATTCTCTTATTACTAACAGAAACCATAACTCTCACTTGGGAGCAGAGCCCCATGAATAGTCTGTAAAACTGAAGAGTTTGTAGGGATGCTGTGGTAGTCGGAAGATTTCATTTTAATCCCACCTCTAACATGTAGGACCTCTGGACTTCAGTTTCTCCATCTGTGAAAGAGAGACACAATGATATTTACTCTTCCTACCTCCCAGGATGATGTGAGGATCAAATAAGGTAAGGTTGATGTCTATGTAAGATTGATGTAAGATTGTCAGTGTTGAGATGATCGTTACTGACTGTAGAAAAGCCTTCTTTCTCCATAGATTATTTGTGAAATGGGAATGTGGTTGGTCCACATTGGCCATTCACAGTGTGTGAGAGATTAGATTCTAGCACATGGGAAAAGGACAAGCTTTTTTCCCTAAGGACAAGCTTTTTTCCCTAAGAACTTTTTTCCCTAAGAACTTTCTAGACCAAAGCAGAATTCCTAGTAGGATCTTATATTTTTGCTTTGGTCCATTAGTCTATATTTTGATATGAAACGTAGAAGATGGTAAAGTGGGTTAATGAATAAAAGAAAAATGACAGTGGTAAATGTGGCTTGGCTTCAAATAAATTTCACGGTCTATCTCAGTTCCCCTATCCCTTCCTATTCATTCACTCGCTCATTTACTCATTGAATGAATATTTATGAATCATACCCTATATGCCAATTTTGGCTTCCTTTTAGTTTTCTTCATTTGAGGGCATTGCTGAGCTATAGGAAGATGACTGCTTCAGTTGCATGTCTCCAGTGAGACTGTGAGTTCCTTAAGGGTAGGAGATATGCCTTATACTTTTATTCTGTCCTCTATCATAATGCTTAGCAGAGTGCTAGGAAAATTTAAGAAGCCATTAAATAGTTATTGGGTTTTTCTTAAAACCACATAGTATTTTTATGGTTTGATAATTTTTGAAAAGCACTGCCTTGCAGGTTGGGTTTTTTAGGGGATGGCCTCTGAGTTGGAGATTAGCACCTCCACACTGGGAAGTGGCTGGGGGATGCTGTTGGAAGCAATGTCTATGGAAGCAAGGGGTAGGAAGCAGATTGGGCCGAAGAGAAGATGGGCTGCGATGCAGCCTGGGTACAGTCCTCAGCTCACCCCATGGGATGCTCTGAAGCTAGGATGGCCTTTCACAGTTGTTCTGAGTTGGGGTCAGAGAGCCATGCCTTTATCCGAGTCATTCGAGGCAGGCTGCCTGGGAAAAGGGAATGATCTTGGGCAAGGTGACCAGGAATTCTGAAAGAGCTGTGGGCCGTCTGCTGGCAGCATTCCCGGCAACTGAGGGGAATAAGTTCTTCAGTCCTGAAGGGAAGCTTGGGCAGCACATCACAGTGTCCATTGCTCATTGTAATACTGATGCAAAGGATGTTAGAAACTTTACCTGGGGAGGAAAAAGGTGAAATTTAATACTGACACATTATATACCTCAAATTTTTCATGGAAAAGGTCATTCTTATGTCACTCACTAGTGTAGGTATAAAATAAAATTCCCGCAAACATGTATTTCAACGAAACATTTAAAAAATTTTGTGTCAATGTTAGTAGGTATTAGTCAGGATGATTTTGTTTCATGTGATTGAATCTAACTCAGATTAGTTCAGGGACAGGAAAATGTATTGTCTCATGTAGCTAAACTTCAGGAAAGGCAAAGTTGCAACTAGACTTCAGGGACTCAGATGAATGATAGTAGATCACTTTTTTGTCTCTGCTTCTCTCTTCATATTGTCTTTACTCTGCCAGACTAGCTCCTTTAGTACAGCTGGCGCTATGGCTAACAGCAGTTTCCAGGCTTATAGTTTCATCACTAGAGAAAAATTAAAACTTGACCTCTCTATTGTTAAACTCCTTGGGAAAGGTTTTTATTGAGTCAGGTGTTATCCATGGACCAGTCAGCTGCAGCCAGGTGGATAAGTTATAATGATTAGGCCAACTAAATCTATCTGGGCAACCCTAAACAAGCATGGTCATCAAGTAAGATCATGGGAGTTCTTATGTGAATATATTACAATGGAGAAAGGGGCATTTTGTGGAAGGGTAGAGCAAGCAATGAGTAGATAGAACAAAGGATGTCATGTAGTAGATTTCTCTTTCCTCCCCCACTCCACTGTTTCAATCTTACCAGACTAATTTTATATTCTTTTTTGGGTTTGGCATATGGACCAATGCATTTTATCATGGAAATAGACCACAGAGCTATCAGTAATCTGTTCATAAATACTAGGTTCTCTTCACTTTGCACTGAGATTAATCACTTGCCTACAGTACATGATTTTCTTGGTTCAGAGAAATTGTTGATTAATCATATTAACAAGGGAATTTTTGAAATGAAGACATAATGATTATATATTTCTTTTTAAGAGGATATTTATTTATATTAGCAAATGTCACTTTATAGAAGACATTTCAACCTTTATTAAATAAACCTGCTCTGAGTGATTTATAATATAATTTTGTTGGCGATACATCTTTATTACATTCAAGTAGACTTATTTGAAAATATAAAAACTTTAAAAATAGTGCTTCTCAGTTCCAGCAAAAAATCCATGCCTTGAAACAAAAATTTCAGAAAGGGTCAGCTTAGCTTTTAACTCTTCTAGTGATGGAGTTGCTGGCCTACCCCACCCTGGGTGATTAGTTTAAGTCAATTGTGTTAATTCCATCCCATGGTAAAACCAATCCCAGTCGTTGATTGCTTCACAAAAGGGAATGTGACACAATACACTGAGGGAAGGAGTGCTTCTGTGAAGTTTTCTTTTCCCTTTAAGAAAAAAGAAAAAAGAAAGCCACAGAAAGAGACAGCCATTCTTTTGGACATTGTTGGGTCCATACATCATGTAAGTTCTGCTAATGTCACCTGTCACCAGTCTAAGGTGAGGCCAGCACTGAGGATAGCCCAGTAGAGAGATGAAAAAAACCCAAGTCCTTGTTGACATTATTAAATTAGTGAATTAACCAATCTGCCACAATGTAGGGAGGTCTCTCAGAGAGGAAGACACTTGAGATGGATTTTGAAGTACACTTCAACAATGGGATGAAGATGAAAAAGGACCTTCCAGGCACAGGGAACAACATATGCAGAAGCACAGCGTGATTAAATAGGTGTTCAACTTAAACTCACTCAAGATAGAAAAAATAAAGTCTGGGGATATTTCATAGGAATTATACTTGGCTGACAGCTGGGGGTGCTGGGTGCTGAATCAGGGAATTAAAAGGACAGATGTACCTTCTCTCTCCATCTGTGTTTGGGGTCATATGGTCTCTTAGTATTGCTTTCTTCTGACCAGGTGTTCCAGTCCCCTGGATTCATGGAATTGGCTAGTGCGGTGAGGGGAGAAGCCTGGGAACACCAACTCTCCTGTTGACTTTGGCAAGCTAGTTTCTCTGGTCTTCAGTATAAGTACAATATACAGCCCCAGAAGGACATCTCAGGCTCACATCAAGATAATTTCAGTTTAAGCACCACTGTGATCTGACTATAGTTTCTCTGTTGGAATTTTCCTGGTCAGCCAATGTGCTAGCCTTCAGACACGCTAACTGGCTGTAGTCCAGTCCACCAAAGTTTAAGGTAGGAGCAAAGGGCCTACGAAAGACATTGAACTGGACGGGCTTGAGAGGCAAGAGGAGAAACAGGAGAGAGGAATGATTTAAGCGTCAGAGGAAGGTAGGAAAAGGATTAACGACCTGCAAATATCTTTCTGACTGATGCACATTCTTACCACTCAAAACATTCCTGTAGTTTTAAAGCTGTCCTCTCTCTAGAATTTCTCTCAAGGTATAAATGTCCCCAGCAGGGCAGAAAATTGAGCCACTGGTACCTGAGTGAATGGAAGGCAGGATGAGAGCACTTCAAAAAGGGAGGATAATTAGGGTAAAAAAGTGGAGGATTGCTCAAAGACACACCTTTTGTCAATTTGTAATTTTAGAGTGTAGTGAGCAATGGTGCCTGGGCAGAGTGTTATCGAAGTGTCCTCGGCTTGTCTTTAATTTTGAAGGTTATAATAGGTCACATGGGATATTGTATGTTTCAATAACATGAGCAGCAGTGGAGGAGGGGCAGTTTCTTTAGGCATGTGACACTGTAGTCTGTCTAACAGTTGCCCGGGAGAAAAATGCAATGGTGGACTTAACAGACCTTTAGCTACACCTAGTGGCCAAGTAGGGAAAGGAGCAAATATTTTATTGTAATACTGTATCATGGTTCTTTAGCTAAGTTACTTTTATAATCAGTTAAGAATTATTTCTTGGGTAGTTATAGGAATTATGCTCTACAATTATACTCTACAATTCCCACTGTATGATTATTTTTGACTAGTCTATTAGTTTATCGTCTAGCTAAATAACTGATTCTCCAAACTGGAGGAATGTTGTGGGGGAAAAGAGAGACCATGGGTTGGGAAGTTGAGGAAAGGGAAGTCAGTGGGCGTAGCGGCATGCCTCCTATCTCCATGGTAACTCTTAAGGACCAACTTACAGTGTTTGACACCTGCTAGATTCCTCTACTTTAGCATTATGTATAGGATTGTCTCTGAGAAAATAAACAACGATAACCGTGATGATGATGACGATTGTGGTTCAGGAAGAGTTGTCTGAAGGAAAGAGAGGGTAAATATTTAAGAGTCTGTTATTTATGAGGTTGGAGAAAATGAACTTAATCTGTAAGAAAATAGAACAGAATCTGAAATGTAGACCTGATCAAATTATTTTCAACAATGTTATATAGTCACCTGTATCTTTGCAAGTGCATGTACTAGAAATATTTTGTGGGTGGCAATTTTTTGGTGTTTGCTTACAGATAGGGAAATCTCAGTAGCCAACACTTATGGTCGTTTTGACATTGAAGTGGAACATTTATAGACACGATTCCAACCCTTGGAGAGATGACTCAACTGGATGAGGTCTGTGGCTCACCCCCGGGCTCACAGTTAGCTTGGAGAAAGAACAGCCAGAAATGATATTTCGAAGGGGTTTTATAATATTTTACTCCAACTTTAATGATAGGAATGGGTTTATGTTTCCTTCATGAGAATTCGAATACAGGATGTATTAATTAAACATACACCTTCATTTTACTGATGCAGAAACTTGAGCCAATAGTGATTAAATTACCCAGCTATTTGGTTGCAGAGCTAAGGCTACAATACAACTCAGCGGTTTTTACTCCTGATCTGCTATTCTTTTTACTCCAACTATTAGTGGAAGAGTTCTCCATTTCAGTAGAAGACCAAAGCAAAAGGAAGTGGGCTTACACCTACATCAAGAAAGTTTCGATAGATTGAGGGAGATTAAGTGTAAAATAACTAAATATTGTATTTTCTTTATGCTAAGATGTTTATTTTTCACATATTAATATTCTTAAATCAGCCTGAATATTATAATTAATGTTAAATCATAGTTGCTTCCAGGCAGTGTGTGCAGTTGTGATATGGTCATCTTTACATGGAAGAATTTAGCCACTGACATTTTCACTTAATAGATTATAGAAGTGACAAAGCTAAGGTGTTGGCTTAATTTCTGAAAGAAAACTATTTACTATCCAGCAATATGTAATTCAATTAAGAAAAAAACAAAATTAGTTTAAATCACTGGTATTCTTTCATTTGACTTCAAGTGCTAATGTGGTGAAGGTGTCAGGAAAGAATTCAGCAGACTCATCATCCATGCTGTTCTTGCACTGGCAGGGGCCACACTTAAGTTGGAAGAATCTTTATTATGGGTTTGAAAAAAAGTGTAGACCCAAATCTTGTGAATCCCAAAAGGAAGTGGTGTGTAATTTTATGGATGGATACATGTCATAGTTGTGTTAGTGTAGTTTACAGTTTGTGTACATATAATGTAGTGGGTTTTTCCCTGAAGCACTCTTATTAAGTTGTCTCATCATCTTACAATCAGTGATAAGAATAGGAGTAATTTGGTTTAGAACAGCAGTGTTATGTATTAGAAAGAACACTGTCTTGGAAGCTAGATCTGTAAAACAACTCAGCCTCCTACTGACTCTTTAGCCCTTGAGCAATTCACTTCCTCTTTAAATATCAGTTTCCTTATCTAAAACTGAAATAATGAGCTGTATGTACCTTGAAAGAATATTGTGAGGATTAAATAAGATTATGTATGTAAAGAGCCTACCACAATGCCTGACATGTTGCAGGTACTCAGCAAAGTCAGCCCAGCCACTGGAAACTTGAGTCAACAAAATGATTTCAGTAATGCTGGCTGAAGGGTGCATTTCTCTGATTTGGTCCCATGTAGTCTAAAGAGTATTTCTCACCATTTCAGAATCCATGCCGCATTAGTCAAGAAGATTTTTCAAAGTCTTCTACGTTATGTTTTACAGAAAGTATGATGTATTTAAGCATTTTTTCCAATATATAATAGTATAGAATATGTTTTTTTTCAAGTTACTGCCCTCTTTTACCCTCTTCCCATTATGATCTGCCTCCTAGAGGGGTAGCCCCACCCAGCTAAGAGTAATTGCTCTAAAACATGGTATCAGACAGCGAGACCTAAGAAAGATTTACACATTTATTTTAGGTTCATATTAGGAGTACAGATCGTCCGTGTATTTGCTAAACACATTGGGTAAAGAGAAGAAACGTGGAACTAGCCATCATCCTGCGTATCCTCCTTCAGAGTCAATCCAAATAAATGTAATGGGACAGTATTAACAAGGTGACCTATCGATTTTTATGCACGATTTTACTACTATGTGTTTGTCAGCATGGAGATATTAACTGTCAGAAAGCCAAGGGAAAAAAAATTTTTTTTAAAGCTAGGATACCAGAAATTTTAAAAAGCTCTGTGGGCCAAGCTGCTTAAAGAAACACAAGGCCAAATTTTATACCAGTCCCTAGGGAGATACAAAGAGAAAAGCCTTCAGTAGCCCTGATCACATTTCCGTCACTCCGGGATACTGTCTCCTACAGGTGTTCACAAAATAATATCACGACCTGGAGTTGGCTGTCCTGTCATGGCTTTTTCTGATTTTCTGCTAGCTGGACTTTCACTCAATCCTAAAGCTTGCTTCCCACCCAGCCTTCACAATGGATTGACAGGATTCCTCTAGCACTATTAACTTTCAAAGCCGCTCATCTATTTGCATATCTCCGGCAAGGCACGCCACACCAACCTGGTCTTGCCACAGGCTGCTTTGGAGCCAGAATTCCTTGTCTGCTTTGTTCAGCAACTCGAAATATACTCAAGGAACCCCTCTACTTGAGAGGGAAGAAAGGGAAGGATTCCAGGGTGGAGCACAATGGCCAGGCCATGGGAAAATTCCAGGAATCCTGTGAGCCACTGTCCTTACCCCACGTCGTGCCCTGCCTTACTAATCTTTCGGATTAGTTCAGCCTAATGAAAACCAACAACATAATAAAGCAAGTAATGATACTCATCGTTTGTCTTTCGTCTGCTTTGTTTCATTCTGCATGCCTTGGTTTAGCCAAGCAGAATTCTCCAGAAGCCCTACCAACCAGCTCCTGGGACTGACAACTTTAGTGCTCACCTTAGGGAAAGAAGTAACTGATAAGGATCCAACCACTAAAAACTCATTGTCTGTTCATAGAAAATATGGGTGTGTGTGTGGGGGGGGGTTGGTTGATATTCTGTCTTTCCCGAGGACCATGGGTTCGGTTCCTCAACACAGTAGACCCCTATTTCTCTTAACTTCTCTTTATTATGTTCATAAATAGCAAAATACTATAGAAATTCACACCGACAGCTCTTAGAATATTTTCAATTCATTATTTAGCATTACTTATGAAGTTAAGTCTTCCTGCGAAGGGGAAAACATTCTTTACTTCAGGTGTCAATTTTTTTCAAAAATATAGGTGGGTCTTACTATAAGGCAAACTAA
This sequence comes from Monodon monoceros, assembly GCF_005190385.1. Lineage (NCBI taxonomy): Eukaryota > Metazoa > Chordata > Mammalia > Artiodactyla > Monodontidae > Monodon > Monodon monoceros. Next base: position 64,356,987 of record NW_021703771.1, read on the forward strand.
AACTCTTTATGAACAGTACACTATTTGTTAGAAAATGTCCTTATATTGTTTTTTCTAATTTAAATAAGTATGGCTACCAGGAAAAAAAAATCATTTTTCTCCTTGCTGGATGAAAATAGGTCAAGTAATTTAAGCCAATCCATTGCAATTAAAATTCTGACATTGCCATTGTTCCTTCTATTCTGAGGGGAAAAGACAAACAGAACACACGGTAATAAGGGTTCATTGGCTAAGTTACTTGATGTTACTACCTATGGGGTCTCCTGCTTCAACCTGCCCGGGAGCTTCATTCTGATGATAGTAGTATAAGTACCAAAATGATGACTACCATCTCTGAGGCTGTGTCTCTCTCTTGTGCCAGTAAAACAATAGAGGAGAGGAGAAAATTGCCAATGGCTTGAGTCCTAAATTCCTTGAATTCTGCATTTATTTATTTTGGGGAGATAATGTTATCTGCCAAGTTTATTTTAAAGTAAATTCTACTGAATCAATTAGGCAGCAACACTCAGTCTCATTAAACATCCTGTGGCCCTTTTCACAAGATTAGAGCCTGTGGCTTGATCACATTCCAATGTAGGTAATTTCATTCTGCATTCCAGGAGATTCTCCTCCACCTTTCTAACCCTGTACATCAAATGCATTATCATTTGCACTGATCCCAAATCGACAGTTCTGTTGTGAGGGTGAAGAGTGTGTCAGCTTTAACTGACAGGCTAAACAGCATTGCTTTTAGTAAGAAAATCCCTTAGCCAATGCCTATTTTGAAATTTCAAGTATGTACATTTAATCATAAGTTAAGGTCTTTGGTAATAAGTAAAATGCTCTTATTTTCATAATGGGTGTTTATTCTGGAATCTTCTTTGATAAAAAATTTGTTTCTCAAGTATATGCTGTTTGCTTCAAGAGAGAAAATGAAGTCTTCAGAAATGGTAAAAAACAGACAATAAAACAAACAAAAAAAACCCTCTTGAGCAAAGACTTTTCTTTGACCTTCTAAATAAATTCCACAAGGGGGCGAAAACACCTAATGGTCCAGGACGCAAGGTTTATACTTCAAAGCTGGCCACCCATAATAGATTAGTGGATTAATATTATGCTCTAAAGGATCTGGCCTTTAGTGTTGACATCAATTTATTGCTATCCCAGTTTACAGTAGTAAAAGTCTTGGAGACCATAAACTTCACAATAGATGTCAGCCTTCTGATACTAGTGCTTTAGACTAGCACCCCATAAACAGTGGTGATTAGGTAACTGTTCTTCAAACACCCATCCATAGCTGTAACGTCTTTATCAGCTCCAGCAGGGATACTGCCACCAGGATTTTTAGCAGCTACAACAGAGGTATAAGTTTTTTATAATGTGTTCTTCTTTTTCTCATGTGTTTCTATGATATTTTGCTGTGGCTTATCAGTGATCTCTTCTTGAAAATCAAGAGTGTCTAATTGTGGGCAAAGCTTAAAGAATAGAAGCTCTCTTGTACCATATTAGAACTTTTTGAAAAACGGCCAAGGTACAGAGGTCAAATTTCCCCATATGCTACAAGCAACTTAGTAGGAAGCAAGACCGCTAAAGGTTTTGCAAATGTCTGCCAGTAGCCTGGTGATCTAGGTCACTGTACAGGTTTCATTAATCAGGTTGTTCAAACAAGGAGTTATTTTTCCCTGCTTAAGAGACCTGCAGATATCACATAGAATCTGCTCAATTGTTGATCATGAAAGAGTTTTAATGAAACAGAGATCATTCGAACGAAGGGGACGGGAGAGTTTGTACTGAAGAGAAATTGTGCTTTTAACCCAGCTTTTCCTGTTGAGTCCCCTGTTCTGGCAGAGATAGGCTCAGGATCTAATAATAGTTCCTCCGGCTCTGCATCTCCACATACGTGTTCCGGCGTTAGAGCAGCAGGAGGAATTTAGTGACAGAGCAGGTGTTGTGGCTTATTCCCTGGCAGAATAAAAAAAAAAAAAAAAGACAGTGCCTCCAATGGCCTTCCTTTTTATTTTCTTCCTGGCACAAGTGGAAAAGAACTAGAATTGTTGTATTAATATGTATGCAAACATATTTTTTCACTTGAGCCTCTGGAAAAAAAAAAAAAAAGAAGAAAAAGGAAAAAAAAACTTGCTGTGAAAATGCTTAGCCAGGAAGATTTACTGCTGGTTGCAGATTTATTATTGACATGTCTAAGTGGAAGAAAACTTCAGTTTTAACTATTAATGTGGAAAATCTGGATCAGCCTTTAAAATGGAGTAAAGAGCTTTGAACGATGTATTTTCAGAGAAATTATTTACTTACAACATAATTTTTAATAAGGAAGTGTCAGTTAAGAGGTGTAAAAAGAACCCAGTGCAGTATGCATCTTAATTTTAATGGCCTGCCTTGGAAATAGAATTATAGAATGTAGGTGATCTGAATTATACTGAAATCAGCTTTTATGCCAGACTCACTGTAATTTAACACTTCTATATACCCTCCTCTCCTGATTTTTTTATTATGAAATATGGGATTTAAGATCAGAATCTAAGAGTCTAAATGAAATGCTCTTTTAAAGGATTATTTGTGAGATTTTCCACAACCTACATTTCTGTACTCCTCCAGTAGGTTATATACAAGACCGTATTTTTTCATGAGTGTACCGTGTGTTGCTCTTATAAGCTAGGAAAACATGAAAGGGAAAACAAAATTCTTTCTCCTTCTAACTGGGATCATTTGAGATTTTAACAATATTACTTTTTCCTGTGCTTGATTATATAAGGCAAAACTTGACACCTACTTGACTGTAGTTATGTCTTCTTGATAACGCATCCAGGTAAAATTAAAAAGGATCTTATCCTCATGTCCTTTGCACCCAATGCCTGTAACAGTAAAAGCTCAGAATTCTGGAAAACAGGGCATGCTTGAGAGGGAACATCTTGTAAAGATTGTAATTTGACCTTTGCGTCAACCTTGCTGAGTAAATTTTAAATATTATAAGAGAACAAAATCGAAAGCTTCAAGGTGGAATACCACTCCCTCTTCTTCTTAGAACTATAAACCAGCCAGAAGCTTTTTCAGAGATTAAGCTAGAAAATGTGTGCCTCTCTTTAATACTTTTGCTGAGAAATAAAATTCGTCACTAAGAGATAAAGGTAGATTTATATTTAATGCCATCCTCATCAATCTTCCAGTATTTTATTCCAGTCTACCTCCACTTAAGTAGTTGAGTCAGGTATAACCAGAAACACTTGATTTTTTCCCCTCCCACCCTGTGAAATAATATTTATAACATTTAGTATTTCAAACCTTTTAAACTCTGGAGTACGCTTGAAGATGATGGCAATTAAGAAAAAAAAATGCTCTTTGACAACTTCGCAGCTTTTGATTAAACCACACCAAGAGGCATGTTACAGTGATAACAATGAAGCATTATGCCAATTATGTTAAATCCTGCTCTCCGCTTTAAGCTCACCATGACCTGTTTTAGTGTCCTGTAATTTATCCTCTGGAATGCTTACTCTCATCAATAAAGTGTTCAAGAGAAAAAAAGAAAGCCACCAAAGGGAATAACCACCCCCAAATGACTTCTAGAAAACAAGTATTTCTTAACTTTTTATTGACATTGGCAAATTAAAATAGAATAAATTAACAAGTATTTTTTCAAAAAAATGTTTTGTACAAAAATACTGTCAAAATTTCCTAAAAAGCTTTCAACACAGTAGTATCTTTTCATGTACTGAATATAACTATTAGCACAGTGTCAAAAATGTTGAAGACAGAAACAAAATAAAAATCTGTGAAATGTTTGCCACTGATGACATTCCACACCCTATTATTGTCTGTACATATCGGGGAGGGGGACAGCCACCTTGAAAGTGAACAGTATGACTTTTCCTGATCCAGAATGGTTTGGCCCACATCTGTTTAATCTTCCAGTTTAGCATATTTTAAAAATTAGTCTGTACTCAAATGCATAGTTAAAAATATGAAGCGAGATGGCAGAGTTTGTGCAGTAATATCTGCCCTTCAAAGTTCATGCAACCAACTAATGCAATTTTTCCTTTCCCTCGTAAATCTGAATGCAGTTCAGTCATTTGAAACCATCTACAAAATCCACAAGATTAAGCAGTTTGCCAAGATTAATATCTAACAGTTGAGCACTGGAGAAAGTGAGGAAATAAGGAGTAAAAACAAACAACAAAAAAGACCAAGTTAACTAGATATTTCAACTACATAAGGGAGGTGAATGTCAAGGCTACAAAAACGAAACAAAAACAGAAAAAAAAAAAGTGGCAGCAATTTTTTTAAACCAATTTGTACAAGTTTATAGTTTACTTTGTTTCCAAGTTCTCAAACCTTTCACGATCTGAAAAGTGAGATGCTGTGTCTAAGGGAATGTTTTTTAATTCACACCGAAGAAATTGGGGGATTTGATTTCTTTCGCCGGGATTTCGATCGAGTCAACAGCTTACTCTGCTGGGCTGTTGTTTGCACACGAAGTCCGTCATAAAATCAAACTCGTTTTGCCCCAGCCAGAGTTCGGGCAGCTCCTTGATGCGGTCCAAACCCATTTCTATCACTAAGGACATAAGCACTTCCTCGTCGATGAAATCAGTGTCTATGACATTGGGCGGCAGCATTGCAGCAGGGACGTGGGCCACGGAGGCGGGCATGTTGCTGCTGCCGCTGCCGCCGCTGCCGCCGCCGCTATTGCTGTTGCCCGCGCCGCCGCCCGAGGTGCCCGCCGAGCCGCCGGGGGTGCTGCTGCCGCCCGAGCCGCCGGGGGTGCTGCTGCCGCCGCTGTGCTTGGGGTTGCAATCTCGGAAGTGCTGGTTTGTCCCGTTCATCTGGTGGCCTGCAGCAGGGTGCAAATCCGGCATGTAGTGGTTGTGGGGATAGGGGTGGTGGTTGAAATACTGGTTGTTGAGCTTCTGCAACTGCATGCTGGCCGGCAGAGAGCCTCCCTGGCTGGCCACCGGGGGGCCCATGAACTGGGAGCTGTTAAACCTGGCCCCGGGAGCCAGCGCGCTCGGGGGGTGCCCTCCGTTCACAGTCCCCGGCCCCATCGCGTGCCTGATGCCGCTCGTGGCGTTCATGTTGCTCGCGCCGTAGTGTATGTGCTCGCCCATTAGGGCGTTGAAGGCGTGTTGGGGCTGCTGCTGGTGATGATGGGGGCTCGGGAACTGCCCCACACCCATGCGGTGGGCAGGGTGGTGGTGCAGCCCGTTAGTGCCGTCGGGGAAGCGCCCGTGGTTCATGGCCATCATATGGTCTGCCATTTCCAGTCCTGAAAGTGAAAAGGGCAGACGGTAAGCCCTGCGCCACACGTGTCGCCCACCTCGGTGCACCCCACTTTTTCTCGGCTGTGGCCCCCAGGCTCACCCGACGCACTTCGGCTGCGAATCATCATCCCGAGGATCCCACTAGGAGCCTGTGCACCCGGGCTCGCCACCAAGGCGGACCTGCCACCCACAACAGAGCCGCGCGCTGCACAAACAGCCCTTTCCCCTGCGACCGGGCGGGGGACCCAAGCCCACACCCCCCTCTGCTACCCGAAGTCGCCTAATAAAGGAAGTGCCCCGTAGCTCTGCCGCGAACTTCAGGCATTAAATCAGCCCTCCTCATCCTGTTGTTGCACATCCTGTTGTTATTCCCCAGCTCCGCCTCACGCTCTTCCTCCGGGCAAACCCAGCCCTCGGAGGACTGGGCTGGCAAAAGCCCCAGCCAGCTTCGCGCGCCGCGCTTACCTTCCGTCCTTGCAATTTCTGCTCCGAAGACCGAGGGCAGGATCGTCGGGTCCAGGACCGGCTCAGCAGCACATAGAGGGGGCCTTTCTGGCGTGCAAGGCGCTCGCTGTCGCGAAGTCGGCGCCGAAGTCTTGCAGCAGCCGCTGGGGCAGAATCGGAGCCGTTCCCTTTTATTTCCCCTCTGCTGCCCTCACAGCTCGGCAAGACCGCCCGGCAGCTGCCAACAATGAGCTGTGTTTCTTAGGGCTTTGGCCACAGTTAATATAAGGGATTTCAGGAAGGGCGGAGCGAGAGCCTCCGGGAGGGCGGCGGGAAAACGCGGATTCCGGAACATCGGGCACACCGGACCGTGTCGGGCAGCCGAGTCCCCACTGCCGGAGGCACGTGCACAGAGGCTGCGGGCCCAGGCGCCGCCCCGCTGACCCCGGATGCTGGCTTCCTCCCGGCCCACAAATACCAGACCAGGCCGCCCCCGGAGCAAGGACAGAATCCTCTCTGGACTCTCAGCCCGAAGGTAGCGCCTGCCCGGAGAGCAGCGAGGAAAACTCACCGCCCCCCTCTGGCCGGATTCCCCACCCCGAGCTCACCTAGCGATCAGTGCTGCTTTCTGTGGGAAAACGGGTTTCACCCAGCGCCCCGTCCATAGTGCCCTTCTACCTCCCCGGCTTTGCAAAAGCCTACCCAGGTTGCAAAGAATGGCTGTGTTTACCCGTGTGGGTTTTTAAGCCCCGGGCAAATAATGCCCCTTCCCCTGTGCGCGCTTTCCTGGGCTGTGCTTTTGTGGTTTTATAGGGGCAGTAGGTAAACCCGATTTAGACATTCTGCGTGTGGATGCATTTTTTCCCCACTCCTTTCAAGGACAGGAGCGGGGGGCGGGGAGCGGCAGCAGCTGCAGGTGGACTGAGCGCGCTCGCGGGCCCGACCGCCTCCGCTCCAGCGCCCTGGAATCCGGTCCGTGCTTTCGGGGCCGCTCGCCGCTCCCGGGGTACGTGTGCTTCTGCTAAGTTTGCGTTTGCAGCTCTTGGTAGCTTTGGCATCCGAGCTGAGGCGTCTCTGCTCTGTAAACAAACTCAGCGATCCTCGTCCCCAGATCCACCTTTTTGCACATACGCAGTTTCTTGCTTCTGCTGTTGCCCTTGATCCGGGAGGTGGGGGTGTGTGCAAACTTGCATAGCCTCCCTCCGGGCTCTGCCTGACGGTTTGGGGTTGATTTAGAAGCGAACGGGTTTGTAATTAAGAAATTCGGGGGCTGAGTAAGGCTGCTGTAGCTGGAAAAGGAAAACAAATAGATAACATGGTAATCGCTTTGTAAATAAAGTCGTTCTGGAGGTGGGCACGTAGCTGCACGTCCCGTATGGCACCGTGGCACACACTGCTGGGACTCTCCCTTTTCAGTGAAATTGCTCAGTGGGGTAATAGGCGATAATAATAACCTTGCTTCCCTGAACGCGGCACAACTAGCCTGGTCGTCCATTTGGCTCACTGACTTGCAAATAAAAGCCCTAACGCCCGTCTGGGCCACTACCCAGTCGGAGCTCTCTTGCTTTTTCAAATGCGGAAGCCGAGTTGTTTCCCCAACACCATGATGAGGCTGCTCGGAGATTTTATATTGCTCTTTATGTGGTAAAAGTGACTTTAGCGCTCCGAATAAGGACTTCTGTTCAGAGTTGTTTCTTCATAACTCGATATCCATTGACGACTTCCTGCTGCGAAGAGCAAGTCCCCCGCCCCCCTCTTTTTTTCTCCCTTCTTGCTCGCAGGACTTCTTTAGGCCCTTCTTGAGGACTGGAAATTCTGATATATTTCCCCTTTCAGGAATTTGCAGAAGAGAACGAATCCTGATTATTTGTTTCGATTACCTCTCTGTCTTCCTCTAGTTATAATATATGTATAGAATATTTAATATATATATTTAAACATTGTTACTGTCTTCCTCTTTTCTTTTCTTTCCTTTTGCACACTCTCCAGTATTTGTAACCGTGTATGCAATAATTTTTAAAGCTCAGAAATACTTGCTTTTTGGATACTTGTGCACAGAATACATCACAGTTTTGGTTGCAACAATCGCCTCATCTCCTGTCCACCCACCACTTTTACCTGTAGGTCATGGACTTGCAGCTACAGAATCGGAGGCTTGGAAGAGACCTGCCACTTCCTATCAAAAAACAGACTCGAAAATATTGGTCAACCCCAGACTCAAAAATTGCCAGATAGATTGTTTACTTCCCTTCCTAGTACTGCAGTGTCTTGCGACACAAAGACCAGCTCCTGAATGTCTAAATCTAAATTCCTCTTGCAACCATTAAGGAAAGGTGCAGCTCCATGCTGCTCCAGTGGTTCCACATACTATTGGGAAATCCCTTGAAAGGTCACCTCCCCGTCCTCCACCCCTTAGAGGGAAAAGAAATTCCTTCTGGGGCCAGCTGGTTAGAACCTGGTATGCTTTGTTCATTTATTCATTCATCCAGTGAATATTTACCAGGTGCCAGGCACTTTTCCTAGCTTCTGGAGAGACAACCAAGACAGGAACTCATGGTCAAACTGTGCAGCGGACAAACAAGCCTCGGACACACTTTGGTTAAGTGTCACAACAGCATTACACACAGGCACTTCCAGGGTCACACAGGAGGGACACCTAACCTAGTTTTCGGGCCTTGGGAAGGCTTCCCAGTGGGGTGGTGATAAGTTGAGGCCTGACTATGAGTAGAAGTTAGGCCATCCCAGGCAGGGGGGGCGGGGAGAGAAACAAGGTTGGAGAGGTAAAGGGGCTGGATCCTATGGGCACTGGTCCCCAAGCTGAGAAATTTGGGTTGTATCTTGAAGATAATGAGAAGTGAGTGAAGGCTTGTGAACCAGTGAGATGATCAAATTTTCATTTTAGAGAGACCAGGACAAAACTCTGGAGAATGGATTGAGAAAGTAAGACCGGGGACAGGGAGTCCAGTTAGGGGGCTGTTACAGTCATCCAGCCCCAGGGCTAGGCAAAGCCCAGTGTAACCAGGGGTTTATCCTGTGAACCGGGGTGAGGCAGTGGTCTGCACGTGGCCCTGATGGTACTAGATGGTTGTATTAGTTTCCTAGGGCTGCCGTGACAAGGTACCACAGACTTCGTTTACAATTCTCAGGCGTAAACAAAAGAAGATTGTTGTCTCACAGTTCTGGAGTCTAGAAGTCCAAGATCAAGGTGTTGGCAGGGTAGGGTCTGAGGGCTGTGAGGGAAAATCTGTTCCGTGCCCCTCTTCTAGATTTGGCGGTTTGCTGGCCATCTTTGGTGTTTCTTGGCTTGTACAGGTATCACCCCAATCTCCGTCTTAATCCTCACGTGGTATTTTTCCCTGTGTGTGTCTCAGTGTCCAAATTTCCCCTTTTTTATAAGGGCACCAGTCATATTGGACTAGGGTCTATCCTAATGACCTCATTTTAACTTGATTACCTCTGTAAAGACCCTGTCTCTAAATGAAGTCCTTTCTGAGGTACTAGAGGTTAGAATTCCAACATTTTTGGAGGGACACAATTCAACCCATACCAGTGGTGGAGAAACTGAATAACACAAGACCCCCCCCCCATTATGGAAGAAAGACATAGCCTGGAACTTTCTTCCCAGCTCTCCTGCTGGCCTACACTTTCATTTCTTCATGTTTCTGCTGCTCAGACACCACCTCTATGAGGTCTTCCTGATTATCCTTCCCAACTAGCAATATCCCTCTTTGTTTTCTTACACTGTTTTGTTTATCCTCTTAGCATTTATCCCACCTGACTTGTTGCATATTGAATTTTCACTGTCTTCCCCCCTGGAATGGCAGCTCCAGGAGAGCAGGGACCTTGCCTGTTTGTTTTTTCAGTGTCTAAAACAAGTCTTTTACTGATTAGATTAGTGAGACGATGGATGGATGGATGGATGGATGGATGGATGGATGGATGGATGGGTGGATGGATGGATGGGTGGATGGATGGATGGGTGGATGGGTGGATGGAAGGAAGGAATATAGCAGAATTACCAAGGAAACCCAAATAAAGGGCTTAAGGGCCGGTGGTCAGGAAAGATTTTCTGGAGAATGTTAATTTTAATGCTGGCAGTAGAGAAATCTAGTGGAAAGGAGAACAGCAGCTTACCACTGTCTGCATTGTGGCCTGTTATGGACTTGAGGAAAACTGATCTGTTTGGGAGGGATCGTTGGCTGCTGAGTATGGAGGAAGGTCCCCATTGGTGTGCAATTTTGATTGAAATTCAAATCAAATTTGAATTTGATTCACATTCAAGGCTTTTGGAGGTAAGCCTTGGGCTTCAGCTAAACTGAGTTGAGGAAAGGCTGACTGAAGGACCCAGCTTCAAAAAATATACGAAAGAGTTCATACCTGCGTGGTGGAGCTAGGGTGAGGCTGGGGCGCAGTGTGGGGTTTAATATGGGGTCTTTTTTGTGCTTTACCTAAATGATCTCACCTAATCCTCACCTTAGCAAGTAGGGATTACTTTCATCACTTCAGAAAGGAGGACTTTGAGAGTTAACAAAACAACCCTACCGCAGCCCCCAAACTATCTTCTCAGAGGGATTAGGGAAAAGGGGAGAGAAGGAATCAGTCAGAGCCAGACACTGGTTGGGTCCATTCTCCTCTTCCCCTCCTCCCAAGACCTTGACTCCAGGTCTTAGCTGGTGAGAAAAACACTGCTGCTGCTTTGTTCCACCATCCACTTGGCCACCATAATGACACAGGACCTCTGACTGAGCATGAAGTGTGGCAACAATCCATTTCTGCCTTTCTCCTTCTCTCTCCTATTCTCCCTCATTCACAGGATGGAAAATTCTGATATTTTACTGGTCTGTGGAATAACTGGGGGTAGGAAGTGTCAGTGGATCCAGATCCAGAAACTGCGGATGGACTTTAGTGGCAGGGTGAGGACACATGGTTAGTAAAGAGGCAGAAGCCCTATATACAACCTTGCATTATCTGCAAGTTGAAGAAATAATGTCTTACATGTATGTGTATATGTCAAAATAAGAAATTCATATAATTTTTAAACCTATGGATTTGGTTCTAATTAATAAAGTGCAAATTTACTGGAAATCATTACTAAACTCAGAATAGTTTTTCTGTCTTTATGTATTTTCACATTTGATAAGAAATACAGTTATTACCGTGAAGCGGGGGACAGTGAAATGTTCTTGTTAAAAAGGGGCTTTAAACTTGATGGAGTTGATTCTGTCTCACCTGAGAAGATGGTTAAAGATTCTAGAACATCATCTCTGATTCAGCAGATTGGGCGTGGGGCCTGAGGATCTACATGTTTTAAAAAAATCTTCCAGTTAGTTCTGATGTTTAGCCAAGTTTGCAAACTACCCATCTTGTCCATAGGTGAATGACAACTGGGGTTGTTCTAAAAGTGATCACGGGTGTGGGGTAAGCCTGGTTTATGCTCATAAAGTCCTGTTCCCCTGGATTGCTGCCCTCTGCCCCCACCCCCCCATGACTGGAATTTTGCCTATCTTTGAAGGTCCAGTTCAACTGACGTCTCCTCTTTCAAGCCTTCCCTGATCCCCCAGATAGAAAGGATTCTGGCTCCCTTGGTGCTCCCAAGGCATTTTGCTCAGATCTTCCTTTATGACTTATTCTGGCTTGAGTTATGGGCATTTGTACCCTCCTGTAGCCTTCTCTGTAATGGCAGAGGTTCCTTGGTGAGCCCCCAGGGACTACACAATGTCATGCATAGAGTAGCTTTTATTAGTCTGCCCGGGATGCCTTAACAAAATACTACAGACTGGGTGGCTCAAACAACAGACTTTATTTTCTCATAGTTCTGGAGGCTAGAAGTCCAATATCAAGGTGTCAGCAGGGTTGGTTTCTTCTGAGGCCTCTCTCCTTGGCTTGCGGATGGCCGATTTCTTGCTGTGTCCTCACCTGGTCTTTTCTGTATTTCCTCTGTGCTGAAGTCCCGGGTGTCTCTTTGCGTGTCACGAATCAGATTGGATTAGGACTCACCTACATGGCCTCATTTTAATTTAATCACCTCTTTAAAGACCTTATAACTAAATACAGTTACATTCTGAGATGCTGGGGGTTAAGACGTCAACATATGAATTTTGGGGGACACAGTTTAGCCCATAACATATCTCATGCGTGTTCTGATAAATGACATTTTATTAGTCTACAACTTTAACAATAAACTAGACAATACTTATTTGGGTTATAAAGTTGGATGAGGTATGTTGGAAAGCAGAAGAAGAATTGAGTGACCTTAACTAGATAAATATGCCATCAAGGGCTTCCCTGGTGGTGCAGTGGTTGGGAGTCCGCCTGCCGATGCAGGGGACACGGGTTCGTGCCCCGGTCCGGGAAGATCCCACATGCCGCGGAGTGGCTGGGCCCGTGAGCCATGGCCGCTGAGCCTGCGCGTCCGGAGCCTGTGCTCTGCAACGGGAGATGCCACAGCAGTGAGAGGCCTAAGAACCGCAACAACAACAACAAAAAAAAGCCATCAAAATCAGGATTGTATTCAATAGGAAAAACTTCAAAGGCCCCAGAGGACAATAACAAACTGCACGGGTATTGGATGGGAAATTACCGACTAGGTATAACAAATTCAGCCAAAAAAAAAAAAGAAAATAAAATTGTGAGTCAAACTGAGCTATTGGTTGAATGGAAGGCAGCAATGCAATTCTGTTATTAAAAAGGAAACAACTTGGAGTGTGTTAGGAGTGAGAAAAATCAAATGATAGAGCTGGAAGTAGTCCTTTTGCTACACTTGGCTCTTCTTTAGAGATTGTGGTTGGTTTTTAACTTTACATTTTAATAAAGAGTTACAGAAACTAAATAAGGTTCATTTAAAAAAAGGGAAATATATTTTAAAGGGATGGGAAATGGGACTTATAATGGCTATTTAATCTGGAGAAGAAAAAGCTGACAGGTGACTTAATCCATATGTTCTGGTGTACGCATAGGGAAACTAATATGGTGGATCCTTTCCAGATGTTTTCCTTTTCCACTGAGACAAAGAAGAAAGGAAAGCATTTTTTAAAAAAGAGCTTTAGATCAGTGCTTTTCAAATTGTGTTCTTCAGACCTTGAGTGTTCTTAGCTTCACTTTTACGTGCTTTATATATAAAGGATTTCTTGTTCGAATTTATTTTAAAACATTGTTCTGATGTTAAACAGTTATGAAAACTAAAGCTTCGGATAATACAAAAATCACAGAATTCTAATTTGGGGTGGGACTTTAAAAATAATCTTATCCAAACTCCCTGATTTTCTAGATGAGAAATCTGAAGTCCTGAGAAGTTAAATGACTGCTCATAAAGGACTTCCTAAACATCAGGATTTTAAAACACCAGAGCAGATTATCAGAGGGAACTAAGTCTTTATGAAGACTTCAGTGAAATAGGATAGAGATGTGTTGAATGGTTGCGATCAGCTTTTCCCAACTGGCCTTCTGTGTTATGGGTGGGAGGGTTGTAAAAGGCAGTAACAGAATCTGTATCAATTTCTGCTTTTTAAAAAGTGGGAAGTAAAATCATTTAAAAGTATTTTTTGCAGTTGGAAATGGAAGTTTGAGAGTTTCTGAGAGTGTGCTGAGTGAGCCTACTAAGCTGGTAATAGACATCGAACATCAACAGCAAGCGCTTAACTCAGTTACTCGCTTGCCAAATACCTCAGTCAAAGGGGAGGTTTTTACTGTTTTGCTACTTGAAGTTGCTTTGATTTTCATTCACATATGAATTTTTTTAAGATAGAAAACAAATAGTCCCAAATAAAATAAACCAATGAGAAATGTCATTGTGATAATTATTTTGCAAATGACTTATGACGATGCTCACCCCATGCAGGGGTTTCCTTCATATAATGAAAATTCTTATATAGCACAAATACCTAACTCTAGAACTCAAAAATCAGTGCTAGATACAGAAAACATAGTGATGACTACACCCAGATTGGCCTTCAATTTGTTAGAAATAAAGATTCAACTGCCACATGGAAAAATAGTGAAGTTACGTTTACAAATAATGGCCTGAAACTATTCCTTTTCTCTAATTAGTTATAAATAACACAAAAGTTATTTTTTAAAAACCTAGTTGGTTTTTAAGTACAAAATGCAAGAGCTAAAAGCATGGAGAAATGAAAGTATTTTGTGTCAATTTCTGATATCATTCTATGTAGTTATATTTCAGTCTAGGTTAAATACACATTTAGCACAAAATCCAAAGAGGATATATTGCCTACTTTAAATTTGTCAACAAAATATGCTTTTCCTTAAGATTTGATTCAAAAGAAGTCATACAATAGAAGTCCAGTACATAAGAAAAAAAGAATTTGTTTTTATATTTTTGTGTAATAAATATTATTAAAAATCAGGTTAAAATAAACTCCTCAAGATAAACTTCAATAATATATTTATCTAAAATATAATATTTCATGTGAACTCTCTTCTTTCTGTATGCCATAAAAAATTTAAAAATGACTTAAAAATGCCTAAATGGTTTGTGAAATAATAGTGACGGGGACTCACGGAATAGAAATATTGAAAAATGCTGGCTTGAATCAGTGTTTCTCAAGAGTAATATATGGACCCCTTTCAAAAGAAAAACATCTCTAAGGAAGGCCTCAAATGCTTACTTACATTATTTTTATTACATTTCTTAAGTATGGAACAGTAGAAAATTATATGTGACACACTTATGTTTATAGCTCCTATACAACTGTAATACTAGAACACATTTGCATGCTAAATAATAAATGAAACTAGAGAATCAATAAAAATAGAAATTAACAGCATTTACATGGCAGATTTTGTCAAGATTAAGTCATCCTTTGCAGGGTGAATCTAGCAAAAAGAATTGCAGCACGAGTTTTTTCCTATCAAGTTCGGCTAGCTGATGCTATAGCTTGCTGTTCAATGAAATTCTCTATTTGAACCATTGCAAAACTTTATGTACAATGCACCATGACTTTTGGTTTTCACATGGTGTGAAGCTATCACTTATATGTTAAATCCACGTCTATTCTTGTCTTAACTAGTATTTAACAGTTAAAGTAATGCCGTTTGGCACCTCCATGATTGTAATCACAGATCTGGATATTGAAAGAGGGTCAATTTGGATAATCCATAATATGCTTGTAATAATTTATTAAAAATTAACAACAAAATGAAAACATAAAGTTAAAGAGGTCTTGAAGAGAAAAAGAGACCCCTTCCCCCCCCCTAATCTTTTAAGGACTATGAAAGATCCATGAACCCTAGTTGAATAAAAACTGATTTTGGTGGTGTTCAGTCTTTGTTATTATAAATATTTTGGATCATATAATTATTTATTATAATAAATAATTTGGATCAATGGCCGAGTCAGGGCAGGGAATGGAGAGCTTAAGCTACTGGGAAGTCTGAATGTTAACCAATTCCTTTTAAAAATATAGGTTTCCTTCTAATATCAAATAAGTATATGACCCCAAAGTTGTCTGTGGGTTCAGTCTTCTTTCACTTGTTGATTCATTAGTTCCTTCTTCTATTCATTCAAATGCCTGTGTAATAACTAGATAAGAATGATTTGTATGAGTGTGTGAATTATTTGTATTTTAAGTGGTATTTTCTGGAGTGCTTGTAGGTGCTTCAGTTCTTTTAAGTAATTTAAACAATCTTGTTTACACCATCAATTTGTAGTGAGCAAGGGATTTCTAAGCTAATTTGCTGTGCAGCCTAGCTTCTGGAATCGGTATGTAGGGGTATCAGAGAAGCAGCTTCAGATTAACTTTGAGATAAGATTATCTTCCTAGGAGTGAAAGAAAAGAGCATAAATGTGTTGCAGATAAGATCAGCATTCTTAGCAGGAAAGCCCCAGCTTCTTAGGCCTCCTGGGTCCCCTTGAGATTTAGTAGCCACATAAATTCCAGGCACTAGAAGCGCATATTTCCTGTTGTAAATTAATAACCTGCTCTTCATCAATCTCTTGTGGTCTGATGAGTGTGGGAGCCAGTTCAGCTCTGGATGGATGGACCAGCCAAGCTGAGGACCAGGCCTTGGTCTGTGGTGTCTTCACCAAAGGAAAGACATAAGTGCAATGACCGATCCTTCGGCCTCCCTCTTTTCCTGTTATCTCTGAGCTACAACTACAGTGGGCTGCTGAAATAATTTGAAATTCTGAATCATAATACCTTGCCATCCTATGAAGCTTTACTGTGATTTTGCTCCAGACGGGTTAGGACCTCCATTATTGCCCCATTATATATAATGCCTCGTGATCTTCCGTCATAGTCCTTCTTGCAATGTGTAGTTACACATTTATTTTGTGACTCTTTAATTACTGTCTCTATGATGGCAGGGACCACGCTTACCCCAGTGTCACAGCATCATATCCCCAGTGCAAAAACAGTACCTGGCTCAGAGGCAGTGATCATAAAGCTAAAAATTCTAATTCTTTAACCCTTACAGTTAAGCCATTGAGATCTAATTTAAAACCTTCTTTAAAAAAAAATTTAAGGGCTTCCCTGGTGGCGCAGTGGTTGAGAGTCCGCCTGCCGATGCAGGGGACACGGGTTTGTGCCCCGATCCGGGAAGATCCCAGATGCCGCGGAGCGGCTGGGCCTGTGAGCCATGGCCGCTGAGCCTGTGCGTCCGGAGCCTGTGCTCCGCAACAGGAGAGGCCATAACAGTGAGAGGCCCGCGTACCGCAAAAAAAAAAAAAAAAAAAAATTAAAATGTTTTCCAATATTCTAGTTTGCTTCTCTGTGGACTCTGTAAAATTTTTCTCTATAAGTGCTAATCTATGCTAAATAATTTAGAAAGAGCATTCATAAAATTAATTATTATTTATGTTTTCAAAACTTCCTTAGCTCTTGCATTTACCACCTTCTTGAGATTCCACATTCTCCCCAGTAATTAAGCTCTTCTTTAGGCCACTGTTCCTGTATTTTTTTTTTTATTGGCTTTGTGGATCCTTCATTACATATTACCAGGAGGAAGAAAATTCTAAGAAAGAATCGATTCTCTGCCTGGAGGTAGGGGCTCCTCATCCATGTTTCTTTCTACATTTAAGAGGATATTTTGGAAGTGGATCTAGCAGAAGATGAACCCACATGCAGTGTGTTCGTGTGTTCCCATATTATCTGGTGCAATAGTGGAGCATAAGGATGCTTTTTATGAAATATTAATTTAGATGTAAGTTCCAGAGCATTATAACACCAACAAGGAGTCCTTTCTGTGGTCTTTGTTGTTTAATAGGTAGACCTCCTTGCAGAGGAGATAGGAAAAGCTGGTGCAGTTATAAAGAAAAAAGTCCAGAGTTCATGAGGCTAGAGGACTCTGCTATCTGAGATCTTAGGTGATTAGATAAAAGGTGCAAGATTGGAACCCGCAAAGTGAAACTCATTCAGCTAGCTCTAACAGAGCATGGTTTTCCTACAGGTCACCCCCTTTCTGTCATTGCTACCACCACAAACTCCTCCAAGCTGGGGATCATAACTTATTTTTCTTTGTGTCCTAATGCTTGGCACAGTGTGAATTCGTAATATGGTTTGTATGACACTGCCACCTATTTCCTTTTCACTTTACTTGGCCTACAGAGAGTTATTAATTCGGGGAGGGGGGAGAGATTTGGATAAGTAAAATTATTCTCAGGCAATAAAAACAGGCTCAAAAATAGATCAGAATAGATTTAATCTATTTAAATATAGACTTTAAATGGAGAACAGAAACTATATTCTGATATATATTAATTTGGTAAACAACAAAGTGGACTAATTGGCTTTACAAAACTCTTAAAGAGGGCTTCCCTGGTGGCGCAGTGGTTGAGAGTCCGCCTGCCGATGCAGGGCACACGGGTTCGTGCCCTGGTCCAGGAAGATCCCACATGCCGCGGAGCGTCTGGGCCCGTGAGCCGTGGCCGCTGAGCCTGCGTGTCCGGAGCCTGTGCTCCGCAACGGGAGAGGCCACAACAGTGAGAGGCCCGCATACCGCAAAAAAAAAAAAAAAGCAAAAAAAACTCTTAAAGAGTTTTTTTTGGAGGAGGTTACTAAGTTACAAAGTGTGCTTAGATACTAAGGAAGTTCACTGAGGTTTGAGTCTGTGCCTTGATCTGTTGTTCTCTGATCATCAACATTGTTGGTTCTTTTTTGTATCCCCCTCTTTGCCACCAAGAGTGTACAACTGAATCATGATGATAGTGATTTTAACTTGATGTAGGTGTTCTCCTAAAAGTGAGAGGGCCTGGGCAGCTAGAGCTGGAAAGGTTTAGTTTTCTTTAAATGCGTCAAGTTACCAACATCATCAAAATCTTTACCTGAGTGTCCATTGATGGATGCATGGATAAAAAAGAAGAAAATTTTGCCATTTCTGACAACATGGATGGACCTGGAGGGTATTATGCTAAGTGAAATAAGTCAAACAGAGAAAGGCAAGATCTCACTTGTATGTGGAATCTAAAAAAACAAAGCAAAAAACTCCAACTCATAGATCCAGAGAACAGATTGGTGGTTGCCAGAGGTGGTGGTGGTGGAAATGGGTGAAGGGGATCGAAAGGTACAAGCTTCCAGTTATAAACCAAAATAAATCCGGGGATGTGACGTACAGCATGGTGACTCTAGTTAAAAATACTGTATTACATATTTGAAAGTTGCTAAAAAAAAAAAAAAAGTTGCTAAGAGAGGACATCTTAAAAGTTCTCATCACAAGAAAAAAATATTTGTAACTACGTGTGGTGATGGCTGTTAACTAGACTTGTGGTGGTGATCATTTCACGATATATACAAATATCAAATCATTATGTTGTACACCCGAAACTAATATGTTATATGTTAAGTATTTCTCAATTAAAAAAAAATCTAGTTGGTGCACAAACTGTGACTATAAAATAGTAGGGAAGCGTTCATAAACCATATGCAAACGTGTGCCTGATTCTAGCCACACCTTGAAAGATGCTGGAGTTTCTGAAGTAAACTCATAAGAGTCATGGAATACTGATTGTTACAGTTACAGATGGGAGGGCCCGTAAAAACCATCTAGTCCAACCTATTTCATTTGGAGATTACAGAGATTCAAGCTAAGGGAAGTGAAATGACTTGCCCAAGGGACACAGAGGGAATCAAGAGCAAGCCAGAAAGAGTTGCACAAGGTGATATGAACTGTTCTGCGGAGTTCATGCCCTGTTGCCTATGCCTTGCCGACAAACTTGAGAAGATCAACTGCTCACCAGCTGGCGCTACAGAGAAGCTACAGGTAGCTGAAGGCTGCCCTCACAGTAGAGGCCAAAGACTGTCATCATGAGACTGCCAGGGTTGTTCTTAGCTTCTGGAATCGCTAGACAGGCAAGCCCCTATCAGAACTCATGCCAGGGAGTACATGTAGGTTGTGCTGGTAGCCAGGAGTGTGCTCTGAAGCAGATGAAAGAAAAAGGACCCCTGTTCAAAGGTGCAGAACCAGTTCACTGATAACTTCTTGATGTTCTGCTTTCAGATTATTTCACGAGAACCATTTATGACAGGCGGAGCACTGGTTTGAAGAATACCAGAGGCAAGCGTGGTAGAAATCAGCGTTTATAACTAGGATTCTGGAACACCTAGAGGCCATGATGCAGTTCTGACTTGCGTGAAGACTGCTCAGTGGACAAATAGAATCTGAAAAAGAAAAGTGCCTGATATGGTTTTTAGTGACAAATTAATTGTGTCCCTTTATCAGTGCTAGAGAGACCACTTGATCACCTTTCTTTCCAAACAAGGTGGTTTATTACAAAGTTCTTTTAATTTTCAGAACACAGAGATGAGATAAGGCATCACTGGAATTTTGAAGCATAAACAGACGTGAGGTTTGCCCTCTGAAAGTAAGAAAACTAGAAAGGACCACACGTAATGGGTGAGATTAGCTATCTAGAGAAGTAACTCACAAGACTGTCTACGTGGGTTTGATTGGGGAGAACAGAGATCACCCGGTATCTAACCAAGGTGACCAGGCTATGAGTCTCAGGGAGGTGCTCCCATGACAACAGAGCAATGGAACCACTTTGGAAAAGCCCCAAAGCAACATAAATGATTCGAATCAACTATGAACGTCAAAGTCTAATGAGTTGTCTAGGGGAAGAGGTGTTAACTGAAGGCAGATGGTCAGCATGGCACCTAGATGAAATGGAATCTAAAGACTAAGAATTTGGCTGTGATTATCGGCACTGGACAAACAAGACACAAGTTTTGGTCCCTTGAGAAGTGTCCTCTGCTACATGGGGGTGTTTGCTCACTGGCTTTACCATGGCCTTTGTCAGCTATCTTCCATGATCAGTCTTCTTGCTCTGACTGCATGTCCACCAAGGAAATTTCTGATAAATAATTCAACTTGTAAGAACCAGAAGAAAACATAGGGAATAATGTTAAGATTTTACGGTAGGGAAAAACTTCTGAAGCAATATATGAAAAAAGCATAAGTTATACACAAAAAGACTGCTTCTGAATGACAAATGAGATAATAATGTTAAAAGACAAATAGTGGACTAGAATAATATAAGATAGGAAAAGGATTATTACCCAAAATGTATAAAATATGTAAATTTGTAAAAATATGTTTAAAAATGCTATCAAGCTAAAAAAAAAAAAAAAAGATGAAACCACCCAATAAGAAACTGGACAAAAAAATGAACAAGCAACTCATAGTAAACCACAGGGAACCAAATGATTAATGAATACATGAGATGGTGCTCATAAGTTCAGCAGTAACCAGGGAAATTCAAAATAAAATGCCAATGGGATTTAATTTCACTTTCATAAGTTTGGAGAAATTAAAAACTCTAATACTATTTGTTGTTCAGAATGTGGGGAAGCAAACCAACATGGCTGCTAGGGTGTGAATAGGTATAATCATATCGGAAGGCCCATATCCTGTAAATCAGCAATCCTGCCTCCAGGTGTATACTTTAGAGAACCTCTTGTATGTGTGTGCAAGAAGGGAATGGATAAAATATACTATAGCCATACTATAGAACACTATATAGCAGTTGAAAGAAAGAAGCTAGGTAGGTCTGTGTAAATCTACACAAATCGTTCTCAAAAAAGTGTTTTTTCTTTCAGCTTTGTTTATTTATAATTGAGAAAATGATAAGATATTAAAAAGAAAAGAATCAGGATAGGGTGATAAATGTTAAGAAGATAATCTACGTGGTGGACCCCGAAGTATTTCAGCCACTGAAAAAGCATATTCCTTTCCTATTAAAAATGAATAAATCTGGGGTTGAATATGTATTTTATCTTAATTTTGGTTAGGACATGTCAGACTATAGAGTCTGCTAAGCACTTAAAACATTGAGTTTCTGTACCTGAAAGCTAAGAATCATATTCTGCAATATGGTGACGCCCACCCCCGCCCCCCAACCAAGTATTGTCATCTGATGGCTAAATGGACACCCTCTAGGGCATGGAGAGACAGTTCATTCTCTTTGAAGACCACATCTCTTGACACTGATGCCCTTGGTGTTAGTTTATCTCAAGCCCGATAGATTTCATCAGCAATAGCTTCCACATCAACCAGCATCCTAGTGATGCCTCACCGGAAGCTTCCGGACTCCTGCAAGTCAGCCAGGTAGTGAGAGAAGCATTCTAGTGCCTTTCAGTACTTCTGAAGCCTGTAGGCCATCAAGCTGCTCAAGCTATTTAAAACGTTCAGCGGGTTTTGCTTTTGACTTGAATTATTTAAAATAATATCAGTAACAATAAGAACCTCAAGTTGATCAGAAACTCTAATTGGCAATAATATATTATTATATTTAACAGAAGAAGAAAGTTAAGAATTAACTTATCCAGTTGGCTAGGGATCCCTCTTATCCCCTCCCACCCCCCCCACCCCTCCCAAATAGTCTCTAAGGGAGAAAAACAATAGAAGTCTTTGGTGATGGCTTTTGGCTATCACCAACTGCCACACTGAATTCTCCTCCTTAGACAACACTATGTCTAATGTCTTAGAACTAGAAAAAGAGTGTGCCCTCGGGGAAAATAAAAGAAAGAAAGAGGGCTTCCCTGGTGGCGCAGTGGTTGAGAGTCCGCCTGCTGGTGCGGGGGATGCGGGTTCGTGCCCCGGTCTGGGAGTATCCCACGTGCCGCGGAGTGGCTGGGCGCGTGGGCCGTGGCCGCTGGGCCTGCGCGTCCGGAGCCTGTGCTCCGCGGCGGGGGAGACCACGGCAGTGGGAGGCCCGCGTACCTCAAAAAAAAAAAAAAAAGAAAGAAAGAAAGGAGGGAGATGACACTTGCTGAGGTGCCTGCTGTGTGCCATATAATATGCCATTTGCTTCTGTATACACTGTCTTATTTAACTTCAATATCAACTCTGCTAAAAAAGTATTATTATCTGAGGCCCAGAGAGTAAAGTGATTCGACTGAAGCCACTCAGCTGCCAAGGGGCAGAGCTGGGGTTTTAAATGAAGTCTGCTTGACTTCACAGGTGAAAGACTTTCTATCATTGTCTATTACCTTTAAAAGACAGTGGAACACGACTCCAGACCAAAGTTACCTTTTGCAAAGCAAGGGTTGTGTTTATTGTTTCTCCAAATCCAGAAAAATGGCTTCAAAGTTCATTGGCCTTTCATCCCTTTTTTCCTCCACTTTGAGCAAAGGGCACTATCCTAGATGGAAAGGAAGAAAATGCTTATCCTTTTCTTCTCCTACTGTTCACCTCCCAACTTTGAATGAGATAACAGCTTTTCAAAAGACACAGTACGATAGAAGGACCTACACACAAGAATAAAACAGCAAAAGATAAACATAAAGGGAGGAAGAAAAACGGATAATGGGATCGGTAAATCCTGAGGGAAGCAAATTTTCTCAGAGCTTCCTGGTAGCCAAGGCAAAGGGAGAAACATGCTGGGTTATATGGCTTCAGTGTCAAATGAGGAAAGGACTACTTGTTCATGAGGAAAGATAAACTCTTTTCTTTGTAGTTACTCTTAGTTCTGGAAGGGAATTTATCATGTGAGTTATCCTGAAAGGGATATTCAATGACATAAGGGAAAATACTAGAGAATAGTTTTATTTAAAAAAAAAAAAAAAACTAAGATAATTTTTTTGTCCACTACAGATGTCCAGAGGTGAATTTTTATGTTCTTAGTTGTTTATTCAATATGGCACAAAAATTTTTGATAGGTTGATCATAGGAAGTCTTCCCTTGAAAATCTTCAATAGTTTCCTTCGATGATACCACTCAGAATATTTCTCCCAGAAGTTTTTTAGTGTTGGTCTCTTTATTCTTTCCCTGCCGCATTTTAGACTGAAAATCCTTGAAGAAGGACCATGCTGGCTTCTTGAGCTTTGTATAAAACACACACACACACACACACACACACACACACACACACACACACGCACACACACAGTATACAGCATATAAAGGATCTTTCCATGGAGGCTAGATTTTTATAATGTTTATACTTAAAAATAAATCTACTATCAATATCTACTTGGGAAACATAGCAGTCATGCCAGACATCTGAGTTTAATTCATTAAACCATATCTTTTACATCTGACCTATGACCCACTGATGTATTTGTTTTTCTCCTTGTTAAAGCTCCTAACAAGCCAGACTGAACCATTCACAAGTCTTTCTCTCTTTCTGCTTTATTTCTTGTTGCACATGCCATAAATCAAAACTTTCTACAGACTGCAATGGATAATTTTGGACTTGAATAATCCATTTCTTCTTTCCCATCTTTATTAGAATCATAACAATTTTTAGTTATTTTCCAACTTTCTCCTATTCATAACAGTTTTTCAGTTGCATTTCTACGCATCCTTTCTTTGATTCTGCATGCATAGATTTTGTGTACCTCTGGCATTATACAGGTATATAACTTTTTAAAAATTTTGCATGTGGATTAAGCTTCACTGAAGTTTGAGGCAGACCAAGGGGGAGATTATATTGTAACAGCACAATACATTTACAGCTGATTTCTAATAAATTCTGTATGATTGTTGTGAAAGCAACTGATTCAAACACATTATAGAGGAGTAAAATTATAGAAAAATTAATTTTCCATTATAGAAAAATAACTTTCATGGAAAATACAAAAATATATTTTTAAAAAATGACACAAAAATTGCTAGTTTTCCTAAAGTTGACATTTTAGGAATTTTTCTTACGGTACTTTTCAGAAGGATTCTCCAAGGACTCCAGATGGGTTTGGGGTGAAAGTACAGGACTCTCTCCAGCAGTATTGCTTGCAAAGCTATGTACCTTGACCTTGCACGTGACTGGAATTGCTCTGTGGGTTGTGTCTAACTCTCTGGGCTGCAGGCAGCTAGCTGCCTTTATGCATGCCACTAAGGTGAGTTCAGAACCAAGTTATCACATCAGGGTGGTCTTGGTTATAGGAAAGAGCCTCAGCTGTTAGTTAACAGGCTGTGAAGAAACCATTTATTTGGGCAAAACATAGTACGTTCAAACATGGCACTTTGCTTTCAGCTCTAAGTTCCTTTTCTTCCTTCTAAATACTCTATTTCCCCACCCCCTTGCCTAAGAACTTTTATTTAAAGCTGTTGGACTTTCCCTTTCTACATATCTCTCCAGACAATTTTTTTTTTTTTAGTGGTACACACTTTTAACATAAGTAGAACACTGACAGTAGAGTTGTATTCCCGGTGGGCAGAATTCCTTTTGCATCGTTTCCTCACGACCCCCTAACTTTGGTGGTCTCTTTTTTCTGGCTCATAGCTCTCAAGCTCCTCGTCTCCCTTGGAGGCCTGGTGTTAGCCTGAAGTTGGAGATTTCTGGCAAAAGGTGGTTTGCAACATGTACTCTTCTCAAAGCCCAGCTGCTAGGGGGTGGAGTTCAAGCTGTGAAGACCCTGCTTTGTTGGTGTTCTTTGCCTGGCTTGCAGAATTGTCAAGTGGGGACGGGGGAGAGAGAAACCATTTTTTTTTCAGGATGCTTGTGCATATCAAATGCGACTTCCTAGAGGCTCCTTCTATGCTGTTTCTGCATTTCAAAGAGGGTTTATTTATGCCATTAGTTAAGTCATCACATTTAAGGCAAAGAGGCTTTTTACAGGTGTGGAACTCTTTAGAAAGGACTTTCTATACGTTCCCCTGTGTTGAGCTGACAAGAAGTTCCCACATGCGTTGCTGTGCTAATTCAAAAGATGCTTTGTTGCTCTAAGCAGAAAAGCAAACACTTCAGGAAGAGAAGTTTTCGCAGAATATTGCAGATCTGGTGTGAGTGAATGTAACTAGGATTTTTCTTCCCTTAGCAGATTCATCTTGGCAATCACAGTTATAACTATTACCATTTAGTGACACTAAGCTTGTTTGGTGCCATTGTGAGAAGGCTCCGAGTTATCCCTATGCCTCCAAGTCTCCCATTTCTTCACAATGCATTCTACACACTACAGCTAAAGTGATCTTTCTAACAAAAATCATGTCATGTTACTCCTTCCTCCCCACTTAAAATCCTTCAAGGATCCACAGAAGGCGATGCTACCTTTTCAGTATAGCAGAGAAATCCTTCAGGCCCTAGTCCCTGCCATCCTGCCCAAATCTACTCTCCCACAATCAGTATGCTTTCTAAGAGCAATAGAGAAACAGCATGTATAAGCACTAGTTATTAAGTACCAAGCTTGGAGCTAAATGCTTTGTGTGCACTTTGACCCTCTTAATGACTCCAAAAATTAGATGTCCCTATTTTACAGAGAAAACAGAGGCTTAGAGAGGTTAAGTAGCTTGTGGGAAGTCATCAGCTTGTGAGTGGTGGAGGGTAGAGTCCTTTCCAGGTGGTTTGTCATCACGGTCTGTGAGTTTAACAAGTGTACTATACTGTCTCTCCTGCTGAATTGCTAAGTTGTTTCTGTTCCCACTTCCTGGAAAGGCTTATCCCATTTGTTCAGCTGGCTGGCTGGCTTCTCCACCGTAACATGGCTCAGTTGCTAACTCCTCTGGAAGCCATCCCAGGCTCCCCAAGGCAGAGTTGGGAAATGATGCCTCTACAGCCATAGCACGAAATTAGTGTGTGCAGTCGAACCCTTATTAAATTGTATTGGGTCCATTTACATCTCTGTGTCTCTGACTAGACTGTGAGCTTTTTGAGGGCAAGGAATTTTGTCTTTGTATCCCCAATGTCTACTTCAGTGCCTAGTGCATGACTAGTTGGTGTGCCATAAACTCTTGTCAAACAGAATGAATGTATAGGAGTTGGGGGGAGTAAGATGCATGTTGGATTTGCTTATTCTCAATCACCCTTTAAAGTCTATTCTCTGGTGCACAAGTTCCCTGTCAAAAGGTTTCTACATCCCTCAGGGTCCTTGAAGATTTTAATGGACTCCTTGAGATATTTTCAATATTTCAAAAATGCTAACAGAAACCATTTATTAACCTAAGTCCCTACAGGCTAAATAAAATGTCAAGTTTCTTTGCTTTTGGCTAAAATCATATCAACTTGGTGTGATAACAGAGATTTTCTCCTAATGATCAGAAACTTTGGCAGGAAAGTCTTATGTGTGATTAATAAAACAATAAGAAAATAAGTTATCTGTACCTAAAATGCTGCTTGTTTAGTGGAAGAAATTTCTCAAAAGTTGGAATCATAAGCGGGAAAACTCTAATAAAAGTGATTCTTTATGGTGATTCCTTGTGATCCTTGTGATCCTTCACAAATATGGGGAAGTCTGTGCCTTAGTTAATGGACTCATGTAGACCACAATCTTCTTATCCGCACAGAATCCCCTTTTTCAGAAAGCTGAGGAAATTATCTTATGTTTGTGCAAATAAGGCTTTTTTAT
Organism: Monodon monoceros; assembly: GCF_005190385.1. Classification (NCBI taxonomy): domain Eukaryota; kingdom Metazoa; phylum Chordata; class Mammalia; order Artiodactyla; family Monodontidae; genus Monodon; species Monodon monoceros. The sequence continues at coordinate 64,383,418 of NW_021703771.1, forward strand.
TGAACATTTTTTAAACCTCTCCGTTGGCCATTGAATGTTAGTTTCTTTAACAGCCATCCATTGACCATCAGATGTAATATACAGTTGAAGTTATGTTCTTTTCAAAAATTTTGTCATTACTGTTTTCCAAAAGGAAGGAGAGAGAGAGAGCTCTGATATCTGCAGCACTGAATTCTGCTCCATTTGAAGTGCAGCCATCATCTATCTCCTTGCTCTAGTTCATCCTCCACAGAGAAGCTGGAGTTTTCAATTCAAAAGCCAGATTGGATCCTATGGGTCCTCTGATTAGAAATCTTTGAAGTCTCCTTATTGCTGACATTTTCAGCTTCAAATTCCTTGATGTGATATTCTAGGCCCTTGACGATTCATCTTAAAGGCTAACTTTTTAGTTTCATTTGCCACCAGAGCCACTGAGGTTCTTTTCTGTCCAACCACCTTGGGTGCCCTCTTTTCTCCAACATGGTATATGACCTTTCATGCCTAGAGTGTTTTGTGTTCATGTTCAATTCCCACTCATTCTCTGAAACTCTGTTCAAATGTCATCACTTCTGGGTGTGTATATCATTCTTATGTTATAGCATATATCACCTTTTGATTTGTACTATAATTATCTCTTTTTCTGTCTGCCTCTTCCATTTTTGTCAGGTTTTATTTATATTTGGATCCCTAGGGCCAATAGCTTCCAACCAACTGGGAAGACCATAAAACTTACCAGTCAATTTGGGACACTTTTGAGGGTGTAAGGGGCACTGTTAATAATTATGTTGGGGCCATAGTTATAAGCCAGATTTGCCTGGGCAATACAGGATGTGCTGTTACCCTACCAATCACTCCAAGCCTTTCAGTGTCCCTGCCTTCACCTACTTTCCCGTTTTATCTTTGCCCGATCTCCTTCCCTGCCACCACCCAAGATAGATGCTTCGCACTAGCATCACCAAACTATCTTGTGTTCCATGATGGTCTCTGCCATCACTATGCCTCTGCCACGTCCACCTGGAAGATTCCTCTTCACATTTCAGGGTTCTCTGGTGGACTAGGAGAATTGGACTAAGAGCTCATTCTGGGACACTTGCCAGCAATAAGCATGGCAATACTACTTTGTATTACACCAATTCGCTTCTTCATTGCTTTGTGCAGCTAGGTTGGAAATTTGTGAGGCAAAGATTACATCTTATTCATCTCTGTTTTCCAGTCAGTCTGTACTATTTTAATAAATGTCAATTGAATTAAGCATAATGTTGGAATTGCCGTAGTTTTTAGGTGGCAAATCCATTAAATCTTTTGGAACATCCCCTTTACTATTTTTTTTTTTTTTTTTTTTGTGGTATGCGGGCCTCTCACCGCTGTGGCCTCTACTGTTGCGGAGCACAGGCTCTGGACGCGCAGGCTCAGCGGCCATGGCTCACGGGCCTAGCTGCTCCGCGGCATGTGGGATCTTCCCGGACCGGGGCACGAACCCGTGTCCCCTGCATCGGCAGGCGGACTCTCAACCACTGCGCCACCAGGGAAGCCCCCCCTTTACTATTTATTTAACATATGTTTCTGGGACTGAAATTGTTTTTACATTTTAATAAATGTTACATTACTGTTTGTTGAAATTTATACATCTGATACTAAATACCAAATTATGGCTTTTATTTGAAATGTAACTGATTTTTGGTTCTTTCGTACCATTTTTAAAAATAACTCTTGGACCTGTAATCCTCTAACTAGCATTCTGGCTTTAAAAAAATTTTGGGGGGATGTCCGGGATCGATTTTTCTGAAGAGTGTCAATTCCACATGAAATATCTTGGGAATTTGGGGGAAAATTCTGTGTTCATATGTGACTGAATTAGAAAACAAAATGAAATTTCTCTTTACCTCATAATATCAGCCAGCCTTCCTAAATCCTGAGTACTTGAGTAACTGAATTTCATAAAGAATGCTTGAAGTAAGGAAAATCGGAGAAACCAGTGTCCCATGTGAAGCACTAATGAATCACATCCATACACCTTTTTCCTGGGAAAAGACATCCAAATCATCTACTCTTCTCCTCTTCTCTCACTTCAATCCATGGCCAGGAAGTGACACCCTTGGTATAGAGATGTGTTACCAGGCTCAGAAAAAGGGTATTTAGAGAGTGGTTGATGGCTTGTCCCATTTTGTCCTCATGGCCTGTGGTTTCTCTCAACCTATGGGAACAAAGAAGAATTACTGAAATTAGTCACAATCTTTGAGCACCTAGCATTGTGTTTGTCATACTCTGACCTGCCCACAAATATTGAATGAAAAAGGAACGAAAACATACTTAGCAATTTTTGTCATGAATTACATCTGGTTGAGGTTTTTGGAGTTCACAAATCTTGGCCAAAAGATGAGGAGAGCAGGAGAGAGAAGAAAAGCTGAGTCAGGATAATACATCCAAAAAGAATGAATATTGGCTCTAAAAGAAATTTCCAGAACTTTAGTTTGTAATTGCTTTAATACAGTGCCTTAGATTCTTCAAGATGTTGCTTCTGCTCTGGTCTCTTGTACCATCCTGTTATTTTGTTCAGTTTATTGGGAAATACTTGAAAAGTGTTCATTGTGCCTAGGGCATCACCAGAGGCTCTGGGAAAACAGGTAAAAGATAGGACCCTGCTGCTTTGGAGCCTACATTCTGTTTATCCAGACACCTGGTTAGTGACATTTTCCATTACAGGTCTTGCCTCAGTGTAAGTGGTTCCAGTGCAGGTGATCCTGGCTGTCCTGGATATTTTATGAGCTCCTTTATCCTAGATAATAGTGATAATCCCACAAAGCCCAATTAGTTGCAAGACTAGTATATTCTAGGTGATGTCCTAAGTACAGTACAAACCTTGTTTCATTTAACCCTCATATCAGCCAGAGGTAAGGATTGTTTTTAGATGAAGAAACTGAAGTTGAGAGATGCTAACTGACTCGTGTAGTCACTAGTAAGCTAGTAAGAGTGCTGCTGGCGGAGTTGGGGTTCTTGGTCTCTGAAGCCAGTTTCTCAGCCATTATGCTGTTCAAGTTGCATCTTCTTCTGCCTGCCTCTGGCAGAAAGTATTTAAAACATTCCCCGCCACGCTGCCCCTGAACTTATGACTTGCCTCTTATTGGAAATCTCAGATGAGGACTCAAGAGAGTGAAGACCTTTCTTCTGAACACTCTGAATAGGTGATGCACCAACAGCCAAAGGCTTTGAGAATTCCTGTTACCCATGGGGCTGTTCTATTCTAGATCCCAACCACTCCCTTCTGCTGTGTGGCTGTCGTTGGCTTGATGCAGGTGTTCCATTGCACTCAATTGACTGCCCTGCTCACTTCCTAAAGAGAGGCAGAAACAGCTTCCCCGCCAGGCAACTGGGCAAACATACGTGACTGAGTTATGGAGGGTGGTAGCCAGTCTTCAAAGTAAATCCCATAAGAGTTAGTACAAAAACAGATTTCCATTATACAGCCTCAGATGGAAACAATGTAATATAGATTTTGGCAGGATATTATTATTTTTGACTAATTCTCAAACCCACAGTTTAGGTCAAAATTCATTTCTTTACCCCTAACCTACTCTGCTTGCTTTTACAAGAACTCTGGACATCATGAATTTTTTTAGAAATTTGGGGGATATTCTGTGTTACTATGTGCAACAGGTTCCCAGGAGGTGACTCCAAAGTATAACTCAAGCAAAGAACAAGTTTTACTTGGATGTCAAGCAACCTCCTCAACCAGTGCACATCATAACACTTCTGTGGTATCCGAACATCTCACCACCTACAGTATTGAGATTATAAACAACTGAACAGCGCTTACAGTAGCTGTATCTGCTCATTCTCAGACAGTGCTTCATGCTGAGATTTTTGAAAAGGTGTTATAGATATGATGCTTTTAAGTTCCAGGTCATGGGTTCAAATGCAACCCAGATTATTGACTATCATGAGATATTTATCTCTGTAAAATGAACCAGTGTTCTAATTCGAAATCTAAGATGTGGAAATACACATGTTAAATATGGCCACCACCTCTGACACCTTATTGGCTGTCATAGCAGAAAGACCAGTCTTAATGAGCTGGGGTAAAATAACCATAAAATATTAATCTTCAAATAATAAAAGAAAAGTGTTCAAATTTTATTAGACCAAATCATCATCTTAAATGAAACACACACACACACACACACACACACACACACGATAGTTTCCTTTTGGCTTTTATAATTGCATGTACTAATAAGAAATGTTCTATTTAGATGAAAAATATCAACAGTTGCATAATTTTTATAATCTACACCATTTTGAAGACTCTGTAATATAATATTTTCTATATATAAAGGCATTGGTTTTTTTGGTTTTATAATGTTAACATCTACTTTTCTCACTAAGAATTTATGAGATGTTAAGGTTTTTTTTTTTCCTTTATCGGTTTTTATTTTCTCATGAAATAGTCTCTCCTTGTAAATAGTCTTCCAGGGTAGAAAGCAACTTTTGTAGGTAAAGATCAAATTTACTTTAAACATGTTCCTTAATCATTCCTTCATGAATTAAGCAACTATTAACTCAGCGCCTACTATGAACGCAGTACTTACTGAACTGGGTGCTAAAGGAAGATATGAAACCATTTAACACATAATCCTCACCTTCAAAGAGCTTACAGTCTAGTGGGAATGTAGTGCAGACACTGTAAATGTTAAATGGTGAGTCAGCAGTACCTTAGATGTCACAAGGCTGTGTGTAACTGTGTATCAAATGAATGCCATGAATGCTCTGAGTTCCTGGGAAGGAGAAATCACTGTGCAAGGAGAGGTTAGACCAGCTACATGAGAGATGGGACGGTATCCGGCCTTGAAAGGTAGGAAGTTCTCAGGAAGTTGATGAAAGGACATACTACGCATTCCAGACAGAGTGCAAGGTTTGAGCAAAAACCCAGTGATGGGAAATGAACAAAGTGTAAATTTAGGGAATCAGGCTGCATCCCACTCAGAGGTGGCAAAGAGCTTGGGCCTTGTAGTTTCTCCAAAACTCAATATTACCTGCAAAGACCATCCCTGAAACAGTGTGGCAAAGAATCTGAGCAATGCAGTGTTTGGACCTGGGGAAGCATAGGTGGGAAATGGTGCCATACGGTCTCAAATGGAGAAGTGAGAGTCTTGAAACATAGTGGACATTCCTTCTCCTTCCTTCTCTCCCACCACTTACCTTTTAAAAGGGGAAAAAACAGATAAACAGGAAATACAAGGTTTTTGCTTTTGTTTTTATTTTCACCTGTATAGTCTTTTGTCTATACATAAAGCTGTTCGCAAACTTGGGGAAAGGCCAATTCTTTGAAGTTTTCAGAGAAGGACCTCTGATTCCATTGCAAAGCACTCTGGTTTCCACAGCTTTCTTTGCTAGGAAGATTTTCTAATAAGCTTTGCAACTGATATCCTTCCATCTTTTTTCCTCTTTCTAGGCTTGAAAGTGGTTTAGTACTTTCCTCCAACTTTTCTAAGTCAATACTTTTATCATTACAGTTGTTTCTCTAAGGGCTGTTTCTGTAACTTGTAATCAGTAAGTAAATTTTATTTCCTCTTAAAAGCCCCCATATTCTCCATATCCTACTTTAAAATATGGGGCTGAAGACATCACAGAGTATTCTAGTATAGCCTGTATCTGTACTGAGCATGAGGGAAAGGACTCCTGGTTTTCTTTTACTAAATCAATCATGTTTTTTAAGGTTAAAGCACAAACACCAATAGTTTGTGTTGACTCTGACCTCCAGATTGTTTTCTTTATGACATCACAAAATGAATCCTGCAGTCCTGTGGTTTGTTATCCTTCCCAAGTGAATTACACTACAGCACCTCAATCTGTTTACGTCCACCCACTTCTCCAACTCATCAAGGTCATTTGCACTTCTATCTAGTTTTCCAAAGCAGAATGTACCACACCCAGTTTGATGTCATCCTGAACTTAATAACCGCATTCTCTACCATCCTCTAAGTCACTACTAAAAATAACACCAGGTTAAGAGCAGTCTCTTTGGAATCCCATGAAGTGTGCATCTCTGGGCTGACACTGGACCTTTAATAATTACTTACTGAGAAAGGCCTTCTAATCACTTATGAATCCTCCTGATGGGAAGAGGATTTCAGGATGTAATACTTTAATTGCCTGATGTCAAGCAAGACAAAACTTAAAACTATACAATAGTCAAAACTATTTCATATCTTTGCCTTCTATTTGGTTTTACCAGACTTGTCATGCTCCTGAGGAATAGTGTTTGACTAATGTGATAGGATTTCTTTTTTTAAACAAAAAAGAAATCTTATCTAGCATGCTACTGTGTGTGTGTGTGTGTGTGTGTGTGTGTGTGTGTGTGTGTGTGTTTATAAGATTGTAATATTATTTCTGGATCTGAGTGTTGAATCTAATTTTCTGAGTTTTCCTGTTTCTCTTTTTAAGACACAAGTATGCATTTCTCTCTTTCAGCCCGTAGACACCTCACCTTAAGTTTGCAAAGATAATTGCTAGTGATTCTCTGATGACTTCATTGAAATGCCATACCATGGTGTTTGCCAGTAATTGTTTATTCATTCTGCCATCTGAGCTTGCCGGTCACCATTAGCATATGCATTTGTATATAATAATGATTTTCAATTTATTGAGTAGAGTCATCATCTGAAGCACTGTAAGAAAAAAAAACAAGTGTAAATGCAATTCCTACCTCAGATGTTTGTCGCTTCACTGGGACATGACAACTAAGAAATCAAAACATGGAAGAAGGAAAGGTCACTAGTATTGCCCAGACATTGCTGACAGCTGGCTGAATCTTTCTTTGGGCAGCCTTTGGACTGTCGCCGTGTTGATTTAGAGGAGCCCCATTGTAGAAAGAGCCTTCCTGGAATGTGAGAATTTTGACAAGAGGTCTGAAAAAGAAAAGGGAACTAGCTCGGATAGTTGGAGGGAGACCATAGGTTCATATAAAAGCAAGTGGATTGTTCTCATCCCTCTGTTCTGTGAAAGGGATTTTTGAGTGGCTTCAAAAGGAATTCTGTGTAGGAAGGGTATGTGGGGGACAGGAGATTGTTTAAAGGAGTCAACCCTTGTTTTACCTGGCTACCAGACAAAAGAACCTTCCAGACGTATGAAGTTGGTTGCACAACTCACAACATCTTGGTTATGATAAGAGCTGTTGCTAGAGACTGGCGTTTCTGGTGCTTGAATTCTGAAAGGTTGTTTTCTACAAGCCGTCTACTTTGATGGGTGTTGTGACTCAAATGTTGATTGTGGTTAATCTGCACAGATGTGAGAATGGAACCGTCCCTAGGGAAAGCTGGCTGGGTTTCTGCTCAGCTATCTGCACACTGTTAAGGAATATGCATACTGATAAGGCCAGGTCTCACCCCACTTGTTCCTTACTCGAGCCATCTCCATCTCAGTGGCCAGGGACAAAGCCTGACGTGGTGTCATCCTTTCTCATAGCCTGCACTGAAATCCCCATCCCTGGGATCGCTCTTGGGATGAGTCAATAAAAAAGTAGCCATTACTTCCAGGCAGTTTGAATGTACCTACAGGAGGCAGGAGGGTGAGTGGTGTCATCTACTTTACTCTTTTCCCATTAGCTTATTAAACTAGTTTATTATATTTCCTAACAACCAAAAGCCTGGCCCCAAGGACATGAGATTCCAGATGGCTGGGCTGCAAAGCAGAGCCCGAGGGGAGTGGGGGAGCATGAAGGGAGCGTGGCATGAGGAAGGTTGCGTTAGAACGCTGTCATGCCCAGGAAGGCAGTTCTAGTTATGAAGGGGCAGAGGGTGGATGTGCCTGCCAGTAATGTGGGCTGTGGAAAGGGGAGGCTGGGAGGCATCCAGCCTTTGCCCATTGCTGCTTTCCTCTTGCCTTTTCTCCCCTTATTCCCCTACATGTCTACTATTGAGCCTATAATAATGGCAATATTGCATGTCAAAGCATTCTGCTTTTTAGCAAAGATCTCTGAATGAGGCTACCGTTTATTGTCTTCTTTGTTGGGTGAAGGGTTAGAAGAAAAGTGCATGTATTGGACTTCCCTGGTGGTGCAGTGGTTAAGAATCGCCTGCCAGTGCAGGGGACACGAGTTCGAGCCCTGGTCCGGGAAGATCCCACATGCCATGGAGCAACTAAGCCCGTGCGCCACAACTGCTGAGCCTGCGCTCTAGAGCCCGTGAGCCACAACTACTGAGCCCATGCGCCACAACTACTGAAGCCCGCGCACCTAGAGCCCATGCTCCGCAACAAGAGAAGCCACCGCAATGAGAAGCCCGCGCACCACAACGAAGAGGAGCCCCCACTCACCGCAACTAGAGAAAGCCCGCACGCAGCAACGAAGACCCAACGCAGCCAAAAATAAACAAATAAATAAATTAATTTTACAGAAAAAGCACTGGAAGCATTAAAAAAAGTGCATGTTTTTTTTTTATTCTGTTCATTCAGGTTTAATATAGGGAAGATCAAAATACAATGAAGAGTACTGTACATTAATGGTCTCAGTTTCTTGAAGGTATTGAGAGAATATAGCTCTGTGTTCTTGCCGCAAGTTAAAAGTAGACTTCCAAAGCCTTGACTGATATCTTAGTTTTTCTTGTAGTATTGAAGTCTTGTGGACAGTGGTATGTGGTGAGGTTTGGGCCTTGGCTGATATAGAAATAATTACCAAAGCGTGGTTGCTGAATTATAAATCCTGCTTACCTAATAGGAACACAATAATGGAGTAATATATTCCACAGTGGGTGCCAGGGAGGGCAAAGGCAATGTGTTATCCTGTGGTAGATCAACCCACCTCTTTGATTCTGGCTGGAAACAAAAGTTGAAACTTGCCACTGATTGCATAAGTGATTCCGTCCATGCACTTTGTCTAATTACAAATTTTTAAGTACAGTGATTTGACTTCTGGGTAGAGAATTTGGTGTTTAATTTGAACAGAATCCTGGTAATGTTCAGTCCAAAGGTATACTTACTCTGCTTCCAAAGATTGTGGTTAGGTGCCACCTTGGTTTCTGATGCACAGTGCAAGCAGGGGGCATACTGTTATATGACAGTATGACATATATTGTATGATATATGCTGAAGTGGAATTTCCTGCAGTTTGCCATAAGGCTGTTTGTTGAGGTGTGTTAATGTGCTGACTTTGCATGTGTGAATGCACGAACTGGGGGTCTGTGGAACTGGTGTAGTGAGAGTCCCACGCCCGGCCCTGGCAGGGCTTGGTCTGGGCAGGAGCTACTGCTGCTTGTGAAGCTGGAAGGGACTATCTCTAGATTACTCAGAGCCACTTTCTACTGCTTGGGGTGCTGGGAAGATTTGTTTGCAAATTCCTGCTTGACTTTGGGCTTATCACTGAACCCGCCTCTGCCTATTTGCCTCCGGTGAAGCTGCCATCAGCCTTTTCTGATTCTAAATACCTCTGCATTAAACCTCACTTGCCCAGGGATGGATGTCAAGGGCTGTGGTGTTCCTAAAGAGTAAAATTTCAAAATAATGGATGACTCTCCTTCAGAAGTGCCTTTTAACTCAATTTAAAATTTGTTTTTGACTAACATCTTAAAATGAGGGATCAATTTAGCGTACTAGGAAGAACTGTGGTTGGAAAGACCAGAATGACATTTCCTAGCTGGGTCTCCCTGGGCAAGTTTATAAAACCTTTCTGAGCCTCAGTTTACTTTGGGGATGAGCACATTTCTTCTTAAAGATTGTTGAAAGCAGTAAATGAGGTTATAATGTATGTAAAGAGACTAACACAGCACCTAGTGTATACCAGTCACACATCAAGCTGTGGTGTGTCCAAGCTGACTTCTACTGGCTTGTGAACCAATGGTGAAAATTTCAGGAATCTCTTGCGCTAGTTGGTACCCTGAAATCAGTTATGGTGGAAGTACAAACCAGACCTTTCCTTCTCCCTGGAGAGCTGGTTGCTAAACATTTAAGAGCACACAGTTGATGGCAAGTATTAATCCCCATCACCACAGCTCCAAAATATATTATAAACCTCCCAGCCTTTGTAAACAGTCCATATAGAATTAAAAATGGGCCTTTAAAGAAAATTTAAGGTAATCACAGTAAACTTCAGTCACTTTTCATATTGTAACACAGAGATTCTGTCGGGGCTCATTGAAACTGTCGTCTCCATCCTGTATGATTGGAGAATGTTCTGCTTTTTGAGGTTTTATGTTTGCTTTTTAGAGTATTTCTTTTCTCTTGTTATATCATGTTAGCTAGTATATCTGTCTCTAATAGCTCCTTCCCATTTATTATTTGCTGTTTCTCATGATTTCTCAACTAAAAAATCAGCTGTTAAAATAATGTGTAATGTAAAAGTAAGCTGGCTCCCAGTTAAAAAATGGGCAAAGGATATTTCTCTGAGGGAGATATACAAATGGCCAATAAGCACATGAAAAGACTCATGACATCATTAGTCATCAGAGAAATGCAAATCAAAATCGTAAGTAATAATGAGATACTACTTCATATGCATTGGAATGGCTACAGTCAAACATCCACTAATAACAAGTGTTGATGAGGTTGTGGAGAAATTGGAACCCTCATACACTTGGTGGGAATGTAAAATGGTGCAGCTGCTTTGGAAAACAGTATGGTAGTTTGTCAAATGACTAAAAAGAGACCCATAGATCCCTATCATATGACCCAGCAAGTTCACTCCTAGTTTTATATCCAAGAGAAATGAAAACATTTGTCTACACAGAAGCTTGTACAAGAATGTTTAGAGTAACATTGATTCATAATAGCCAAAGGTGGATGGGTATTCATCAGTTGACAAATAGATAAGTAAAATATGGTATGTCCATACAACAGAATATTGTTGGGCCATAAAAAGGAACGAATAATGATACATGCTACAATATGAATAGACCTTGAAAACATTATGCTTAGTCAAAGAAGCCGGTCACAAAGACCACACATTATATGATTCCATTCATATGGAAGCCCAGAACAGGGGAAGCTATAGAGACAGAAAGTGTATCAACCCTATTAGCTTAGGGCTAGGGTAGGGATAGGGACAGGGGAATAGGGGAGTGGTGCTAAATGTTATGGGGTTTCTTTTTGAGATGAAAATGTTCTAAAATGGATTGTGGTGATGATTGTGCATATCTGTGAGTGTACTAAAAACATTGCATTATATACTTTAAATGGATGAATTGCATGCTATATGAATTATATCTCAATAAAGCTGTTAAAACTATTTAAAATACATTATCATGAAGTAAGGTTTAATTCGTAGATGGCAAGAATGATCTAAACCTAAGAAAATATTGTTATATAATCAATACATTAATTAACTTAAAAGGAAACGCAAACTGGCTTTGAGAGACAACCTGAGAGGCTCATCTAAAAGGGAAGTGCGTGGATTTTTGACATCTGTTTTGGCTGTTAAGAAACTCTTTTTTCCTTTTGGCTGTATTCTGGAGAGTTACTGTCTCAGGTAAGTAATGCCATCTATTTGAATGAGTTGTTTACCATACAAGCATATTTTTAAAGAAGACTTATTTATTATTTATTTATTTTAGGCTGTGTCGGGTCTTAGTTGTGGCACGTGGCATCTTCGTTGAGGCATGCAGGATCTTTCTTGTGGATCACGGGCTTCTCTCCAGTTGTGCGTGCGGATTTTCTCTTCTCTAGTTGTGGCGCGCAGGCTCCAGGAGGCGTGGGCTCTATAGTTTGCGGCACGCAGGCTCTCTAGTTGAGGCTCTAGAGCCCAGTAGTTGTGGCATGCGGGCTTTGTTGCCCTGCGGCATGTGGGATCTTAGTTCCCTGACCAGGGATCAAACCTCTGCCTCCTGCATTGTAAGGTGGATTCTTTACCACTGGACAATCAGGGAAGTCCCACACAAGCACTTTAATTCCCCTTTTAGTTGTCAAATACAGAGGGGACTGAATAAATCTCTCTCTCTCTCTCCATTTGTATGTTTAAGTTCAATAGTTTTGGATGACCGTAGTGATATTGCAGTTCACAAATGATACTTTAATCCCTGGCTTCTGTAGAGGCTGGGGGAGAGTGAAGTGAGGAGTGGGGATGGCAATGATATCTATGAGTATCACGGTAGAATGAAGATAAATGATGAGTAGAGGTAGCCTAAAAATAGCGAACTCTTCAACAGCTCTGGTGTGTGTGTGTGTGTGTGTGTTTCTTTTGAAAAGAAACTTGTAAAATATTTTGGTGCAAAGAGTGTAGAGGTGAAGATACTTATGTAAACACCCAGCCATGCCAGTAACTTTCCACTTGATAGAATGCTCTTGCGTTATACCAACTCCCAGCAAAGTGTTCTTTCATACTTTGCAGAATTGCTGTGAAAATGTTACCTTATGCCCTTTTTAGAAATAATCTACATCTTTGAAGGGAAAAATATCTGTGTCACTTGAAATGTTTTATTAAAGCATTCAAATGCCTGTAGGAAAAAATATATCATTTCTTAAGGATAATCTGATCCCTTACAGAATATTTGCACTCCACTTGCAAGATTAAAAAAACATGCTCTGTTGTGACTTTTCTGTGGTGAAATTCAATTTTCAGCTCTATTAATGCTATTTTTACTTTAATATTTGGTTTGTTCTTGCTCATGTTTTATTGCTAGTCATTCTTAGTTTATTTTTGTTTACCACAGTGCTCAGGGATTAGATTTCAGGAAGAGAAACAAGGAAAAGTACTTCTGAAGTTCCATACCACATCAATTGCCTCAATACAGTAAGTACAGGTGAAGAAACACCAAGACTCCAATAGCTCAGCCCTAATTTTCTGGTGAAGTCTAAATGCTCCAGGAAGGGAATTAGCCAATAACCGTCCCCCGCATCGTTCCCTGCCCTCCATGCACCTGCCCAATTGTGCAATCCTTAGCTTGAGTGTGAGGATGTCATTTTCTCAACAAGCACACTGGCTCAATTTTAAAGTACTTGGACCTTGTACAAGAGGTCCAAGGAGGGCATTTCTTTCTGATCTCCGTCAGCAGAGGCTTGATCTCTAGAAGCCTCTGGATTGATTATCTCCTGGTAAGAACACTTGCCAATCTCAGTTAAACATTTGGGGAGAGGGCGAGGGCAGAGGGGTGGACAGTCTTACTGCTCCTGGTAGGCAGATTAAGGGTTAAATTGCCTCTTGGGGAAAAGGGAAAAACGAGAGTGTATAATGATTTGTGTATCCAGGAACTTTACAAGGTCAGGCGAACGCAACAATTTAACTGTTGGCTTTAGCTGGTGCTTGCCTTTATTTATTAGCGTTGATACACAATATCAGTATGAAATCTTTGTGTATCTTTCTGGGCTTGAAAGAAGAGATATATGACTTGTAAATGGTATTTGAAGTAATATTTATGAAACTTTATAATACATTCATTTGCTTATTTCCCATCTTAGAATAAATGCAAAATGGCAACTAATGGGGCTTCCCTAGTGGCGCAGTGGTTGAGTCCGCCTGCCGATGCAGGGGACACGGGTTCCTGCCCCGGTCTGGGAAGATCCCACGTGCCGCGGAGCGGCTGGGCCCGTGAGCCATGGCCGCTAAGCCTGCGCGTCCCGAGCCTGTGCTCCACAGCGGGGGAGGCCACAGCAGTGGGAGGCCCGCGTACCGCAAAAAAAAAAAAAAAAAAGGCAACTAATGGGTTGGGTATCATTAGGGAGAATTGAGGTCCCGATCAGCTCATAGCATCTCATATCAGAAGAAAATTCTGTTTCCTTTAATGCCATTTATAGACAGTTTCTAGTCTACCTACAATCTAAGTTGCAAAAATATTAATATAGGTTTTTACCTTTATAGAAAACTTATATGCCACTTATGTTCATCTTTCCTTCATTCAAATTATTAACTAGTTGCTAACTTTTAAAACTTCCCATCAGAAATTCTACCTGTCTTTTCCCACTGCTTCTAATGAGTTTCCTGGGTGTTATCAGATGTTTCTTTCTATTTTTACCATCTTCCTTTGGAAATAAGGCGATTTTAACTGAATGTAGAACAAGAGTGCACCACTGATTTCGGTAATGGCACTGGAATATACTCTCTTTCATTCTTTCAGCAATTTAACAGTGTATTTGCTTTCTCTCTCTCTTTTTAAAACTCTGCTGAGCATCATGCATACATCTTCATTAAGATGTCTTCCGTGAGCTTAAATCTTTTCCCTGTAAGTTTAGAACTAATTCAGAACTCACCCCAGTGGATGAGTAATTTAAATTGCTACTTACAACATGCATTACTTTGCAGTTGTCTGCTCTGAGTTTCATCTGCCTGTTTTGCCCAGTTACCGAGTTTGGATTCTGTGTTTCTCACATCCATCTGTATAGATTTAGAGAACCAAAATAGTTTTGTTTAGTCAGCAAATTTCAGCACCTCATTATTTAGTCCATTTTTAAGGGTGTGAATAAATATCCTGGAGGACAGTACTCTTGTTCCGATTGCTGACACCCCACCATTAACTCTTTTCCATGCTGAGAGCTGGTCATTTATTCTCCTTCTATCACTTAACTCACTTTTAACCCATGATTGACAGATCTTTACCTCCTGCCTTGTGGTTGGCAAGTTTCCTTAATAGTCTCTTGTGTAGGATTTCTTCAAAAGCCCTTTGAGAGCCTAAATAAATTACATCCTCTAGCTTTCCTTTACCCACTATTATGTTGCCTCTATAAAATTTTGCATTAAACATACCAAAGGCACATAAGTAAAACAACAGATTCTAAGTGTTCTAAAAACCTCTTTTCCCCCTTTTGGATATGTCCCTTTATCATAGCATCTAATGCTGCCTTTTTTTTTTTTCTTTCCCTTAATAATAACTTTTTCTTTGTATCATCCCCACCGAACCTCTGCAAACCAAAGACATATTCTTACCTCATGTTAATGTTGTTTAGAGCTACTTTACAAAGTAAAAACGTCCCACTGCGTGGCCCCTTCAGAACTGTAAGAGTCATGGCTTGCTAACTCAGTCGTTCACGAACTTGTCAGAAATTTCAAGAAAGCAATTATTCTCTTTGGTAGTTAACATTCCGATATTTTGGTTTTAGGGGCATGACCACTTGTCAGGACTTTCTTCTGTAAAGATACTTATTTGGGCTATATTGACCCTCTTCCAATAATTCCTCACCTTACACACAAATTTTTTTTTTTTTTTTTGGAATTAAAGAAAGGAGATTGGAAAGTGTGCAATAAGTAGTCCATCAAAAGCTCTCCTTTGTTAAATCTCGAAGTCTGACCCTGACGATGTTTGCCAGCAGTGGCTGTTCCTCATTTTGATGAGAACTTGAAGGTGTGGTGCGGAGGGCGAGCCTGGGGAATGGTGGGGTGGAGAGGCTACATGCTGGCATTTGCATTTACATATCTTTTGAGCCTCACAACAACCTTATGAGTCCTGTAAGGCAAGTATCATTATTATAAAATTGTAGAATAAATTAACACATAGGAGGTACATTATTTGCCCAAGGTTGTGGGCCACTAGACTAGAATTAAGTTTTCAGACTAGAACATAAGTTTTCAGATCCTTCATCCAAAATCCCTTCTATGCTGCCATAGTGATCTCTTCTATTCCTTTGAGTTGAATATGTAAGAGATTTAAGCCATTTTACAAATTACTTGTAGCTGCTTATATACTATTTATTTCAAAGTCTTCTCAGGAGTCATGCAGTTCCAAATGCGGAGGGGACATATCCTTACCCTCTTATATCTTCTATCTGCCAAATCTTACCATTTAGAAGTGAAGGGCATTTTCATTTTGGATTAATATTAAAATGACATAAAAAAGCATTTTGCTCTCTGATGTAAGGTTTTCTCCAGTGTTCAACAAACATTTTATCATTTCTTTCCTGTAAAAAAAAGTCCCCCTTATTTAAATTGTCACAGCTTGGGAGCCCTGCCTGGAATACATAATAATTGCTTGTAACACTTAAAATGAAAACAAATTTGCCAAGGATGGTGGAACGACAACAAAGAGCAAGAAAAATATAAGTACATGGAAATAGTCTCTCCTACACAGATATTTTCAGCACTAAGTATTTTTTTATTTATTAATTTTTTTTGTGGTACACGGGCCTCTCACTGTCGTGGCCTCTCCCGTTGCGGAGCACAGGCTCCGGACGCACAGGCTCAGCGGCCATGGCTCACGGGCCCAGCCGCTCCGCGGCATGTGGGATCCTCCCAGACCGGGGCACGAACCCGTGTCCCCTGCATCGGCAGGTGGACTGTCAACCACTGCGCCACCAGGGAAGCCCAGCACTAAGTATTTTTACTGAAATTATTGTTTCCTGTTCTCCTACCTCCTCTTCATCTGGATTTTTTTTTTTTTTTTTTTTTGGGGGGTGGAAAGGGCTTTAAATATCTAAAGATCTGAAGAGAGAGAGACATGAGTCTTTAGGATTGTTATTTGATTTCTTGGGTTTAGCAGAAAATGATGAAGTAATACTGAATCTGAGCAGAACACTGATTGACAGGTAGCAGGAGAACAAGCCTTCTCAGCCTTGGTACCATTGACATTTGGGACTGGATACAGTTTTGTAAGGTGGAGGGCTGTTCTGTGTATTGTAGGGTGTTTCACAGCATCCCTGGCCTCTATGCACTAGACGCCAGCGGTACCCACCGCCCCTCTCCCGTTGTGACAACAAATAATGTCTTCAGACATTGCCCAAAGTCTCCTGACTTAGAGGCTTAGTTCTTGGGAACGCATTTCAGGACTCTAGTAGGGGCTTTGACAAATCTCCCACTCCCTCCTGTGAGCAATCTCTTCCCATCCAGGTACAGACTGGTTTTGATCCCTGAAAATAAATTTACCTCCAGTGAGGCCTGCTTGCTTACCCAGACTCTGCTTACATTTTTTGCCCAGTGATTCTGAAAGATCCATTTACTCTCTTGTGCTAAAACTAGCTAGAGTTGACAAAAACATTTTGAGAGCTTCCCTATTGGTTGGGTGGAACTCATGATATTTCCTGAAAATTCCATGCTCCTCTCTGGTCTTACCCTGTTACTCCTTTCTTTTTCCACCCAGTGTGAAAACTGATAAAATGAGAATCCAACTAGGAATTCACTGACCTTGGGCGAGACAGTCCCTCCCTGTTCTCGGCTTTTGATTTCTCAACCACGCTTTGACATAGTTAGGCTAGATAACGCATTTTCATGGCCTTTCAGCTCTAGAATATTATTGTCTGAACATTTAAAATTTTTTTGGCCTCTTGAGTCTGCCGATTCAGACTTTAGAAGCAACCCCTATTCCCTCAATGACACCAATTTAGAAACCTATTTTTGCAAAAATGTTTGTTTGGAGTTGTTTATCCACTTTATTTCATCTATACCCTTTTTTCTCCAGAGCCTAACTTTTATTAACCCATAATGAGAATTTAGACTCTCATTTGCTATAATGATTACATCAAGAAGTTTTGAGTTCAGTCACATCTTATAAGACTACATTGTGGACTGAGATTATAGCAGCAAAGTGTGGGAATGAAAACCACATTTCACATAGATTAGGGAGAACAGGTTATTCAAAGCAAACTGCTGGGAAACCTGTTGAAAAAAAGTACTTTTAAAAAAAAATAAATGAAGTAACTGCTACTGGATTTATCTGGATATAGGCATTTCAAAACTTATGAAAATCTGATTCATTCCTCCAAATGCATGCAACCTTTTGCTGCTGCTCTTACAACACTGCTGGTGTTTACTCTTGGGAAATAAGAGTGTCTGACTTTCCCCAGACATCCCTGGCACTGCAGGCAATGGTGAGGTTAAGGTGGGAAAGGCCTCCCTGCCTCCCACTTGCTGGTTGTGTGACCTTCGGCAAGTCACGTTCCCCTCTCTGGGCTTCAGTTTCTTGGCTTCTGAAACTAGGGAGTTGAATTTGATTTCTAAGTTCTCTTATAGATCTAAAATCTAATGAGTGAAATCAGAAATGTTGGTTTGGAGCAAGGTTTTGGAACACAAACTTCTTCAGCAGGGCTGGAAAGCAGGATCCCAGGGAGACTGGCTCCCCCAGAATGGCAAACCGTGACTCTTCCCACCCCGAAGGGGGAGAGGTGGGCTCCCTCCCTTTGTTGAGGTGTCTGGAGGGCTGCACCCAACAACCAGCTCCCTGCCCCCCAGCACAGTGCCTGTTGATAAAAGGCAGCAGTTCTAGGAAAATGGGTGGGAGCCTGCTGAGAAAAATGAATCAACAGCCCCAGGGGGAGAAAGAGGAAGACCTGTGGGGGCATTGGACAGTTCTTCTAATCAAGGAGCAAAGAGGAGGTGTTATCAGTGCTCTGTTAGCTTGCCCTACCCGAGGGGGAGGAGGAGAAGGTGGCGTGAACCAGGGGTGACTGAAGTGTCCTCCCTGCAAAGATTCACAGTGAAACACGCTGCGGCGCCGTTCAGAAAGCAAAATTGCAGCTCCTGAAGATCTCCCTAAGCCCAGAGCAATCTCAAGTTCCTCGTGATCACAAAGCCCTGACTGAAAGGCTGCAGCCGCCTGGTTTTCCTAGGAATGTTTGTTAAGGAAATGGCTGAGAGAAATTTGTTCCATCAGTCTCTCTTGAATGGTACACTGGTAATGGGAATGTGCCTTGCATCATTAGCACATTATATATTCGCTCATTAAAGTATATTTACTGAGTCATTATTACGTGCCAGGCACTGTGCTGCATGATTGGGGTGTATCAGTAAACCAACTGCTTAATATCCCTGCCCTCAGGGAGCATACTGCCTAGCAGGAGAGACAGATGACACACAATAAAGATAAGTAAGTTAAACTGCGTGTTAGGTGATAGAACCAAGGAATAAAAATAAATGAAAAGAAAAGATGCCGTTTATTTAATCTTCCTCCTTTGCTTTTCCTCTACCTCTAGCGTTCATAATATCCCCCAATATCTTCCCTCACTACAATTTCTTGTTCTTTAGTTATTTTTTCACTACCAGCATGACTGGAGTATTATTGGAAACTAATTTCATACAAGAGCATAACAATGTTATCAGTTGATGTTAAAATGCCCTGTACCTGTTCAGTGACACAGTTTCTAAATTTTCACTTCAATACTTCTGTGGGGTAGACAGAGTGGGTATTTTCACCCCCATTTTACAGATGAGGAAACTGAGGTTAAAAGACTCAGTTTCAAAGCTTGGTGTCATGACTTTTTCTCAGTATTCTTCTGTAGACTTTTGTAGGAAATATTTTTTGTCATTTTTCTCTGTAGGAAAAAGTGTTCGAAATTTCAAACAATTGACTTCAAACAATTATTTGGAACAAACCTGGTTGTTCATTGGGAACTTCTTATATGGTGATTACTTCTGGTGGATGAATACATGTGCGTTTGATGGTCACCACTGTGCTTTCTGATATCAGGGTTATCCCAGAGGCCACAAGATTTCCTTAGAGAGCTGGTGAGCTGCCCCGCCTGTGACGGTGGGGGGATTTTTTTCCACAGCCTAAAATTGGTGATGTGCAAAATCTTTTTTTTTTTGTTCTTCCCTAGGCTCTAGTGATATCAGTGAATATTACCAAACTCTGCTCCAATTCTTGTTGTCTGTCTTCTGAGGTTTAACATCTACTGCATCTTCTGGAAATGGGTCATATCCTTGGATGTAATCCAGATAAGACTTCTTAAGAGTACAAATGGGACACACGCACACACACACACACACACACACACACATAGGGGTTCCTGAAGTCCCTGGGGAATTTGCCTGCGTACACGTACCTTCAAAAGTTATAATTTGACAGGCTATAAAGGTGAAAGTCTTATTTCTGAATTCTTTTGCTTTGTTCCTCCTCCCCCTCATCAATTCCCCTACCTCTGCACAGGGCATTTTTCTTCCTGCCATAGGAATTTATGGTAAAGTTTTCATTTCCAGACTGAAAGCTCTTGGGTACCTTTTCGTCAATTGCTACATGCTCAGCGCCCACGGTCTAATTTCAGTATTAGTACAACCAGAACATATTAAAAATATTAAGGAAGGTAAATTCTGCTGCTGTTGCAAAAGAATGTGATTATGTAATGCGTTCTAACACCAACTGTAAATGACGTTTGTTTTATACCATATCCTCAATAATCTGGAACCCTGCTCTTACCAGTAATGTGAAAAACTGGGGGATTTCTAGCTTCATGTCTTTACCACCCTCTGCTCTTTTTTAGAATATACTTCTATTTCATTAAATACAACAGGTTAAAAGTAGACAGTGTGGTTCCTTGGAGGGAATATGGGATTTCATTTAAGGGAGTCTTGGATTTGGAACCTGACATGCTGTTTTATTAGTGTGTGACTTTGAACTATTTAGTTTACTTTTCTGAAATTTACTTTTCTGAAAATAAATTCTTTTTTTTCTGTAAAATGGAGGAAAATTTCCTCTTACAAGTTTTTTAGGGATTAAAAAGGGATAACAAAGAAAATGCCTGGCATTTAGATAGAACATACTCAGAAAAATGTCAGTTTCCGTCTTTTTTTTTCTACCCTCTCCCTCTTAGTTCAGTAATAAAGCTTTCTTGGGAATGAAGTTTTTATGTGACAGGTTTATTTGTCCATTAGGACTTCATACATTATGAATGGGCTTGCAGTGCATCTTGGAAGTGTCGGCTCCCCATGTGTGGTGTGGTGGGAAACGTATTCTCTTTACCACTGCGTTGAATACAAGACACACTTATTTAAACTGGTGGCTGAAAGTGACAGAACCTGCCTTGAGGCTGATCTCTTTCAGTGTTGTGGAGTGACTGTTTCCCCTTTAAAATCCACTGGTTTGGGAATTAGGTGATCAGCTAGGCTCACCTAACTTGCAAGTGTGCTGGAGAAACAACAGATACTCTTCTGGCTTTATCTTTCATGAATCTCTTCTTCAATCTGGGCTGCTGTGCCAGAAATTTCTTTGCCATCACCACCACAGAGCGAGTTTCTGGCCAATGACACAGATGTTGGTCAAGTGCTTCTCTCTTAATTTGATGGCTGGGAAGAGCACACTGACTTCCTCACTGAGGAGATGAAGCCATAGTTTGGAAAACTAGGGACAATTTGAGAAAGTATAATGGTCCCACCAAGACAAGATCCCACATCATTGTTCTGAATCAGGTGGAGAGGACAGTACTTGATATCGCTAGACAAGAGCTTCTCCAGCTGACAGATACAAATGACTCTTCTTATTCTCGTAATCTGAGCAGTCAGCACCTGCTCCAGAACAAGGGCTCCGGCACCAGAGAACACTCCAAAACCGCATCTCATACTCCACACGTTACCTCCGTAATGAAATGAAGAACGGCCCTGCGAAAGAAAACAGAGGCGAGGAAAGCTCACGAATGATTAGGAAAAGTAAGGTGGGAGTCAGATTCAACACGCTGTACTGTCAAAAACATAATAAGAAGCAGCTCCATTAATTTGGTGTGCATAACTAGGTGAATATACTCTTAGGACTTAATCACAAGTGAAGTGGAAATTGCCCAAAGAAGTTAATAATTTCTTGATAGAGCCTTTTATAAATAATCATGATTTGTCTCTGCTGGTTATTTTATGTTTAAACTGTCATCAAAATAGTTTCCATTTTAGCGACAAGGCATGGGATTGTGTTTTTATGATATATAAGAAAAAGCTAAGTACTTAATAACATCATCCCCTTAGAATTATTCCTTAAATTCCATTTGCATTAAAAATACATGGAGGAAACCCAGTAAAGCAAACAAAAACCAAACAGAAACAAAATCAAAAATAATTGTGAGGACTTGTGCCTTGCAGTGATAATAATGACCCTTTTACATAGAAGGTTAGCTTTCCATGTGTCATGAACAGGTGAGAGAAAATCTCTAAGACAAAAGATGATCTGGTCTGATAGGCCTACAAAGCCGTAGAAGGTTTTTGTTTTCATCACCTTCATCACATCCCTTTTTTTCATCACATCAAAGGTCTTCCTCTACTTCACGCTCAGTGAGCTGGGTACAGCAAAGCGTGTGAGCTTCCCTGGACAGGAGGTGAGAGAACTCCATAGTGTTATCCAGGTGCCTTTGGGCCCAGAGGTACCACCCTTGGCCTCTAAATCTAATGGAATGTGTCCAGTAGGGGTGGATTAATCCCCTACAGTGGAGAATCACTGCTGTGGAGAGTATATATATGCTCAGGAATAAGTACTTGCTGGATACATGACTGGCCAGTTGTCGATTTGCACGTGTGGTTATTTCTTCAAGTGGCAAAAAAGAAAAAAAGTACATATGCAAAGATACTCATTTCAGCTCTCTGCCTGGCTCCAATTCATTTTCGACAGCCATTCAAAAGCCTTTCCTTTGAAAAGCAGATCTGCAGTGTTCGAAAGGCCCCAGGAGTCCAGGCCAATCTTGCTGGATGTTCAAGCCATCCCCAATCCCCAACCCCGCCTTGGCTCAGCAGCTGCCCGCCACACCCTGTTCTTCTCTCTCTGAGCTGCCTCTGTTTACGCTGGGCCTGGAGAGCCCTCCTCCTCTCAAGATCCTGCTGTCTTTCCAAGACCCAGAAGGGATGACCTCTCTGCTGGGAGGAAACTCATGGCAGCCCTGGAGATTAGAGCTATCTGCTCCTGCTGCTTTTTCCTTGTATTTAGCTTTTGGCACTTTCCATACTAAGGCTTGTATTTCAGTTACCTGCCAGCCTCTCCCACCAGGTACAAACTCCTCAAGGGCCAGGACTTGTCTTATTCATCTTTGTGAGGGAGTGCCGCAGGCACCAGGGGAGTTTTTCAGCATGGGCACGGCAAGGTAAATGCTGGCTGATACACCTTTTCCTCTTTATTTAGATTTTGGTGATTCACAGTGTGAAAATTGGAGTTAGTCTTTTAATGTTCAAACTCCTTGCTACTCTTGAGTTTTTGCTGAGGTATCATATTGTATCCTGGTCTCAGCTTCCAAAAAGTGTTTATGCTTCTTTCCTATAAGAATTTAGGCCCTAGAAGCTTGGACAGTATTGTGTCTTTCATTTCAAATCCTGTCCATCAGATTGTATGTTCCACATTGGCTTTTCCTTTACAGCCAAAACTAATCCTCAGTGTGTTCAGATTCAGTGTTGAGCTAGTAAGAAGGGCCCCCTTTGTGCAGTAGGCCCTGGACTGGAGTCCAGATTTGTCACCGCTCAGGACTGGCCTTTTGGTTGGTGCCTGGAGAGGGTGGCTGCCCCTGCCAGCCGAGGACCTGCCAGAGAACTTGCCAGGGGAAGTGTTTGCTCTTCTTAGGATTTTTACAAATGGATTTTTATATGGTTCAGAGTGGATCAGTAATTTTCCACAGCCAGAGTGCCTCTGCCAGATGGGTAGTTTCCCTTAGGTTGGTAGAATGCCTTCTGATAAGATTCAAGTGCAGATAAATTGTTTATTCATTATGGACCTTTGGGTCCCAGCCATAGAAGAGGAGAGGGGGCCTAGGGTGCAGCAGAGACCTTGAGAGAGCTGAGGAATCCGGAGAGATAGATGAAAGCAGGGTTCTAACCAATAAGATACTCAAGCAACACCCAGGGACCTTTGGTTACTATACATACTAATGTTCTAATTCATATTATGAAGGAATGTGGGTTCACTGAAAACCTAGCTGTCTATCTACTGAGGTTAGGGTGACCTTGTTGGTGTACTTCCTAGCAGAGTAATATGTCTTAAAGATAACAAATATACATACATACATAATTATAGCTCAGGTTTTTTGAGCTCTTCCCAGGTAAGATGCTTTCTGCTTTACATTAGAGATGCCATTCAGTCTTCACAACAACCCTTAGGTGATAAATATAATTACCTCCACTTTATAAATAGCCAAAATGAGGCTTAAGGAGGTTACATATCTTACTTGCATACCAAAATTTTAACTGATGGTTTCTCCAAGTTGTTCTTTTTCCTTTGTTTTGCCCAAGACTGGAAGAAATGAAGCAGATCAACCGTTTTTATTTCCCCCGTTGACCAAGGACAAGGGTGTTTAAGAGGTTTGCTAGAGAAAAACATATCAGTTGGGAGGGTGATGTGGGAGGGTGAGCAACAGATATTTTCTCTAAGTAGGAGCTGATATTTTAGGATGCGAAAGATACAAATTAGGTTGACAGTAATTCCCCCCTATGTCCGTATCTGTATCAACTCTTTGCTCTTGATCATTAGCTGACTGGTCCAGAAATACTTGACCCAAGCTCTCTCTTGTGAGTGCTGAATAAACTCATAGCACGCAAGAGGGTTGGTTTTAAACTGCCTGTTCCTGAGACTTTGATAGGTATCTATTTCTCTCCCTATGTGGATGCCTTGTACTTCTGGTGTTTACAGATCCTTAGCTGGGCTGGGAGTACACTGACAGGCATCCATATGTCATCTGGGCAAGGCATGTACAGCTCTGCTATTTTGATCTTTCTTTTGCCTTGAATTCAAAGTCTGCAGGAAGAGGCAGAAATCTATCCCATCTTTGTGGGTTGTGGGGTGGACCCAGAGGCCATAGTCTCCTAAACTTATTCTCGTTACTATTATACTTGCTCAGCAACCACCAGCTCCCCTTTCCTATCTGCTGTTATCCAGTCCTGAAGTTGAAAGGGGTGGGTAGTGAGGCTGAAAGCAATAGATGGCTCTGACCAAAGGTTGCAGGGTGGGGCTGTTCTCTCCACTGCTCCTTGTTGGGTATGAAAGGAGGAAGAGGAAGGCCAGTACACTGCAGGAGAGAGTATGTCCATAAGGAGTGTGGCAGGGGGAGGGGGAAAGCTCTAAGTACAGAAAAGCTCACCTCTGCCTTTGGAAAACTGAATAAACACCTGAGAATAAAGAAGAGATGATTAGTCAGAAACACCTTGTAAAAATATCTGCTCATGAAAAGTAGGTCTCTGAAATGTAAATGCCCTGAAAATCTGCAAGTCTGGAAGATAAACTTCCTGAGTTTCTCACCCTTAAAAATGCACACTGGAGCTAGGAGCAGATTCAGGAAAAAGTTTGCAAAAGCTGGAAAAAGAGTAGAAATGACCTCCTGGTAAATTAGATATGATGATTTCGCAAGAGAATATAAGAAAAATTGAAGGAAACACAAATAGTACAGAACACCTGTGATATTGTAATCAAGAGCAATAAATAATATAGATTTTGAAATGATAAATTATGACATCAAATTGGTGGATATAGGAAGACTTACAAGACTAGGAATTGAGTCCAGCCAAGCAGATGTTAAATGTTTAGAATTTAGGAAAGCACTCAGGGTGAGCTCTCAAAACATTTTACTTGCAAAATTAGTTCAGATTGATTTGGATATGAACATGCTGGAAATCAGACAACAAACATGGGCTCTGGAGAGATACAAGGCACCCAATAGCAGAAAGGGAGATAGGAGGAGGAAGAAATCGTTTTTTATGTATTTGATTTCTCTAGGAAATAAGTTTTATATATAGGAAATAATTATATATATATATCTTTCTTCATAACTATAAGGAGCTGATTAGTTTGTTGTTTTTTTAAACTGTGAGGGCATAAAATAAAACAGAAATAAGGATATGCCAAGAAAAATAAATAAGCATATTAGACTCTATTAAAAAAAAAACAATCTGGGAATTTCTTGGCGGTCTAGTGGTTAGTACTGTGTGCTTCCATTGCAGGGAACACGGGTTCGATCCCTGGTCAGGGAACTAAGATCCTGCAAGCCATACAGAGTGGCCAAAAAAAAAAACAAAACAAATCTGAATCTGGATCTTTTCCACATTGAAGAGAATTATGGGATGCAGTGAAGTAATCCTAACCACTCATTCGTTCCATGAGCACATGTTCCCCATCTCCTTTAGCCTGGGCACTGTTCTGGTACTGGGTGAAGGCAAACACAGCCCCTGCCCTGGGTACAGATCAACTAAACTTGGTGTTGAGGGAACCTCAGGAGGGTGGCCTGGAGGGTCCAGGGAGGGACTCCTAGAGTTGGTGGGAACTGAATTGAGTCTTAAGTTACAATAACTGCTCATGCTGTATAATATTCTGTATTTTAGAAAGTACCCACACCTACAGGACCTTATTTGGTTTTCGTTATAGCTCTGTGGCATGGTGCAGAGAGGGTTAACAATTTTGGGGTCTGTTTCATGTGATCTCTCTACCATGTTTGGCACGATTGGCCATGTCCTCCTCTTTGACATTCTCTCGTCTCCTGGCCTCTGTAAGATTTTGTGCTCATAGTTTTCTCTCCATCTCCCTCGATGCTCCTGAGGATCTGTTGTCAGTCTTTTCTTTCAGCCCATCCCTTAAATGTCAGTGTCCCTAAAGGTGTTGTCTCCTGCTTTCCTCTGCTTCCTTTATGTGATGGTGGTAATGATTTACTAGACTCATGGCTGACACCCTTAAGAATTGGAGCGGGGTGCAGGGGGGTAGGAGGAAAGGCATTGGAGAATTTCACGGGGATGGTATGTGTAGTTGGAAAAATCTCCCGGTGTAACTCTGACAGCCCTTCTTTCTTTCTGCTTTTGAGTCCCACTTACATGTATATGCTGACTGTTATATTCCTAGCCAAACTCTCTGTTGAACTCTGGATCTTCTGTCCAGTTTTCCACAGGACTTTACACTTGGCTGTTTCGCCACAACTTTCCTTAAATGTCCCAAACCAAACCTGCTAGTGCCTGCTCCCCCGCTGCGGCTGCAGCCTCTATTTCTCCCTCTCCACTCACATTCCACACTCCACACAGCCTACTGTCAATCTCCAAGCCCTTCAAATTATAACTTTTTAAAATGTCTAGAACATTCCCACTTCTCTCTGGTCCCATTGCTGCTGCCGTAAGTCAGGATACCATCATCACTCTCCTAAATTACTGCAGTGGGCTCCCAACTTGTTTGCATGCTTCCAGTCTTAGCTCTTGATACACATTCTCCTATAGCCATTATAATAATTTTCCAGAATGAAAGTCTGGCTTTATGTCTCATGGCCAGTGGGTAAACCGAGAGGATGGCCTGTGAAGTTGACACCAGGACCCTGCCTACTTGCCAGCCTCATCTCTTGCCCTTCCCACCCTGTCTTCCCCTTGAACCCTGTGCTTCAGTCATACTACACATCTTCTCCAGATGTGCGGTGCCTTCCCTCATCTGCCTGCCCAGCCCTGGTCCCTGCTTGCCCAACTCTTCCTCTACCTGCACCTTCGAATTTCAAGTGTCCGTCTGGCAAGTTTATACTGACCCACTTCCAGGCACGGGTTTGTTGTCCCCTTCCCCATTCGCCTCCATATCCCTTGGGTGTAAGTTCTCTTACACTCCCCTACTAGAGTGTAAAATCTCTTTGAGGAACAAGACAATTGATCGACATCATTTTACTCTCAGAGTCTGGAACGTACCAGACATCCAGTTAATGTTTGTTAGATAAATGATGAGTGCATAATGAACTGCTGTTTCTCGGAAGAAGAAATAGAGGTTAGCTCACGTGTCTAAGAGTGACACAGTGAGTCTTCTAATCTAGGATTATTTCCGATAAATCATCTATCTGTGGCTAGAGAGACCCTATAGATATAGACAAATTGGGGTTGAATCTTTATGAGATATTGTTTTACAGGCTTTTCTATTTTTCTATTTTACCACAGATTGGTAGTGCTCAGTGACAGCAAGGGAACGGAGAGCCAACGTGGCTCACGATCCAGGGATGATACAGGGAGAAGTGGACTGGAAATCAGGGCCTCACCGCCAGCTCTCTGTGTGCTTTTCTTTCAGCACTTAGCTCCTCTCAGGCTCGGCCTCCCGCTCCATAGATATGCGGGTAGAATAGGTGGTGGTCAATGTTCTGTCTAGCTCTGTAACTCTATTATACTGCATGTGTCACAGTGCCTGTTAAGCTACTTCCTCCTTAAAAAGCTCCGTGAGCAACCAGTGAAATGTACCGGGAAGTATGGTGTGTCCTAAAGCTTGGCACAAAAATCTCTGGGCACACATCTCCTGGATGGCATGCAACCGAGGCGCATGCCTGGCTGGTCTCAGATCCAGAGGTTTCCTCCAACTCCTGGCCTTTCATCGGCAGTGAGGACTCCTAGTGCCATTAATCCCTATCTAAACACGCACCCACGTAACGGTGTGGAGGACCCTCTTGGAGGACCTAGTTCGAAGCGTGGAAAGTCCACTGGTGTCTCCCACAGCCAGCCTATCTCAAGGGTCTGGACTAGATAGTTTATCACTATACCTGTCTACAGGAAATTCCCCGATCACATCTTCTAACGAGGAAAGCATGCCTGGGCCGGGGTATATTCATTTCCATGGAGGAGTCCCTTACCCTCTTTGCCACCAGCTGCGGCTGTTTGGATTGTGTGGCATCTGTCACAAGCACAACCGAACTGTAGGCTGGTTACAAACCCGTGGCATGACCTCATACAAAAAACATTAGCTGCGGGGCTTCCCTGGTGGCGCAGTGGTTGAGAGTCCGCCTGCCGATGCAGGGGACACGGGTTCGTGCCCCGGTCCGGGAGGATCCCACATGCCGCGGAGTGGCTGGGCCCGTGAGCCATGGCCGCTGAGCCTGTGCGTCCGGAGCCTGTGCTCCGCAACGGGAGAGGCCACAACGGTGAGAGGCCCGCGTACCACAAAACAAAAACAAAAACAAAAACAAAAACAAAAACAAAAAAATATTAGCTGCAATCAGGCTCTTGAACTGGGAAATACTGCAAGAATGGGGCAACCAACCCCATTCATTCCAGTGGTAGAAACAGTAGCTGAAAACACACAAGAGGAGCCCTGAGGTAAGGTTAGAACTATGAGGGGTCACGGCAACCTGAAGTGATGAGGAGGCAGAAACTGGAGTTTGCAACAATTAAGAGGCTATATTTACACACAAGAGTCCCTGAGGGATGAGACAGACCATCTGGAGTAAAGAGTGAGCAGGTGAGAAAAAAGAGAACAGAGTGGACAAGGAGAGAAAGACCACTGGCGTCAAGCCCACATGTTCCTGCTGCTGTGGTCTGGAAGGCTGTCTCAGACCTGCACAATCTTCTGGTCCAATTTCACGCTCAGAAAGGTCTGGGCCAACCGCAGTTCCTGTTCTTGTTTCTGAGAGGTTCTTTCTCCAGTGTGTATCTTTCCAACAGCCACCCCTTCCTCATTTCTTTTCGGTAACTAGAAGAGTGTAACACAGGCACCCTTAAGGGAGGACTCCTGAACTCTGACTCACTGCTCTGGCATTGGTAGGGCTTTCCTGTGTTCAGGTGTCCAGGTCACCCTTTCTCCACGTTCATGTAATGTTTTCATTTACAGCTCCTTAATTAGACAACAATTAAATTCCCATACGTTGATCCTTAAGGAAGTACGTAAATTGGAGTTCCATAATTTGGGGCTTATGAACCACAAGGGAAACTCTGGATGGTCTTCATGGAGGTCTACACAATCCCTGAAACTGTAATTAGTGAAAGTGAGTGTGAGTGTGTGTGTGTGTGTGCATTTTTCTGAGGAGAGTTTCCATAACTTTAACCAGATTCTCAGTGATCCATAACCCCCTAAAAGTGAAGGATCACTAGTTTATCGCTAGCATAGCTGGGTTGCCAAGAGCTCAGACTCTAGAATCAGAATTGTAGCTGAAATTCCCTATGTACCACTTACCATTGGGTGGGCTTAAATATTTGCTTTACCTCTACATCTTATGTTTTTCATGCATGAAATGGGCCTAATACCAATAGGATACAGATAGGAGTGTTATGAGGATTAAAAGAGCTAACAGACGTAATGCGCTTGTAATAGAGCGCTGCGGTACGCAGCCCTTAGCACTCAGCCACTGCTGCCAGCCGGTACCCGCCCCCCACGCACCCTGTTACCTGGCAAGGTTACCGGGAGACCATTAATGCCGAGGGTTAGAGACACCTTAGAGGTCCTGCTCAGCCATTGGTCGGCGCCACAGGGGGCCCCTCCCCCAAGCGAGCAACTGTCAATGGGCGCTCGTTAGAGGGGCATTTTTGAGCCAACCATCAGTGCAGTGGTGGTCATTGGGTGGAGAGTGAGGTAAGTGGCAGATCCCGGCCTTCTCCCCGGGGCCCTCCAGCTCACCTGGCCTCAGGCTGGCGCGTGAGCTGGGGGGGCCCAGGGAACAGGCTGGAGGTGTGTCCTGCAGGGCTCCAGAGTCCTTGCCAAGACCGCCCACTGGCCGGGCGCAGGCCCTGAGGCCGTGGTGAACCTCTCCCCCATCCCTGCCTCTGCGACCTAATAACGGCAGCGGCAGTCTGCATGGGACACAGTCTGGGGGACCTGGCCCCCACCATTTGCGCAGCCTGAGGAGCCTGAGGGCCAGCTGGGTCCTGGGCTCCTGGCTCCCTCAGCGGTGACAGCGGGGCAGGGTCTGGGGACCTGGCCCTGAGGGAGCCACCAACTGAGATCTGCCTCTTCAGCCTGGGCACTGGCCGGAGGAGCCAGACTGGGTGCTGGACGCACGCTCCAGGGCAGGGTAACTGCCCCCCGCCCCCCGGCCCACGGACCCCCTTCTCTGAGCCAGGCCTGGACCTCGAAGGGTGAAAGTTGTGCCTTGGGACCTTCCCCTTTCTTGTCAGAACAGAGAGTAACATTTGTTTGGTGGAGATTTACAGGAACATCTTTACCTGACCTTGACCTGACCTCAAGAACAAAGGATCTGACACTGGGAAGTTTGCAACAGCTACCCACGGCCTTCCCTCACCTTTCCTATAAGAGGGCTTTGCTGGAAGCTTTCAGGGAGTTTGGGGTTCTTTTTAAGGCATGAGCCAGGCTTCTCCTTGCATGGCCCTGCAATAAACATTTCTCTGTTCCAAGCTCAGGCGTTTTGGTATTGTTTGGCCTCACAGTGCGTCGGGCACACGGACTTGCGTTTCGGTAACATGCTTAGCACAGCTCCTGGCATACAGCAAATGTTTTTTTTTTTACATTTTATTTATTTTTTATACAGAAGGTTCTTATTAGTTATCTATTTTATACACATCAATCTCCCAGTTCATCACACTACCACGCCCCCGCCCCCCCACCCCCGGTGCTTTTCCCCCTTGGTGTCCATACGTTTGTTCTCTACATCATACAGCAAATTTTTAGTGATGGTATAACATTTGTATTATACTGAAGAAATATAAGTGCAATCATTTCTTCATTGTCATGTTTTCAAATTCTGAATATTTATGTTTTATTATTGAGGGCAATATATATATATTTTTTTTGTCAGAATTTTGAGACTAGACAACAGGACGAATAAACAAATACAATTTTTCAAAAATAGAATTTTTATTCTCTAGTGAAGCATAGCAGAAAATGCTGTTAAATAGGTACTCATATTTTATAAAATTTATAAAGGTATAAAGTCCTGATAAACTAAATGGATCTATTTTATACTGATGAGCACAGTTTCATATATCATCATAATCACTAATAAAAATTAGATGGGGCTTCCCTGGTGGCGCAGTGGTTGAGAGTCCGCCTGCCGATGCAGGGGACACGGGTTCATGCCCCGGTCCGGGAAGATCCCACATGCCGCGGAGCGGCTGGGCCCGTGAGCCATGGCCGCTGAGCCTGCGCGTCCGGAGCCTGTGCTCCGCAACGCGAGAGGCCACAACAGTGAGAGGCCCGCGTACCGCAAAAAACAAAACAAAACAAAACAAAAAACTAAAGAATTAGATGAATTTAAAAGTCAGCTGCTTGTAGGTTAGTGAAATATTGAAATGACTAGAGTTTTCACTTAACCTGAAGAATTGTTACCACTTAGTATACACACATTTAATACCTATTGGTTTGTCACAGAGGAATAACGGAGAAACCAAGTGTATTGACTAGAGTTTATATGAATGTTTCAATACAGCTGCTTTCACTTGATTGTATTTAATGCCTACTAAAAATCCATTATTAGGCACATTTTTGGCATTACCAATTAATTTATATAGGACAATGTGTGATCCACAGCAGGTCAAGCTTCTGACTAGCTGTTTTAGAATAAAAGCAGAGAGTCAAATAAACCTAATTGAGGTTAAGAGGATAGATGTTATTGTGACACTCTGTATCCAAATGGGAGAGAGATGAGACCATTTTCTCAACCTGAATATCCCACAGTGGCGTCAGACTTCCCAGCTACCTGCCTGGACTCCAAGAAGTGGTGAAAAGGACAGTGGTGGCAATTGTGAGCATGCAGTCAGCTGTGGCGATCCAGCTGGTTCTAACAGGAACTCCTTATGAGCCCTCTGTGGTGGAGAAAATAAATCCTCAAAATTCCTGACGGGAGGCCCTTGACTTTTAATTTGACAGATGGTTAATCAGGTGTATGTGAATAATCATTATACAGGAAACAACCCCAGCAAAACAAAACCCAACCCAACTCACGAATGTAAAAAATGTCATGTTTCCAAAATAATGATGTTCAGCCTGCCTGTTGGAAAGGGAAGAGGCAGAGCAGTGGTCTTTACCAGTGCAGTACAGTGTTCTTATTCTACCAGGTGGGAGAGACAAAAGTAGAGAGCTCTCTGGCCCTCATCCGGTCACTCAGCCACTGTGCAGAGGTCTATGACTTGCAGTTGCTCTACCCCACATAGGTATTTGGCTGGACTGCATGTCTCTGTAGAAAGACAAAGGTCTTGCTGTTTGCAGTAGTTATGACAATGATGATGAGGATGGTGATGCTTGCAGCTGGGCACATAATTTTCAGTCTAAAGGTCTCAGGTGCACTCTGGTGGTGGGGCTTCTGCAGGGGTTGTCTCTCAGAGAAGGCTCCTTCCTGGTGTCAGTTGTCGGCACCTGCCCTTGGCCAAGCCCAGGCTCAGGGCCAGTGGTCAGCATTTTGCTTAGGTGCGAGACTGTTGTCTAGAAGCTCTCTATTCAAACATATTGAGAACTGATTTGACCTTTGTCCCAGTCCTCCCTTAAGACACCCCACGTAGGATGCTGTATCAGCACAGTGTCTAGCCCATGAGAGGAACTAGTTAGGTACCCTGTAAATGTTTGGCTGCAGCTTCTTGTAATGTATACACAAATGGTTTCTTCATGCGGAGAGCAACTTGCTCCTTCTCGCCTTGATTCTCTGTGGGTTGCTTTGGTTTTTATTTTTTTGGCAGGGGGTGGGTGAGTAACAGGGAGGATTAAGGCATTGGAAAATTCCTTAGTACATTACTGGTAGTTGCTCTTTATGCAATAGAAGACATTAGTGTAATTTCAAATAGTTCCCAGTTTGAATCCTTGAGCTCTATCCTTTTTCTATAAGGATCTCCCTTTGTGTTGACTTCTCCATCCCTACATTTGGGTATAAGTGTGAGTCCTTTTAGAGAACCTTTTGGAAATTCCAGGGTCTTGAGATTAGGTGCCAAGCCTAGGATTAAATTGAATTTAGAATTACTATAGCAGTTGTTTCTACAGACTCATTCTAGGGAGGGAAATGGAGAGATACATTGTGTGGTTTTATTCAATTTGGGAAACTGGAACAATGTTTCCCATAGTCTCTTTCCCTGTATGGCTTCAGGTTACTACTGAGCACAAGATAAATTTAAACAAGATTGGGAAGGTGAAAGTGAAGCAGCAGCCGTTGTTTACCAGTGGAAGGTGGGTGTAGAACTCTGGGCACAATGGTGGGTTGTGCCTTTTGATGCTGATCTGTTAACTCACCTTATGGACCCCACCACCCAAGGCCACAGCTCCTACGGCAACCACCAGACCCTCCTTCCTCCTCTCTGAGTCCTGAGCCAGATTTACACGCAACGCCATAGTGACTTGCTGGTCTTACTGTGCAGACCGCCTCATCACCGAGCAGGGGCCAGTGAAGGACAGGTACGAGCTCCAGTTTGTCCTCATGGGTCTCAGGTTCTAGTTTGTCCTTGCTCTC
The DNA here is from genome assembly GCF_005190385.1 of Monodon monoceros. Lineage (NCBI taxonomy): Eukaryota > Metazoa > Chordata > Mammalia > Artiodactyla > Monodontidae > Monodon > Monodon monoceros. The sequence continues at coordinate 64,417,051 of NW_021703771.1, forward strand.
CCCTCCTTCCTGTCCAGCTGACCTTCCCGATCGCTGGCCCAGGTCCACAGCAACTTCATGACCAATGCCAGTCACAGACGCAACTTCCATAGACTGCCTTTTCCACCAACTCCCATATTTGTGTCAAGTTTAGCCTTGATAATAATCCCTTTTCGACGTCACTCATGGTAGTTCTGCTTCTCTAATTGAAGCTTGATTGGTACACTGTTCTTATCTTAAATGAATACAAGCATTTTTTAAAAAAACAGCGGCCCTGAAGTTCAGATGTTCTTTGTACTGTCTTGGGGGACACCAACTCTAGTGGGGGAAAGCATGAAGAGTCTTTTCTGTAATTCATCTGGTATGTTGGCTGAACTTGTAATTTTGAACTTGTTTCCTGTAACTCAAGTATTATACTATTCATGGGAGGGGAGTTGCTAAGGTTTATAGGGAAAAAATAGACAGTCCTTTGCCATGATAGATCCTGATTGGATAGGTCAAGCGTATACACCTAAGGCACAGATATTAAAGGGCTTAATATCATGTCACCTGAGGACATGAGAGAAGTGAAGGAAAGATGAAGGTGGGATGGAGCAAACAAAGGTAAATGAAAATTACCTGCACAATAAACAGTTACTGAATGAATGTATAAGAGGTGTTTTGACATTTTTAATTAAAAAAATAAAACAAAATAAACAAGAATATAGAATTATTTTTTAATCTCCTACTTTCACAGTACCTCAAAACAACTATTTTCATCTTTAGGTATTATTTTTCATATTTATATACATTTGTTATACAGTTGGAATCACAGTGCAATAGCTTTTTATATTTTCTTTGTTCCTCCCCACTCATTCTTCATATATATTTTTTTCATTGACCCGGATCTCAAGGGAGACTGTGAGTACTTCTAAGGAGATTTTTAAGCCTCTGTTCAAAAATGTGTTAAGTTTTATCCTTCATCTCCTGCTTAGAATGTTTGGTTCTGAGAGGTCTATGAGTGGTTTTGGAAATCAGTCTGACAGAGGATTGCTAAAGCAGTGTGTAGCCAAGGTGAGTCCTAAAAAGTAAGAGCTAAGGAAACTTCTAGAGAGACATTTAGGGTATAAACTTTGCTATCATATTCAAATTTCTTGCTACGGTCCTGGCTTCCTGGACTTGAACATTTGAACAGCTCAAGTCAAGACAGAAATGGTGTAGGGGTGATGGGCGTGGTCTGGCGGAGGGCATGGTCAGAAGAGACTGCAGGGCTGCTGGAGAGCAGGGAAGGTAATAGCTCATGCCTGCTGACCTGAGAGAGAACTTTCTGGACTCAGGGATCTGTGAATTTGAGTGAGAACTAGCTTACTATTGGGAAAGGCCATCCCTATGCCTCTGCCAATGTCCCTATCTGCCAGGGGGCAAGTGTTTTTTAAGTGGGGCACAACCTATATATGTATGTATATTTAAGTACAAACACACAATTAAAGTGAAATCTTACCTTGAACTCCAGTACATTCGGTTGATAAAAATCAAGCTCCTTTGGTTGAGTTTCGAATTAAGTGACTGAGAATTCCTCTCCCTTAGCCTTCACCTCACCCTTACCTCCACCTTTACTTCTTTTCTATTGCAGTCCCCTAGACCCATGTGGTTATAAGAAGAACAGCTTGAAAAATGCTGGTTTGGAACCACTTTAGTTCATACTTAGTCTTATAAGGAAATCTGAAGTTTTCATGTTTGAATCAGATATTTTGCGTCTTTTTAATTTTCATTAATCTCTTTGTGATAATAATGATCTATAATAGCAAAATCTATAATTGCAAAATCATAGTGCCTACAAGGTGTCAGGCTCTGTTCTAAGCATTTTACATATATCAACTCATTTAGTCTTTCCAACAACCCTATGAGGAAGATACAACCATAATTCATTGATTTTAAAACATATTTTCTCTCACATTTTAGCATCTGTGAAACTGGAATGTGTCTTACTTTCGATGGCATGTAAGTTTAATTGGCAACATTTCAAAATTTCTTAATGGAACATAAAATATTTTTATGTTTTGCAATAGAGGATAGCTTAGATTCCGTGAAATACAACATTACTATCCTCATTTTACAAATGAAGAACTTTGGGCATAGAGAGGTCAGGTAACTTGCCCAATATCACAAACCTTGGGATTCAAACTTCAGAGTTTGTACTCTTAGCTACTTTGTGCCCTTCCTGGCATTCAGCATGGCTTTCCTTTGTCCCTGCTTTTACTGCCACCAAGGGTGCACCTTAGCATGGGGGGACCCCTGCCATTTCTGATAGTGGATTTCATCCACTGAGTTGAGGCCCTCTTCCAGGAGCCCCCATGACAAGGCAGACACCACTTCCAGGGTTTACCCATTGAGCCTTTTTTCATGCAGCCATTAACATTCTGCTGGGATTTACTTATCTTATTGCTTTTCCAAATGAGAGGCAATTCCAAAACAGTTTTTGGGAGATGAGACACAGAACAAGTTTTGATAAAAGACTGGAAGGATAAATGATATACTAGAACTGGTTCTGACTGGCTTGTGAGAGCTCTTGCCTACTGGTTGGTGGAAGTATTTACATCACAGAAATCAGCAAACACAAAAAGAATAAAATACCTAGGAATAAACCTATCTAAGGAGGTAAAAGACCTGTACTCAGAAAACTATTAAGACACTGATGAAGGAAATCAAAGGTGATACAAACAGATGGAGAGATATACCATGTTCTTGGATTGGAAGAATCAATATTGTGAAAATGACTGTACTACCCAAAGCAATCTACAGATTCAATGCAGTCCCTATCAAATTACCAATGGCATTTTTTACAGAACTAGAACAAAAAAATCTTAAAACGTGTATGGAGATACAAAAGACCCCAAATAGCCAAAGCAATCTTGAGGGAAAAAAATGGAGCTGGAGCAATCAGACTATACTACAAAGCTACAGTAATCAAGATAATATGGTACTGGCACAAAAACAGAAATATAGATCAACGGAACAGGATAGAAAGCCCAGAGATAAACCCATGCACCTATGGTCAACTAATCTATGACAAAGGAGGCAAGAATATACAATGGAGAAAAGACAGTCTCTTCCATAAGTGATGCTGGGAAAACTGGACAGCTACATGTAAAAGAATGAAATTAGAACACTTCCTAACACCATACACAAAAATAAACTCAAAATGGATTAAAGACCTAAATGTAACACCAGACACTATAAAACTCTTAGAAGAAAACATAGGAAGAACACCCTTTGACATAAATCACAGCAAGGTCTTTTTTGACCCACCTCCTGGAGTAACGGAAATAAAAACAAAAATAAAAAACTGGGACCTAATGAAACTTAAAAGCTTTTGCACAGCAAAGGAAACTATAAACGAGACGAAAAGACAACCTGCCGAATGGGAGAAAATATTTGCAAACGAATCCATGGACAAAGGATTAATCTCCAAAATATATAAACAGCTTATGCAGCTCAATATTAAAAAACAAACAGCCCAAGCAAAAAATGGGCAGAATGGGCTTCCCTGGTGGCACAGTGGTTGAGAATCTGCCTGCTAATGCAGGGGACGCGGGTTCGAGCCCTGGTCTGGAAGGATCCCACATGCCGCGGAGCGACTAGGCCCGTGAGCCACAACTACTGAGCCTGCGCGTCTGGAGCCTGTGCTCCGCAACAAGAGAGGCCGTGACAGTGAGAGGCCTGCGCACCGTGATGAAGAGTGGCCCCCGCTTGCCACAACTAGAGAAAGCCCTCGCACAGGAATGAGACCCAACACAGCAAAAATTAATTAATTAATTAATAAAATCCTACCCCCAACATCTTCAAAAAAGAAAACCACAGCTTTAAAAAAAATAGTCAGAAGACCTAAATAGACTTCTCTCCAAAGAAGACATACAGATGGCCAAGAGGCACATGTAAAGCTGCTCAACATCACTAATTATTAGAGAAGTGCAAATCAAAACTACAATGAGGTATCACCTCACACTGGTTAGAATGGGCATCTTCAGAAAATCTACAAACAACAAATGCTGGAGAGGGTGTGGAGAAAAGGGAACCCTCCTGCACTGTTGGTGGGAATGTAAATTGATGCAGCCACTATGGCGAACAGTATGGAGGTTCCTTAAGAAACTAAAAATAGAACTACCATACAACCCAGCAATCCCACTCCTGGGCATATACCAGAGAAAACCATAATTCAAAAAGACACATGCACCCCAGTGTTCATTGCAGCACTATTTCCAATAGCCAGGTCATGGAAGCAACCTAAATGCCCATCGACAGACAAATGGATAAAGAAGATGTGGTACATATATACGATGGAATATTATTCAGCTATAAAAAGGAACGAAACTGGGTCATCTGTAGAGACGTGGATGGACCTAGAGACTGTAATACAGAGTGAAGTAAGTCAGAGAAAAATAAATATCATATATTAATGCATATATGTGGAACCTAGAAAAATGGTACAGATGAACCGGTTTGCAGGGCAGAAATAGAGACACAGATGTAGAGAACAAACGTATGGACACCAAGGGGGGGAAAGTGGCGGTGGGTGGTGGTGGTGGTGGTGGGATTAAAAAAAAAAAAAGAATCAGCAAACACTGTGTGTGAATCAGGGCATTTTGTTTGTCCTTTTCAGAGAGCCAGTTTATGATCCTATCAGTGGAGAGTTGCTAAATTATTGGATTCTAGGAAAAAGCCCTCATTGGTCAAAACACAATAGTAGGAGGGGAACAGGCAGGGTGAGTATGAGTATGAACAGATATTGTGAAGTTTTCACAATAGTCTCAATGGCAAAGAATTCTAATCTAATTACATCCTGTGTGTGTATGTTTTAATTTAGTTTATGTCATGATCTTAATATCTATAGGGTAGTAGACCAGTGACACATATGCTATATCCACCTGAAGAGCCGAGAAACCTAACTACCCCAGGAGCGAGCACTGTCTAGTTTTTATTTTGCCCTCCTTGTTGAGAGGAGAGGTTAGTCAGCTATTTGCCAAGGGAAGTGAGTGGGCAACAGGACTTCCAAGATCATCCCAGAAACAATAACTATTAGATCCTAGAGGGCAGTGCTCAACATGTAGGAAGTGATCAATAAATGGTTATTGTTGAACTAAGCAATTATGTAAGAGTTCTTGTATAGTCACGTCTCTTCCATGTGGGTTCTTTGGTTATTTTCTCTTTTTTTTTCCGTGGTGATTCTCAGTAAAACCCACAAAACAAAAATGGCTTGTGGGCTTACCATTAGGAGGAGGAAGGAATTGGGCTGCTGTGTAGACTGCCTCAGCCTCAAGAGAGAAAACTCCAGGAAATTAAGTAGATTGCAGCAAGGTTAAAAAGAAACCCGATACTGGCCCACGCCTCGAGGGTTTGGCACAGAGGGAAAGAAGATCAGAGGAGCAGGCTGGAGTCTGAGGGGAAGCTCTTGGGGCTAGAGTGAGGGATGGGAGCTTGAGTTTCCAAAACAGGGGCTCTTTGGTCACTTTGGGGCCACAGAAGACATGTATGAGACATTGGTTGTGGGAGAGAGGCAAGAGAAGGGAGACCGACTCTTAAGGCAGAAGGGACCATGGCAGAAGGGATTATGGCAGCTTTACATGTTGCAAAGGACCTGCCCATTTCTTATTTCCGAATTGGGCTGCTTTAGAAAAAAAAAAGAAACAAACCTTTGTGATTCTTCTCTGTTTAAAACTACCATGGATTCAGCTCAGGAAATGGACCTTCATGGGTTGTAGGGTGATGATTTTAGCAGTTGGACTCTTGGCTGACTCAAAGAGAGAGTATGGGCTTCACAGGGGTATGGTAGGAAGGCTGAATAGCAATTTCTAAAATGACCTTCCCAATATCTTTCCCCACACACAGAAAAGGATTGAGCACAATCTATTAACAAATTTGTCTCTCATTTATAATTCTTTGAGCTGTCAGAGCAATCCTAGCTGATTGAAAGTAATTATCAATCTCTCCAAATGATTAAACAGCATATTTAGATTTTCATTTATATCATCATTTTGACTGAATGATGTGTATGTGTGTGGGACTGTGTATTAACAAGGTATCTCTTCAAAGTTATAATAAATACTTGAAAAAAAAAGAGTTGCCTATTGCTCAGCATAAAAGGAAAAACAAGAAGTCTAGGGCGGGTAAGCCAAAGAACAAAATTGGGACCTAAAATAAATGATAAAAGACAGACTCTGGCAGAGATAAAATTTCAAGAGACATAAGTGATAAACACACAGAAAAATACTTGTGACGTTCCTAGCATAGCATCTGAAGATTGAAAATTCTGGTCAGCATCAGCAAACAAGCAGTGTAATTAATGTGGAACAGAAAGAATACCACAGATGTTTAAAATTATTTTTTTTTCTACTGACTCAGTCTCCTGCATATTTACAAATTGAAGGTTGTAGATTGATAGCCCCTGAGATTCATGCCCAATGGGCCCTGCTCCAGGTTTGTGTTTGCACTCAGTGACATCCTGTTGGGTTCAAACTATTTCCCCCAATTAGAATATAAGAAAAGTTACCGCCCAAACCTGCTTTGTCTCACATTGGTCTTACACGTGTGTTCTGTTAAGGAGTCACTCAACAGGAATAACAAACAAAAACTCCCACCAGAAACTGCAGCATCTCACAGAGGGGGTGCAGGCTGCTCTTCTTCACTAAGATAACTCAGTTTGGTACAGCCTCATTCATAACACAATAATAGCAATTCGTTTCCACTGGGTTCATTTGAATTCTGATTTTGCTACATGTCCCCATCTGGATTAGCTCAACAAACTTTAAATGCTAGAGAAAGATTATGCAAATGTGGAAGTTCATAACACTCTGAAGAGATTTCCTTTTGCAACCCCATGGACTAGGCAAATGTTTCACGAGGAGGTAAACTAAGTCACCAAGATGTTTTGCTGGTGTGTTAAGGTCTCCCGGCAAGTCAGAGGCAAAACACCGGAATCTTGGCCAGAGTTTAAAATTCTGCAGGTTAGTGTTAGAGCATGGTCGTCTTCCAGATTGGTGGGGTTTTTTTTGTTGTTGTTTTCACTTTTTTTTTTTTTTTTTCCAGTGCTTGTTAAACATGAAATTTTTCTGAAAGGGCAGTCACAGACAGAGTAGCCCAAATGGTTTGAAAAGAGCCAGCTCTACAGAGGAAAGCCCCACATCTTATACCTGGGAGCCGTTCCTTCAAAGCGTGCTGGCTGATAGGTCGCAAGAGAATTTCAGTCGTGGATTGTGGTGACCTCTGAGCATCTCAGGTGGTTTAAAGGGCAGCAGGAACACGGCAAATCCTTTGTAACCTGGAGGAGTCAGCCCGCTTCTCTGGTTTGAGACAGACACCAAGTCTCATATGGGGGTCTGTGCATGTGTCAGCCATTCCATAAACACTGAAATCATATAATTTGCCAAATTGTGTGTTCCTAGATAAGACGTTCTACTTTGCTTTGAAGTTGATCAAAAGCCAATCCTTAGTTCTTTTTCTATGAAAGAAATTAGCAAAATAGAATATGGTGAGAATAGATTAAAAGGTACTAAAAATAAAATGTTCTCATCTCTAAAAATTATATATTCACAATTTAAATGTTCTCTTGACTTAGATAGGAGTTTTGTCCACATTTACTTTAAGACGCAAAAGGTATTCTAACACACATACCAGGCATAAAAATAATTTCTCAGAGTCTCTGGCCTACAAAAGATACATTTGGTTGTGGCATGTAAACTGGCCCTTCCCCCCTTGCCACTGTGTCCCCTTTTAACAGTTTCCATCTCCTTTTATTCTTCCCCAAGTCACAGGGTTAGGAGAATATTAGCAATTATCTTTGACAGACTCACTTAGGTTATGTTTACATAACAATAAGAAAATGTTTCAGGAAGGAATTCACTATTGCACTAGGGTGTAGGCATTAATTTCTTCATGTAAGAACCAGTTCTCCTTTACAGAAGGTTTCATCAAAATGTTTATTTCAAGCCAGTGGGTTCAGCCTAGTTAAGGGGTGTTTTCCACATAAAAGCTTCATGGTTGGATAAGAACCGGCCTCACCCAGGGTGTCCTAAAACTGTCTTATCTTTTAACACATTTTCTAACTCCTTTTAGACAAAAGAAGGAAACCAAAACCAAATTGGGGCTAACAATATGGTTAGGAAGATAGGGCATCAGCATTGTGCTAGGGACACATATTCCTGTGAAAATGAAGGAAGTGCAAAGGAGAGAATCATGAAATTTCACAATGTTCAGAGCTGGAGGGACTTAAAACTAATCTAATCTTCCTTCTTCTACACATGTGGGAACTGGGAACCACAGAGCAAAGGGACTGATTATATTTTCTAAAAACACTTGGCCTGTGATCCAAGAGCTGATTGAAACATTTCGAGGCAGATTTTTCTAGATATTCCAGAAAAAAAAAAAATCCAGTATTCTCTTTTATTCCAAAATCCAATCATTCATATGCCTGGAAGTCTTTTCCTATATTTCTCTCAAATTTCTCATGCTTATTTATGACAAAAAAGGTTTACTTTTTGGCAGACTGCCTTAGGTGGACGAATATTCCAAGACAGGACCTGGAGTCTGGCTCTGGTTAAAGGGGACCCTAACTCTGGCTAGAGACAAATCTCTGTTGCTGCCATTGTGGGACTTGATGTTCGGCTGTTTGCCCATGACTCAGAACTGAGGACTCTTTAGCCTACAGGAGTTAGAACGGTTCTAACAGGGACCAGGTTCTCTGCTGACCCTGTGTGTCCCTGGCTCAGTCGGAGGGATAGAGAGGAGTGCTTTTTGGTTTTGATCACTTTCTTCTGGGGCAGTTTAAGCTTGCCTCTTGCTCTTCCAACAAATCCATAAGATTGTGTTTACTCTCTTCTCTTCTCTTTCCTGTTTTTTGGAATTTTAATTTGCTAGCCATTGAAAATTGTCTGTTTTCCAACTTTCACCCCCTCCACCCCCTACCCCAACCTTTATTCTAATCCCCTAATCCCATTTTAGCAAAGTATTGAGTTTTTTTTCATTTTTTTTTCTCCCTGTAGTTTTCTGGCTGCCTTGGGAAGTTTACCCAGCCCCCCACTCCTTTTTTTTAACCAAAAGTGAATTTTGCTTATTTGGACATTTAAAAATTAATGTCTTCTAGTTTCTATGAGACTGGTTTCTCTCACTTTTTTAATCATTAGACTTCTTGAAAGAGGTCTATACTTAGTCAATACTTAGTGTCGTCACATCTCATTAATTCCTCAACCCATTACAGTCTGGCTTACACCAACAGCGTGCAATTAAAAATGCTTTCTCACCAGTATCCTCCCAATTGGCCAGTTCAGTGGCCCCACTCTTCCTTGTCACCCTGCTTGACATTTATGCAACATTTGACACGGTTGACCAGCCACTCCTTATTGAAACTCTTCCCCTTCTCAGGCTCTTTCATTTCATAGGCTCTTGCCTCTCTAAGCTTTCTTCATGGGCTTCCTTTTCTGGTTCCTCCTGCCTTTTGATGTTGTTTTTCTAGGGGATCTATTTACGGTTTGCTCACACCATACACCCTTACTCTGCTTTATTGTTCTCAGTAACCCCAAATGCATTGATGAAGTTCTCTGGCTTATAATTTCTCAGCTGAACTCCAGTTCATAGTTCCTAGAGCCTATAGGACATTTTCAACTGTTTTCTCTGAATGTGATGGATGATGACTATTATTCTCGTTATCGTCATTATTAAATTCTCTGTGCCTTTGCTCATGCTGTTTCCTTGGTTCCTCCTTCACCTTCCCTGCTTGGAGCACTCCTGCTAGCTATTCAAGACCAGCCCCCCTGCTGCCACCTGCTCTTCAGAACATTCTCTGTCACTCTGAAGAGGAGTTTTTGTTATTTCCTTTTTTCTTTTGGAGCATTTTGATAGTGATAATGACTAACATTAATCGAATTCTTAGGTGCTATTCTCTGATTTAAGTTCTCATGGATGATCTCATTCAGTCTGCACAGAAACCTCTGACAGGTGCTTTTATCATCTGCTGATTTTGCTTGAGAAACCTGACTCAATGTAATAACTTGTAGGTTCTCACAATAAAGTTTCAAACCCAGGTAGCCTGAGTCCCTCCGCAAATACCTGGAGCTAACTTTTACTGACTGCCTACTTTGTTCGTGGATTTCTGTATTATCCTCCTTTAGTCCCCAGAACACTGTTACAAAGTGTTACAAAGTACAGTTATTATATCTATTTTGTGAATGAGGAGACTGAGACACAAATAAACTAAGCAACTTGCTCAAAAGCCGCCTAGCCCCCAAAGTAGCCAAGTCAGGACACACTTTTATTTACCTCTGTTATAGAACTTCCCAAATCGTTCTATAGTTAACTACCTAGGACATCTTTCACTCTTCTCTCTGCTCTGTGAGGGCCCCGATGATGTTCCTTCCAACTTTTTATCCCCTATATCTAGTCACAAAATAGAGGTTCCAAAATGTGGAGGGAGACTGATAAACAGATTGGTTACTGTTGTCTTTGGGTCATTTTTCTAGGACAGTTGATATGCATCCATTTTGTTCTGTTTTCCATGGCCAATCATTTCTCTGTGTGTAGCATTGTGAAGCCAAATGTGAAAATGCTGTCTCTGCAGACTTTCTTTCTGAGTAAAAATAGTTTCAGTTCCCAGAGGTAAAATAATTGCTGCCCTGACAGCCTCTCCCTTTAGCAGTTTTAAGCTGTTGTGTCCAGATGGAAGGTTTAGTTGAAGAGACCCTTAATCTATTCAGAGATAAATACCACATTTCACAGAATATAAGCCTAAGACAAACTTAAGTCATGTTGAGGTTTGAAAGAGGCCATTTTCTGTTGAGTGAGGTAGTATCTGTCCATCTCAGGTACTTGCTAGCTCTGTTACCCGACCCCTTCCTTCCTTCCCTCTTTCCTCCCTCCCTCCCTCCCTCTCCTCCCTCCCTTCCTCCTTCCTATAGCTGGACCTTACTTCATGCTGAAGATGTCACATAAAATTCTCTCTCCACTCTCTCCAAAACAGGTTGGTTTTGTAATTTTTCAACCATAAAATACAGTACTTTGCATCAATACAGTGCAATATATATATTCATTTTTCTTGTTTTGTTTGTTTATAAAATTACAGAAGTACTGGTATACCTTGTTTTATTGTGCCTCTCTTTATTGCCCTTCAAATATATTTCAGTTTTTACAAATTGAAGTTTTGTGGCAACCCTGCGTCGAGCAAGTCTGTCGGTACTGCTTTTTCAACAGCATTTGCTCATTTTGCGTCCCTGTGTCACAGCTGTATTCTGTCAGTATTGTAATTCTCACAATATTTCACACTTTTCAATTATTATTATATTTGTTATGGTGATCTGTGATCAGTGATCTTTGATGTTACTATGATGCCTTCCTGAAGGCTCAGATGATGGTTAGCATTTTTTAGCAATAAAGTATTTTTAATTAAGTTAGGTACCTTGTTCTTTTTAGACACAATGCTACTGGACACTTAATAGACTACAGTGTAGCGTAAACATAACTTTTAAATGCACTGGAAAACCCCAAAATTCGTGCGACTCGCTTTACTGAGATATTTGCCTTACTGCAGTGGTTTGGAACCAAACCTGCAATATCTGTGAGGTATGCTGGTAATACATGTTTATTGTAGAACATATTCAGAATGTAAAGTTATATGTAGTAAAATTTTAAGTTTCCTAAACTGAGATCACATCATACATACTATCTTCAGCACATTTTTCATGTAATAATATATCTTTCCATGTCTGTGTTAATAAATCTACTTCAGTCTTTTTAATGGTGACATCGTGTTCCATGTTAAGGAGTATGTATCTTATAAGCCAATTCCCCTTAGAAGAACGTGTGGTTTGGGCTCCACAATGCTAAATATACACATATCTTTGTGCCCAGGTGCAAGAATTCTGTAGCTAATTTCCTAGATTCTATAGAGTTGCTGGGTCAGGGAGCATGTATTCTTATTTTGATAGAGTCTTCTGTGGTATATGATCTCTAATGATGGCCTCCCATATTCACATCCTTAGATGGAACCTCACATTAAATCTGGGCTACCTATCCTTACAATTTTAATTTTAATTTAACTAATAAACATAGTTAAATCTATATACTTTAACTGATATTGAGAATTAATCTGAATCTATAACTTCTTCCTCCCCCTGAACATGACAAGACTGGTAGCATGCTTTTACTTTTCCCTTTCCTCCCCATCTTTATTTTGACTAGATCATTTGGAATTTTCTAGACTTGCTAATTTTTAAAATGCTATTCCTCTATTTCTTATGACATTTCCTAATAACTGAATTAAGCCTCACAGCCACATTATTAAAAATAATTTAGAGTTAACTATAAGTGCTAGTGGGCTTTGTTTCTCATCCCTTTGTAGCATGTTATACTTTTTGAAAATTCTTCTTTTATTTTAAATTCCTTTTCTGTACTTTGTATTTTTTTTCCCAAAAGAGATGCCTGGGTGGTAAAGTTTATAAACCATTGGGTATATAACAATATCTTTATTTTTTCCCTCATACTGGATTGATACTTTATCTGGTTATGAAATTCTAGGTTCAAGATAATTTTTTCTTAGCTTTTTGAAAGCGTTTCTCTATTATCCTTGAGTACACTCCATCATTGATATAAAATATGATGGCCAACTGATTTTTGTTCTTTAGGTAATTCTTTTTTTTATCCTTGGAAAATTTTTAGATTTTCTCTTTGTCCTTGGAATTTAATAATCTTACTAGGATTTGTTTGTGTTTTTATTTGTTTGCTTTTTAAAATTTTCTGATGCAACACTTCGGTGGCCATTTTCAGGAGGAACATTCAGAAAGTCAGATCCTAAAGCTCTCCTAGCAAGAGGGTTCTGAATTTTCTTTTATCATTATTTCTTGCTTTTTATCTTAAAGAAAAAACAAACCCCAAAAACTAACAGGCTGTGAGAAACACAAAAACAGTAGACAGAAAAGGAGAAACAACATTTGCAGTCCATAATTTAAAAAAATCTTCTCAACAGTTATTAATCATAGTTTATTATTTTTACCATTTTTTTCCTATTGAAATAGACCTGAATATCTAGAAATAATGCTATCATTCTTTTACAGCCAGACCCAAGAAACTTAGATTATAGAATTGATGTATTCCTGTGGGGAAAAATTTGCTCTCTGTACCCCAAAGCCTCACTCATTTTCTTAATAAAATTGAAGATGGGCTTGTCCTGAAGATTAATTTGGCCTCATTCATTATAAAATCATTTTCAACAATTTAACAAGTGAATTTAGATTACATATCTAGATTGTATGAATTTCTGAAAAATATATTAATAATATATAACATGCAATATATCAACAAGAAATCCCTAGCTAAATAAATAGCTTAAATGTATTAAAGGAAAAAAGTAGGTCTGCCTGAATATCCATGGGCTAATCTTTACTGAATGTTGCTCTGTGCCAGGCTCCTCTCTCTACTATTTTTATAAGCATCTGTCCTTTAATTCTCACATTAGTCCGATGAGGCAAGCGTTGCCATTACCCTAATTTTACGTAGGAGGAAACTAAAATTGGTAGAGCTTGCATGGGGCCACACAATTAAAAAATGTGCAAACTAGCGAAGTCAGGACTTGAATCCAAGTTGCCTCATTCCTTGGGAGTGTTTGCTTAAGGTACATGGTGGTAAGGAAAGTGTTAGGGAGCTTGATCTCTGCACCCCATAATCAGAGAAGATATTCTGGAGGCTATGGTTCCTGAAGGGATTAGCCAGGTGAGGAAGAGAAGGGCATTTCAGAAAAGGACAATTTTTACAATGACACGGAAGAGAGAAGAATGTGGCTCACTGGGAGAACTGTATATTGTTGGGTGTGGATGTAAGTGTCTCTCTGTGGCTGTCAACTTTTGTGAGGCATGGTGGATTTGATTCTTTGGGTTTTATCAACAAAATGTCTGCACGGTTGTCCAGCAGTTCACATCAATGGTGAAGGTGGTTAAAATAACAGAGCTGATGGAGACCTGGTTATTTCAATCATATAAACATACCGTTAAGATTTGGTTTCATCTATTTAGATTGGGGGCTTAAATTACCATGGATTTCAGATGAAATTTATCATAAAACACACTATGGTCCAATCGTATTTGCTCATCAGAATAATTGACAGTAAAGTTCAGGACAACAGTATCAGATCTGCATGATTCTGGCCCATAAGCATTTCAAACAGGCTGTCCACTTATGAGTAGGCCCCTATCAGGAAGAGTGAGAATGCACACCAGAGGAAAAATGTTAGTAAGTAGAGTTCTTTCAATTTTGAGCTTTCAGAGCATTTCTATGCACATACATGAATCAAGAGCCAGTTGAATAGTTAAGAAAATGCTTTACACAGAGCTCTTTAAAATTTAACAGGTGTCAAAGAAATTCTACCAAAGAAGCTGAAGTGCACTTTGAGTGTGTTTTATGTTCAGCGTTATTGCCTGACACAAGGACAGAATGTGAGACCGAGTATCATCATCAGGGGAATGCTTAAATGCTAGCTCAGTTTAGGTTTCATCATGTGCCGGAAATATCTTGGATGATTCTATCAATTCCCGATAAAATAATGCACCAGTTCTTACACATCTCGTACCCATAGAGCATAATGAAAAACTTGCAATGATGAGTTGTATTGTGATTTTATTAAGTCATCTACTATGACTGCTCTGTGTCATGTTTATCTGTGGGAGCCAATGCAGTGTGTGTGTTAGGTTAAATTCCTTCTGTAATTTGAACCCCTCTCCATTGGAGTGATCTCTGACCACTTTTAAGGCCTTGGTATTCCTTCAAAAACAAAGGCCTTATCTCTTCAGATCGCACCCTGAATTCCATTTGCCTCTGAATTCCAATCAAAGAAAACTGAATAATCCAATTCCCTTTGAAATTTTTGATGCAATCTGATGTTGACAAGGATCTCCAGAGTAGTCTATGTGAAAAGTATGCTCTCCTGCTGGATCATTGCCCACATTGGTTTTTTAGTATCTGATTCAAAGCTGTTTAAAACAAGGTTTCTCTAAAGTCTCTTACATTATCACAGCTTGGATAAATTGACTTTAGTGGAAAACATCTTGACATATCAGCTTCATGAATTTAGAAAACGTAAGGGTTTTGTCAGAGAAAAGTGTGGTATGATCAAACCTTGATATGGTTTAAAAAAGTGATTTGTAACAAAGCTTTGTTCAGGAGATGGGCGAAATTTCTAAGGACTGACTTACAGTCTGAGACTGGCTGACCTGTAGAATTTGTGATTCTCATGCAACATCAAAGAGGGGATGGAGGATACAAGGATAAATTTACAAGTCACAACATGTTTTCTGGGGCATGAACATTCTCCTCTCTCCTCTGGCCCCTACATTTTATCCTTCAGTGGCCTTCTATTGCAGCAGTTCTCTGAACCTCTCATACGGCACTTAATCTCTTTATTCTTTTGTCTTGTTTTCAAGTTGTTCATGTGTTTTCTTGCCTCCACAACCAGATTGAAAGTTCCTGGACTGGAGATCAAGGGCCATGTTTTATACTGCTTTTGTGACTATCACAGTATCTAATAGTATGCTGAGTTCACAGGAGACCCATCAATCCTAGTAAAGTGGAACCAAATTGAATAAGTAGCCTTGGTAATCTTGACCCAGGGCCAGGCAGAATCCACAAAATCTATTGGTCCTCATTGGCAGCCACATCACATTTCATTTCTATGCCCAAGTAATCTCCTGCCTTAGCTATCCACGTGCCATCTTCTCCTCAAAAGGCATCTTCTTTTTTGGAAAATTTCTAGGTTTTTCTCATCTGTAGTCCCTTTTCATCTTGAATGCCAGGTCTAGGTATATGGCATTAAATGTATTTTTTTGGTCAATAATTAACAAATTAATAAATTATACCTGTGTGGTTGCCTAGTCTCATAGAATTTAATAGTAAATATATGCTTACAGTCCTTGTAAGCGGTTTCTTAGTATATCAATTTAATTTTTATTGAGTGTGGCAAAATTATCATTTTTGTTGGAGTTCATCTTTGCTTCCAGAACCCAAGCTATTTATTTATTTTTTGTTTCCTCTTTTCTCTTAAAAATATGTATTTCCTTTGATTCTAAAATCAATAAGTAGTTATGGTAAAGATTTTGGCAAATACAGGACAACAAGAAAATTAAATCCATCCATAATTCCATCACCTAGAGATAATGTTTTTAAGATAATTTCCTGCCATACTCTTCCTATGTATATGTGTATACATGACCCTCAGTCTGTTAGCTTGGATGTATAAGACATATTTTTTTATCTTCTTAAATCCAAATGAAGTCTGACCTTATCCTTCAGCCATCCTTCCAGAGGATATTGTAATCACCTTGCCAACTGTGAGGAGATTTCACTTATATTTTTATTATAATTGACTTGAAATTATAATCAATCCATGAAAAGTAGATATTTTTATAATATTCAGTCTCCTATCTAAGAATATGGTATATAACCTTTGTTCAAGTTTTCTTTTGTCTTCTGGTAAAATGTTGTAGGTTACCCCCCCAACCCCCTGGGGGTGCAGAAGTTCTACTCTTTTCTAAGTTATTTCTAGGTGTTTAACTTTTTTAATTGCAATTGTGAAAAGACTCTTTTTATACTTACATGTACTGTTATTAATGATATTATTTAAGAAAATTGCTGATTTTTTTGTATTTACTTTTTCTTCAACCATATTAGTAAATATTCTTATTAGTTATATTAATTTTTAGTTTACTTCTTGGAAATTTTTAGCAGATCATAGCACCACTGATAAATGATAACAGTTGTACCTCTTATTTCCATTTCATGTCTTATTACATTGACTAAAATTTTCAAGAATAAGATTAATAGGGGAATTCCCTGGCGGTCCAGTGGTTAGGACTCAGCACTTTCACTACTGGGCCGGGTTTGAACCCTGGTCGGGGAACTAAGATTCTGCAAGCCACTCGGTGTGGCCAAAAAAAAGAAAAAGAGGAAAAAAAAAGAATAAGATTAATAATACTGATATCTCTATTTTAAAGAGATTGTGTCCAGTGTTTTATAGATTTATATCATGTTATCTGCTGTTTTGAGATAGGTGCTCCTTTTTATGCTGAGTAATTAATAGTTACTTTTAAAAATTATTCTTTGAACGAGATTTCCTAAAGAATTTTGTAGCTATCTGTTTAAAAAACTATTGTGTAGGGCTTCCCTGGTGGCGCAGTGGTTGAGAGTCCGCCTGTTGATGCAGGGGACACGGGTTCGTGCCCTGGTCTGGGAAGATCCCACATGTCGCGGAGCGGCTGGGCCCGTGAGCCATGACCGCTAAGCCTGTGCGTCCAGAGTCAGTGCTCTGCAACAGAAGAGGCCACAACAGTGAGAGGCCTGCGTACCGCCAAAAACAAAAAACAAACAAACAAAAAACTATTGTGTAGAGAGTAAAAGTGTCAACATGGGCATAATTTACTAATTTATTGGTCATTAATGGATAGTGGTATGGTAATTATGGTAATAAATAGCATTTGTAACATTTGTTTACATTTCACTTAGACTTTATTATCCATTTATATTTTTGTTTTTATCACTTGTATTTGCATTTTTTTCCTTCTTCCACTGCATCGTATCTTCTTAAGGAATCATATTATTCCTTTGTAACATCTTACAGTGTCTTCTAAAGTGTTCACATTCCATGGGTACTTGTTGTTGATGACCTACTAACCGAGTATTGATCATAGTAACAACAATAATAGTGACCCTGTATTTATTTATTGACTATTTACTATGTACCCAGGCAGTTCCAAGAACCTTATATGCTACCTTTTTAATACACACAATAATCCTTTAAGGTTGATATTATTATTATAATACCCTTTTTTCTGTTTGAGGAAACTGAGGGACTGAGAGAGGTTAAGCAGGTTGCCTTGGGCACACACCTAGGAAATTATAGAGCCTGGAATTGAATCCAGGCATCCTAATCCCAGAGCTATGTTCCCTTCCACAGATGGTCATGTTCTTGTGTAAGTCATTCTGGTAAACTTCCTTAAATGAAATATCAGTCCTCCTTTATAACTATGAAACCTGGTGCAACCAGTAGAATGGGTTAAGACTTGAAATGTGTTTTTCTGGAATAGCAATTAATTTTTGTTTTTTTTTTTTACTTCTCAGGATAGAACTTTTGATTCTTCTATGTGAAATGGCCCTAAGAATGTTTTATTCAGTAATCTTTATAGATTTTCCTAGCCAGCATAACTTTGGTTATCTCTTAAATTTTTGCTTTGCAAAATTCTTTATTTTTGTTGAAAACAAAGATTATTTTATCACTTGTGGCAGAATAAATAGTCACCATTAGTAAAGTTACAATGATGATGCACATGTCCTTGGAATAGTTCATCCTCAGAGAGTTTTAACTGCTTAAACTTTCTATATTCTGTTGGGTGGAGGGTGGTGGACTCACCAGAGGCTGGATGGAAAGAAAATGGGGCTCTGGTCCAGCTTGGCACTAGTCATATGTGAGGCCACTGGAAAACCAGAGAAGTGTTTTTATCCATAAAAAGGGTACGTAGGGCTTCCCTGGTGGCGCAGTGGTTGAGAGTCCGCCTGCCGATGCCGGGATACGGGTTCGTGCCCTGGTCCGGGAGGATCCCACATGCCGTGGAGCGGCTGGGCCCGTGAGCCATGGCCGCTGAGCCTGCGCGTCCGGAGCCTGTGCTCTGCAACGGGAGAGGCCACAACAATGAGAGGCCCGTGTACCGCAAAAAAAAAAAAAAAAAAAAAAAAAAAAAGGGTATGTAAAACTAAGTAAAATATGATTAAGTTTCTTCTAGGGCTAGAAGTTTATTATCAATGTAAAATTTATTATCAATATTAATTCAGAAATTGTAAGAATATATTTTTGATAAATACCAAAGCATCAAGCCCATTAACCTTTTTTTTTGCCATTTGAAAACTCTCAGCATCTTGTTTAATTAATATAAAATACATTATTTGAAAATCTTAAAAATTACCAATATAATGTATAAATTACATATCTTCAATTTTAAGTGATAGAATTATATCATTTTTATGATCCCTTAGAAAATAATTTAATTGACTCCTGTAGATACACTTTAACTGCAATCATACTTATGTTCCCTCTCTTTACCCCATATGTTAACAACAATTAAAGTAAGAACGAAACAATAGTCACCTCCAGGTTCCACTATAAAAACAGTGCTTTAGACAGAGCATATTTCAGGCTATCAAACACTCTATTCATTTCCATAGTTTCAGGTCTACCAATAAAAAGCTATCTTTCCATAATTTTATTTTCTACTAGCTTAGATTATAAATAGCTCTTAGACTTGATATTTTTCAACAATTGTCATGCTTCTTTATTGAAAAAGAACTTTTTCTCACATTCATTTTGTATCTCCCAGTTGTGTCTACCTTTAGTGTTTTAATTACAGGTTATTTTGGGCTATGGGCATAAAAATGAATTAGTTTGGAAGCTAAATTTCATTACTCGTACTGCAAAGATAGGTCCAATAACAGATGCAACAAATTTTAACTATCATTTCCGTCAGAATCACAGATGGTATTGATGTGGAAGACATCTGTGGCACAGGCCAGAGGAGAGACGGTTGGCTTTCTCTTAAAGTTAGGGCAAAGGATGTGGCAAAAAGAGATCTAAGGATGCCATGAGGAATTTCAGCACTGCTCTTGTGTGCACTCAGGTCATGGTAAATCAATTATAACAGATTCAGAGGCCAGCTATGGGGAACCCAGGTGCACAATGGGTACTGGGTATTCCAGGGTTTTCCTACTTTGTTCCTGGCAGAATCTAGAATAGATAATAGATGTTATAAATTGTTTGCGCTTAAAAAGTAGATAGAAAAGACTCTAAGTGGGAGAAATGCTTTGTCAAGTGGGAATATGGTCACAGCAAGTTTGAATCCCCTTATACTATTGCTGAGGAGACTTAAATGTCAGATATATGAAGCAGCAAGGTGAATAGATAAAACCTATATTAGAAAGATGAAAAGGGAAAAAGTGGGGCAGCACTGTACTGTTAATTGAGTGTATTGACCACAGGATATAAATATGGGCTTAGATGATCCATTTGTTACTTTAACAAATATTGTCACGTACGTATTATGTGCTAGAAACTGTGACAGTTGCTGAGAGACAATGATATGTAATTTAAACATGGTCCCTGCCTTCCCAGAGTTTATAGTCTTGTGGGAGAGCCTTTGTGCATATTAAAACAGTAGTACAAGTGTAAAAGATAAATATATAGTTGAAACAACAGTTTTTCTTTTTACTATTCTCAAGGTTTGTATTTGTACTATTTTTTCCACTGTCATAAGCTATAAATGCTGGTGTAGCAATAAACATTTATTTTTTAATTTTTATTTTTTTGTGGTACGCGGGCCTCTCACTGTTGTGGCCTCTCCCGTTGCGGAGCACAGGCTCCGGACGCGCAGGCTCAGCGGCCATGGCTCACGGGCCCAGCCGCTCTGCGGCATGTGGGATCTTCCCGGACCGGGGCACGAACCCGTGTCCCCTGCATCGGCAGGCGGACTCCCAAACACTGCGCCACCAGGGAAGCCCAGCAATAAACATTTTACACATATTAATTCATTTAATCCGCACATCACTCTGTCTCAGGTGTCCCCATGTTACAAATTAAAGCACTTAGGCATAGAAAGGTGGCAGTAATTTACCCAGGGTAGAACAGCTTCTAAGCTGGAGAGCTGGGAACTGAACCCTCGCAGTGTCGATTCGGAGTCTATGGTCTTCATCATGACTACGTATATTGCAATGATGCAATTGTTTGTGCTAAACTTAATGTAAATCTTCGTCCAGAGCATTAGTACTTATACATCTCCCTTTTATTGTGTCATAATGCCCCTGTGGGCCATGTCATTGATGTTTTCCGGAGTGCCCTGCGTACAACGAAGCTTTGGAATGTGTTATTGATAACTGACCTCACCAATCAGGCAGAGAAGGTCATCTTGTTGCATAAATGATGTCGGCAGTCTTCCTAAAGTGCAGTTTTAATCCTGCTTTAATCCTGCTAGCTATTATCAGGTGACTTAAGTTAACAGGTTTTTAAATAAGAATAAACCCTGGGAACGTAAGGAGGACATAAGATTATCTTAGCTCACGCACAGGCCAGAAAGTTCCAGGCGTTTGGGATACAGTGATGCTCCAGGGAGGCTGGCAGAACACCTGGTGACCCAACAGCATCTCTTAGAGGAGGCTGTCCTTGGGATAACGCTTCTCTGCCTGCTTTTTCTCCACAGTTCAGTTCCCTCTACACGTTATCCTTTTTGTCTTCCACATTTATTCTTGATAGCACGCACCTTCTTTTTTGCTTTTCAAATGTTTATTTGTCTTATGTGGGTGGAATGCTGCAAGAGTGCAAAGAAACTTATGCATTTAGCCCTGTTTCCCTGCTGTTCACATTAGTTTAGTAAAAGAAGATTAAGTAACATTAAAGGGAATGGAAGAAATAAGTATAAATATATCCAGGGTAGTGATCCTCTGATTCACTAAAGGATGAACTGAAATTGTTGGCCCAATTCACATTTATGTGAGAGCCTAGAGAAATTACTTTCCCTTTAACTTCCCTACACTTGTGAAAAACGGGAGTGGACAACATTTATGTTACAAGACAGCAATCTTTTATTGAAACATTTTTTGTCAAAAACTATGCATGGAGAGATTAATCTCTTGTTCATAAATTAGGATAAGTCTAACATCACTATTCCAAACCAGTATTATTTACAAAAAAGAACCTTTGCTTTATCGCCAGGTTCACAGGACTAAATTTTAAACCAACTTCAGTCTAGCTTTTAAAATCTTCCTGCCATCAAATGCCCAGCAAACCTTATTAGGGTAGGGGCAACCTTTTGATGGCAACATTCACCATTCACCAGGAGTGCAGAACCACAACTGAGCAACAACAACAAAAGATTAAATCATTCCAAACAATTCCTATTTGTTCTCCAGAAGAATGTCTAATTCTCCCCTTCTATACAGACAGGTGGGAGAGGAACCCCACAAAGAATCATAACGTTAATTAAATTAAACTCTTCCAAAAGTGGACAAGATGGTTTAGTGTATATGTGGATGAACTGCAGTCGATGACACTAGCAGATAATAAACTTAAACCCGGATTAACACACACCCCAACAGCTGGCCGGCTCAAAGTTACTTCTCATTTAATCTGGATCACCTGTGCAATTTTTTATTCTCTAGTAAAATGCATTGCCAAAATCTTTCAAAGCATATAAGGGGCAGGCTTCTTAGAAATTCAAACTAAAATATGAAATGATAAAAATTGCTGGCTTATTATACAGTTTCTGACAGACTCCAATATGCTGGGTGACAGAAAGTAATTCTGTCTCAGTTGCTAGTAAAAAGGTAAATCTTGTATGTACATAGAAAGACAATATTACAAGACTATAGTGTTACCTACCAAAACAAGAATATCTAGAATGTAATTTTCAGTAAACACTTGGGACGAAGGGCAATCAGAATATAAGAGAAAGCAAAATCCACATAAATTAATCCTTAATTTGAGAAATCAATAAAATGTATACATAAATTGATAAATACTGTCTCCACAAGTCACTAATTCCAAGGACTAGTTAGTATTTAGTTTCTAACTAAATTATTACAGGACATTCTGGTGTATTCTGTCTTCTTGTGATCAGTAGCGCACACCTTCTTATTACGCTCTGCTTCCACTGCTTCATGACATCTACTGCACGTTTATTTCCATAGTGCTCTATGTTTGCTGACATAGTTGCAAGCCTCAGATTTACATTCCCCGTGAGACAGTATCTGATGGGATCTGGTTTAAGGCACCTGGTTAGGGCAGATGTTTGGCGCTGGTCCCGCATGAGCTGATGGCCAGTCTGGAGCCAGTTGCCCTTGACTCAGGAGCTGACCCCTGTCTCCTAATTTATGGTCAGGTTGTGATGATACTTAGCATTTGATATATCGGAAGCCTTCTGCAGGAAGTTCTGGGCATGTCAGGCACTCTGAGAATCTGAGAAGGGTGTAGTGAAACTGTCAGACAAAGTTGCATAGCTTTCCCAGTATAAACATATTATTGATTTATTTCTACATTGAATGCCTATGTGACCCAAGTCAGTAATTTGTGACGCTGTGGGTTGGGGAACAGAGAAAGAATCTGCTTGTTAGAATAGAAAGAGAATGAGGGGCTAAGGATCATGAAACTGTTAGGATATTATGAATATTAACATTTAAAGACATTTCTAAAAACAGAGTTGTCAGTTATGTGGTTAATTGTGAAGTTGTTGATAGCAAAGTGATAGGGCAGAAAGGAACCTCAAGAGATTATCTAGATCATTTTCCTACTACAAAAGATTAAAAGAAAAGAGGTGGTTGTCAACCATTTAAACATTTGTATCTAAGGAAAACTCCCTAAAATCTGTAGAGTAACATACTCTTGAGAAGGCACTAAAATAGAAAGCCTCTCCTCTTTTCCCCATTGTCTCTGTCCATTTCTCTGCTTTATTTTCCTTCTTAGCTTCTGTTACTACCTGCATACTAGATATTTATGTTTTTATTTGTTTGTCATTGTCTACCCTGTGAGAATATAAACTTCACGTAGCAGCTTGGTCTCGTTCTTCCTCCGTTATATCTCCTATGCTTAGAAAGTGCCTAGCTTATGGTAGGTGCTTATAAATATTTGTTGAATAGATGAAACAATTAATATATGTATTGAAAAGTGTCTGGATGAATAGACACCAAATTGTTAACAATACCCATCTCTGGGGAATACAATTAGCAAAGCTGGGAGAGAATTGGAGGAAAGAGGTAGAATGGTGGGCTTTTATAAACCTCAATGTTGTTTACATTTTGCATTACTTAACAAAACTATATTTGACTTGATTTACATTTAACTTTTTAGGAATGCACCTATTGCATAAGCAAGTGAAGGCATATGTAGGTATTATGTTGTAACGCAAACGTATGTTTACTAATGTCCTATAGCCTTTTACAGTGAATATGCCCAATTTTCTGTAGTGAGGTGGTAAGTTCCTTTTCAGGGAGGGCTCATATTTTTTAAATCTATTTTGACTATTTCATATGTGGTAAGAAATTAATATGTAATTATTGACCAAACTTCTGGGGCAAAACAAAACAACATTAATACCAATTTTTAAAATAAGAGTATCTTCTAAATGTCTGGAAACAGCCTTTCACCAGTATTCAGCAAAATAATAGAACTTCTGGTAAGAATACTTGCAACCACTTAAGAAGCAATTGATCATAAACAATAAATAGAATCATTTTGTAAGGATAAAAATGATGCCAATACACATAATAGCTTTTTAAAAAAGACTATAAAATTGCAGAATTAAAGATGAAGAGTATATTAGGAAAACAGAATTTGAACCACATTTATTTCAGTAAACATATTTATTATGGGGAAATAATTACAAAAGGCGTTAGCAGTGCCTGAAAGTCAGACGGAGAAGGAAGGCAGCCAGAGGTTAGCAATAGCAGGAATCCTCTATCACCTTTAGAGCTGGATGAACTCAGGCAGAAAGTAGTGTCACCTGAGGCCAGCACCACTGGGTAGGAACAGGGACTGCTCAGAGGCAAAGGGAGGGGCTATCTATTAGGGGCTAAAACCACAAAGGAGAGACCCTCTGATTGGTCTATGTAGGAGATATAGTCACTACCCGAAGGAGAAAGAGGAGAAGAAATACTCTGGCTTCTTCCTTCTCCCTACCCTCAATCTCCCACTAGTGCCTGCCATTGGCCAAACCTATCAGGAAGTCATTCTGAAAGGGATCCTGGGAAATGTAGTTTACAGAGTTTGTCCCTTGAAATACAGTGCAGATCAGGTAAAATCAGGATCGGTTTTGAGAACAGGCAAATAACCTGAACAAATGGCATAATAAAGGAAAAAATATATTCTATTCATGCAACAGTCGAGTTTTATACAAAATATTTTTAGATATACTTAGTCATGTGAATTACTTTATACATTTATTTATATATTTGGGTAAGAATATCAGTGTGGTTTGAAGAACAGCATTAATTATTTCTCAGCCTTTTTACTCAAGAGTCCTTTTCACAGTAATAGATAATATTGTCAATCACCTTATTGATTCTTTACTCCTGTATTATTTTAATAGTGTATTATGGCATCAAAAATAAACACACGTTTCTTTCGCACTTCATGGAAGGAGTCTTTGTCATGTGCTAAATTTTTCAATGTTTAAAAAAACATTTTTTTTCTGATTTGTTTCTAAATGACAAACTAAGAGAGAGACTTGGAGGCTATATTTTTATAAGCATTTCTCATGAAAAATCTTTTCCCCACCAATAAATTCAAAGCCAAATTAGACATAACTGACATTATATTTTCTCTTTTTAACTTTGGCTTTTGAAATATTGGAGACATTTCACTGTGAAGTGTAGGAATTTAAATTAAATGAATGCACCTTATGGATCTTTTGAGGATCATCTTGAGGTGAATTTGCAGAATTATTATCATTTATCGCTTTTCACCGACTATATAATTGAGAAGATTCTCCCAGTGATTTATACTGCCGTTAATACTTTCTATTAATTATGATTTGGAAGATGTAGTAAGTATAATGTTAATGAATGTGTTGAATGATGTTGGATTAATTGGAATGACAAAAACGCCTTAGGCAAAGAGTGATAGTTTGAGATTATTGGCAAATCCAAAGATAAAGCTGTTATTTACTTTGTGTCCTGCCCTGTCCTTAGAAATCTGACTTGTCCAGAGCAAGAAGTTAGGTCAAATATGACGGGTTCAGAGCAAGAAGTTAAATTCAAACTTCAATTGTCGTTCCTCATATTTGGGAAAAAAACTTTTTTTATTTTATTGTGGAAATTTGAAACATACACAACAATAACTCCGAGTACAGTTCACCCAGCTCTGACCAGTGTCAACTCATGACCAGTCTTGGTCTGTATATTCCCTTTCCTCTCCCCTTGAATGCCACTGGATTATTTTAAAGACAACCGCAGATACCATATCACTTCATCCCTTGTTTTAACAAGCCTTGTCTAGGAGGTGGGGGTGGGGCGGCTGGTTGCTTTCCATCTACTAGCGTAGTAGGAGCATCAACACAAAGTCCGTCTGCTTCCCAAGAATGGCTGTCATTTGTGTGCCCTGGTGTTGGAAATTACCAGGGAATTATATATCCTTTGGTGTATTGTTCTAAATTTAGGCACTAGGTAAACAATCTTGTAAAATGCACACATACTTCTTAGGATGGGAAACGTTAATTTTTAGAAATCATTAGTATGCCTTTTAAAATCAGATTCATGTACAATCATCCCATCCAAGGTAGAACCATAATGAAGTAGGATTTTGGACAGAAATATTCTAGAGATAATTAGAGATGACACAAAAAAAATTCCAGAACCTAGAACTTGCTCTTCACCAGTCATGGCCCTGGAAATTTTGTGATGGGGCAGTGGAAGAAGGAGGGGAAGACTGTGGAGAAACAAGCAGAGGAAGGATTCTCTTCCCACTTTACACAACTTCCTTGGAAAATAATATCTCTGTTCATGGCGTCAGTTATTCCCTGTGTTGATGACTTCCAGATCTGTGTTTCTGCATCTCTCCTTAGCTCCGGTTCAGACACCTAGTAGATATTTCTACATACTACCTGTGTGCAAACCTCCTCCTTATCCAATTAAGTGTCCAAGTCAGACACCTGAAAATCATGCTCCTCAGACCAGTCAACCATCAGTTCTTATCCTGTCTGCCTCTGAAGAGCCTTTCAATGTTTCTCTCTCTCTTCCACTGTCCCTGCCTTAGTTTAGATTTTTTTTTTTTTTTGCCAGAACTAGTGAACTTATCTTAGACCCAATTCATTCTCCATTCTTCTATTAGAGACGCATTGAATATGCAAATTGAATATCTCTCCAGTCTCAAGTTCTTAAAGTTACCCTTGTGTGTGGCAAATACGATCCTTTGTGAGCTAGCCTTGTGCTATTTGTTTGGCTCATCTCCTACCATTTCTTAGTGACTTAGCACCTAACTGATGGAAGTATGTGTAGTTCTCCAAACATGCCAAAATGCTGAGTCTGATTTAGAAAACCTGATTCAGATAGGGCCTCAGAATTTGTATTTCTAATAAGATTCCAGCTGATGCTGCTGACCCACAGACTAGACTTTAGTAGCAAGGCTCCAGGAACTATTCTTACCCTATTCCTTAGTTATTAACAGTCAGAGTTGTTTCTTTTCCTTGCCCTCCATTTGGTGTTAACTGTGCTATATCTTCGGCCGTTTTATTTTTCAGAACAGAACCGGTCAGATTCTCTCCCTAAATCACATACTTGGCCAAATCCTTTTTACCCTTCAAGTCTCAGCTCAAATGAAAATTTCATTTAGAAAACTGCTCTGAATCCCATGGGAAGATTTGGGCACCTCTTCTCCTACGTACATTGCATTTCTTATTTTCTTCTATATGGCCCTAACACATTACACTGTAGATTCTTGTTTGTCTATATCCCGATTCAAAGTGTTCCCAGCAATTACTCACAGTACCAGGGACATGGGAGAAACAGAAAATATTTTTTGAAAAATAGAGACATGAACACCCCCGCCGCATCACCACTCCCCCCACCACTGCAACTTTATGATCATCTTTTGATATCCCCATGGCATTTCCAGAACTGTATGAGGAACAGATAGTTCTAAGGAGTTTTAAAGGTTTATGGACCACAGACCTCAGAGATTAATTACAATTCCACGTTAATAATAATACGGTCACCAGAGGCTAAGGGCCCAGGAATGTCTCTGGACAAGCTTACTAAGCAGCCTTTCGGGCTTCAATTAAGTGGTCATGGTCTGTCTATAGCCCCTGGGCTTTTAGGCCCAGAAAAGATGATTTGTCAGGATCTTGACTGAATGTCCCTTTCTCACGGGCAGATTCACATTAACCCAGGTTTTAAGATTGATGTATAATTTAGAAAGTCAACCCATTCATTCACTGTGAGACGTTATGGCCTTAAGAACCGGAATAGGACTTCCCTGGTGGCACAGTGGTTAAAAATACGCCTGCCAATGCAGGGGACACGGGTTCGAGACCTGGTCTGGGAAAATCCCACATGCCACGGAGCAACTGAGCCTGTGCTCCACAACTACTGAGCCCGTGTGCCACAACTGCTGAAGTCTGTGCCCCTAGAGCCCGTGCTCCACAACAAGAGAAGCCACCGCAATGAGAAGCCCTCACACCGCCACGAAGAGTAGCCCCGCTCGCCGCAACTAGACAAAGCCCACGCGCAGCAACAAATGCAGCCAAAAATAATAAATAAATAATAATAATAAGAAGAAAAAGAACCTGAAGAGTAGAATCCACATGATTATCCCTTTCCTTGCTATGATCAAGCTTTAAGGAAAGTCAAGTATTAATTCAATTTTTTTTGGTAGGGCAGAATCTGAAAAGTAGGATTTAGAGAAATTGGGTGACTCTCAGCATCAGTAAGCTAGCTTGAAACATCCAAACCATATTAGGAATAACTTTGTGAATGGGATCAGAAATAGTCTGTGGTCACACATTTTGCCTCCATCTCCACCGTAAGGATGGATTTTCAGTGGGGCTGGAAATGCTCACATGCAAAATCTGATGATGGAGGGTTCCTGTCCCAGAGTGGGCCCTGCCACTGTTTGCCTCTGGGGCTCTTCCTTTACTGTGCTTCCATGGCAGTGAACTCCCTTTCGGATCGACTCATCTTTCCATAGAGCAATTCTCTCTCTCTTTTTCTTTTTCTTTCTTTTAGGTGACTTTGCATGACTCTGCCCTGGTTCTTCACTTGTTTTTTTCCCATCACTTCTAAGTTCTAGAAGGCATTTTCCAATAGAACCACAAGTGACTCCAGACCCCACCCCCACCCTTCCCCTCTGTCGCGAGGAAAGGACTGGCCTTAGAAAGAGGGCTGATGACTCTCGGGTGTGATATAGTGGTTCAACATCCCCAGCACGACTTAGCATAAAAAGGAAAAAAAATAAATGTTCATCTCCTTTACCAAATACTCTATATGCAGTAAGTTCTTTTGAGTTGAATGAAAAAGACTCTGGGGGGTGGGTAACGCCACTTTCCCCCTTCTCCCTCTTTGTGAGCTGATTTCACTGGGAGTGGAGGGTGGAGTGCCCATCACAGGATTAATGATCTCTGTTCCAAATCCCACATTTTATAAATTTATTTATTTTTTTAAATTTTTTTTTGGCTGCGTTGGGTCTTCGTTGCTGAGTGCGGGCTTTCTCTAGTTGCGGCGAGCAGGGGCTACTCTTCGTTGTGGTGCGCAAGCTTCTCTTTGTTGCGGAGCACGGGCTCTAGGCACGCGGGCTTCAGTAGTTGTGGCTCGCAGGCTCTAGAGCGCAGGCTCAGCAGTTGTGGCGCACGGGCCTAGCTGCTCCATGGCATGTGGGATCTTCCCGGACCAGGGCTCGAACCCGTGTCCTCTGCATTGGCAGGCGGATTCTTAACCACTGTGCCACCAGGGAAGTCCTCAAATCCCACATTTTAGACTGTAGTTTTCCTGCATTGCCATGAACTTATTTGGAGAGAGGGAATCTGCAGATAAAGCAAAGAAAATCCTAGTAAATTATGAGACGGGTAGTAAACGACAGGGTGAGGATGAGTATAACTGCATCGTGATTGCTAAGGCTAATAGTTCTTGAAATGTTATCAAGGGAAGTTATAATTTTTCTCCTTATTGGATATAAATGTTTAAATTATCGACCACTTTCTTTAGTTTTCTGGTGGTAGGAGACTGACACAAGGCAGTGTTTCTCTATCCTTAACGCCTCTGAATCCTCTAGGGGTCTTGTTAAAATGCAGATTCTGACTCAGTAGGTTTGAATCCAAGTGAGTCCTGAGTTTCTGCATTTCTGACAAGATCCCAGCTGATGCTGTTGGTCCACATGTCACAGGGTGGGTAGAAAGGTGTTACAAGATTCCTGGAGGCCTATCCCACCCCCTCACTTAATTGTCAGCTCAGTCAAAACTCTTCCTTTTCCCGGCCATTTGCTCTATTTTACCTGCTTTTTGGCTGCAGCCATTTCGTTTTGCAGAATCAACTACGTCACGCGGTAGGAAACCCTTCTTAGTCCTGTGGGTTTGCATGGACTTGGAAACATTCAGTCATTGGGAAGTGTTAAACAATAAGGAAAAATGAGTGGAGGGAGAGGGTCCTGTGTGGGTGGAGGAGGAGAGTGGTGTGTGTGTGTGTGTGTGTGTATATGTGTGCGTGTGCACATGGCGGGGAGTGGGGGGTGTGCGTGTGTGTGTGCGTGTATGTGTGTGCATGGTGGGGAGTGGTGTGTGTGTGTGTGTGCATGGCGGGGAGGGGGGTGTGTGCGTGTGTGTGCGTGTATGTGTGTCATGGTGGGGAGTGGGGTGTGTGTGTATGTGTGTGTGCATGGCGGGGAGTGGGGTGTGTATGTGCATGTGTGTATGTGTGTGTGTGCATGGCGGGGAGTGGGGGGTGTGTGTGTATGTGTGTGCATGGCAGGGAGTGGTGTGTGTGTATGTGTGTGTGCATGGCGGGGAGTGGTGTGTGTGTGTGCGCGTGCATATGTGTGTGTGTGTGCATGGCGGGGAGTGGGGTGGGGTAGGGAGGAAAAGGATATAATAGGTGTCATTGGAATGTGGAAATGTGTGTATGTAAGAGACCTGTTAACTCATGTCTAAAATAGCATAACACCCCAGCATGGTTGGGCAAGTATAGTAGCAAGATGGAAAAAAAAAAAAAATCTAGGGAAGGTCCAAGAATATTTTGGAATAATATAACACTCATGGTTTCTTTCCTTTTTTCTGCTGCAAGTTGGATGTAGTTGTCTGCTGTTTGGAGTTCACTCTGTTCCCTATCCTGTCTTGCAAAGATGAGGTGAAAGGTATTACAAAGGGAGAAATTTCTACTGTTTGTGGCCAAACAGTACTCAGGATGTCATTATTCCAGTTCCACCTAAACCTTCTTTCCAAAGTGTCATTATATAATTTCTCTGCAGAAATCCCACTTAACACCCTGACCTTCCTGACTTTGCTCTTTCACTCTTTTTAAACCCTGTCTTTGTAAAAATTACATATCAATGTGGAGGATTACTTTCTTCCCTTAAAAATAAAGCGACACCAAATTTCTGTTGTCAGTTTTTCATTTTAATTACCCCCTCCCCACTTCAGTTCTCTTCAGTGAGGAATTCCATATGTATTTTATACTATTGTTAGTTTTCTCTTATTTATCAAAGTGTCTCCTACAAAAATACTATTATCAGGCTTTAGAGAATGAAGACTTTTAAAATAATGCAAATAATCAAAATCTCCAATGATCAAATGGCAGTAAAACACTTCAAAGAATTTTCCCTTGGAGAAGCTTTTTGAAGACCCAATCTTTCACCAGAAGACTCAAAGTATTTGGTAGGCCTGTCTGTCAAATAGTTTTCTGTGATTTTTTTTTCTTTTCCTCATGATGGGAAGAAAACCAAAATGCAATATGCAGTAACTTAAACAAAAATGAAGAAGAATGCTAGATGTACTGTGATTGATTGTGATAAAATTCCAGCTTTCAAATTCAGATTTAGTTATAGTGCTCTGTTTTTCTATCAAGTTTACATTTCATGTCTGTCTATGCAGTACTGTAGTTAAGGCATCTCTGTGGAAAATTTGTACTTGTTCAGAAGAAATCGGCTTTCTTGGAGATGTCACTGGGAAATGCTACTTTTTATTGCTTGGACTATTTAGGATTTTATATGTGTAAAGTGCTATACAATCCCATCAGTGGTTATTCCCATAAATAATTTCATGACTTGGTTTATTCTTGCTATATCCATTTTATAGATGGTAATACAGAGGAGTGGATTACAGGGGAGTTGAAATTAGATCCTACAATCACAAAAGTTTCCTAGACTGTTGTTTAAACTGTAGACTGCAAATGTGTCTCCATGTGTTAAGTATCTGATAAAAAAAATGAAATATGTGGGGACTTGGCATCTCTGGGGCTGTGTCTGGGTTTGTTAAAGGAAAAATGAGGAGATGTGAGTCAATTACATAATATTACAGAGAAAAAAATCCCTTGTAGTAAAGGAAACCATGGGTCCTATTGGCCCAGTGGTTTTCCCTGGCAGCATGAAGTCCACTGGACCATTGCTGAACTCGAGTTTGTTTTCATAAACATCACTATCCTGTCCATCATGGTGCCAGAAATAGCTGCCTTGCACATTCTTCTTGTAATTATAATTCCAACCTTGAAAATGTGTCCCTCAGATTCTCAAAGGTCATCTTAAGATTATACTGCTGCGGCCTCAGAGAACCAGGTTTGGACAAGAGCATCTATCTCTAGAAAACGTCCAATGAACTGAGTGGAGGTATCTTGACCATCTTGTTCCATTTGCTTCTGGCTATGAGTATTGGCTTTAGAAAGTTTATTTTCAAGTGAATGAGCTGGTGGGATCAGAGTGTATTCAAAAGCAGAAGGTGGGAGGGATCCCTCATACCCTTCCATCAGATGGTGCAGTCCCAGAGGTTCCCAACAAGCTTGGCGTGTAGCTTCAGTGGGCCTTGTGCCATGCCCTAATGTGATGTAGGGCCCTCAATTCTTCCTCTCTGTGGGGAACAAGCCCCCATGTTTCTAGCCCCGTGAAACCCATTTTGTATTTTTGACCACCAGAACTATAAGATAATGATATCAAGTTTGTCCTAATTTGTTACAACAGCAACAAGAAACTAATACAAGCACTTTTGCCTTCATGGCTCTTTCCTCCATTAAAAAAAAATGTTAAAAATTACGTTCTATGATTATGTTAATACAAAGATGAATATATTAATATTATAAATTGAAACATTCTTTGACTTAAAAGTTTCCTTTCTTTTCTGATTTTAAAAGAAATTAGAACATTTTCGTAGGTACCTAAAAGTATCCTAGGCTCTGGGCATGGCACCAAGTATGCCTATTGGACAAGTGGGCTCTGCCCATGGGCATCTCTATCCAAATCTTCCCCATCGTTCACCACTTTGGAGTCAGTATAGCCACGTGTATGCCAACTTAGGGATTTCAGAGATACTGGCTTCTTGCTTTGTTGTCTAACCTCTTGGTGTTTGAATGGGGGGATGTTTTCCATTGGCGAGAATACATATTTATTTCAAGCAGAAGGCTGTTATTCAAAGTGCCTCTCAAGTCCCGTGGCATCAGTATACACAATGGACCCATAATACCCTCACTGTATACACTAAAATAAACACACAATAAATACTAGTTGAGTGAAGAATTGTGACAAGACTTGTCTTTTAATCCTGTTTCCTGGGATATTTTGCCTGATCAATTTACCTTTCTTTACCTTTGTTGCAAATAAAAGAATAGATTATGGTTAAAATTTGAAAACAAACGTCATAATATGGATATCCTTTATGTCTAAATAGAATCTACAGTTTGCAACACACTTTCATGTACATCATCTCTTTTGATGACCTGTAAAGAAATTTTATGATCTTAGGAGGAAAATATTTTATCCCAAACTTATATAAAAATATTAATAGTGACAGTGGTTTTAATTTTAGACACGTTATCTGTCATTTATAATACTAAGAAAGAATAGTTATATATGTGACTTTGGTCGCTTTATAATTTGGCCCATGTGCTCATAGGGAGGCAAAAATGCAAAACAAAATTTGTATTCCTTCGTCTTATATATTACTTTCCACACTTTGCCTCTGTGAAAAATGATACATCTCAAGCTGATAATGATAAGCATTAATGCTGTGAATTGGAAATTACAACATACCTCATTAACTATTTTCACTTCTCTGACATTTAGAAGCCAGAAGGGCATCATTTCCAGCTTAAAAGCAAAGTTAGGTTGAGGGAAGTTCAGAGACATGTTGAAGGAATCTGTGGCTATCGGGCCTTGATGCTTATGGAGCTCACAGGGGTAAAAATAGCCACATTTCCTGAATTATGATCCTAATTCAGGATTTGCAGAGTCTATGCCAATTTGGCACTGTTCTGGAAAAGGCTACATGGATAAAGATTTGTTTCTAGAGATATTCAGGAAAGTAGCCAATTCAAACTGCTCAATGCTGTGACATCATTCCTGGCTGGTAGCAAGTTCTTTCTGTCATCGTGGGGCTTGCTTGAGAATGAAGAAGCATGTCTTCATACCTACTGCTTCTGAACTCATACACGTGCTCCCCACACATACGTGCGTGTGCATGTTCACACATACGCAACAGCACCCACATCTTTAGACCTGCCTTTCACAACAAGTGTGTGAACTTATTCACAAAACTTCAAGTGTCCTAGTCAGACCTGTTCAGTCCAGTTCTGGAGAAACAGATAGGTAAGATAGACTGATACATTCCATCACATTAATTCCTCATTTCACAGTTGAAGTTTTAACAGGATGTCTGGCCTCCAATTGCAAGGAGAAGGTCTTGCACTGCATTCAAGGGCAACCAAATGAAGTGGCTGACTCCTGCATTAAGGAAATTGAGTAGCTGTTCAGAGATCCTCCCTTCCATTGTCCTCCCATCTTGATTCCTTCCCAGACTGCCTACAGTTAGGTGCCTTTTAGAAAGTTGGCCTCATTCAAGTTACACCCTGCCACACCTCCAGGCCCCAGGATGCTTGTGTCTGAGTTCCCAGCAGTCTTAAAGCCTTGCCAACAGCAGACGGAGGCATCCCACTGAGCCCTGGGTGAAGAGAAAGCCTGGAGTTGCACAAGAGTGACCCACTTGGCACAGGGGATGAGCCATCCTGACGGGCCCCAGGGACTCCTTCCTCATCCACGTCTGTCCCCTGGGATCGTCCCTTAGAGAACTCTCACAGACACACTCACCCAGCCACAGTTGGGGGA
The DNA here is from genome assembly GCF_005190385.1 of Monodon monoceros. Classification (NCBI taxonomy): domain Eukaryota; kingdom Metazoa; phylum Chordata; class Mammalia; order Artiodactyla; family Monodontidae; genus Monodon; species Monodon monoceros. The sequence goes on from NW_021703771.1 coordinate 64,451,846, forward strand.
CATCAACAGAAACCCATGGTGGAAACAAGGAAGGCCTTGCCCCGTGGCATTCTGAGTCAGCCCTGTAGTGTGATTTACCAGCTGCCTCAAAAAAGAAAAATACTGCTAGGACCTGGGCCGGGACCACACGGTGTAAAGGTGTCGAGTTGAAAAAACAGGGGGTGGATCTAAATCTCCCCCCTCCCCTAATTCCCTGCCTGAGAAAATTATTCCAGCGTCAACATCTCTCTTTAAATTTAGGATATCTTTGTGTAAGAAAAACTACTTTATTACTCAACATTAGTGACACTCACTTTGAACCTTCATTCTGAAAACCACAGAATTTAAAAAATGCTGTAAATAGCTGACATGGGTGTTCTCCACCACCACCCCCCACTTTCAAAGGAATTGTTTTTGTAATTACTGAGGGGGGGAGGGTGGAGAAAGCTGAATTGTCCCCCCAACCTGCACCCCGCCCCCACAAACACAGTGAACAGGAGAGGGTAATGACGTATCTCAACTAAAAACATTCATCATAGTCAGATGAATTAATGGTGGAAAAGTTTCGGTGCATTCCTAAAGCTTTTGTTTAATCTTTTATGTTTTAAGTAGTTAGGTCTCTATTCTAGTTCTGAGTACAAATAAATGCCTGACATAGGGTCCAAGCCAAATTCCACAATGTAGCAAAAACAGTGCCTGCATATTTGGCAGGAATTGAAACCAGTTCAGGTCAGTGTCTGTTTCTGTCCAAAGAAGAGTTTCTGCATTTACACTGGGCTAGGAAAACAACACAGGAAAACATGGGGAACAACAAGTAATATTGTCAGCTCCAGTGCCCGCCTGGCCAAAGGAGACTGTTTAGAGCAAGTCCGGAATCACCGCTTAAGCTCCAGGTTGGGTTGGCATAAGGTTTTGGGGAGCAGTGAGCAAGAGAAAGAGAGGCTATGGATGGCATTGTTGTAGCAAAATTGCCTTCTCCCGTCTCAGGCTCTCACCTTGCAAATCACCCTCTCTTAGCAAAAGCACATCTTACTTGTTAACTCCTCCCTTGCCCACTAACCTTTTCAGTCGTCCCCCTTCTTCATTTTAGAATGGCCTTGGGAACAAAGCAGCGTTTTAAAGCCTTTCCCACTAAAAGTTCGCCCCTCCCCCCTTTAAAGAGGCAGTGTGGGCGTGATTTTCTTTTCTTTTCTTTTCTTTCATTTTAATTTGTTTTTCTGCAATCTCCTCCTGTGAAGCCGTCATTGTTTGGGGGTGATGGATATTTCCTCAGAGATACCATCATATCGCTTGTTATCGTAACACTTATTGGTGATAAAGTTCAGACTAGAAGTTAAGCAGCTGCAGTGTGGCAGCACCAATTAGTTAATGTACGCAGTCAGGAGCAGCTGGCTGGCTCAGACTCGAACTCAGCTGTGGGGGAAGGGTTCTGTGACGCTGACAGTGTTTTTTCCCTCTACATAAACATTTTTGGCTGTTGCAGCTTTTGTGCTGGTCATGTGACAGTGTCCCTAGGCAGATAATTTATTTTTGTGGCTTTCATGAGCAATCATTAACCTTCAGACATCCAGTTTGCTTTTTGCTTTGTGGCATTTGTTATTATTATTATTATTTTTTGTATACTAACTAGTTTAACTCAGAAAGTGTCAGGAGAAAATTACAACCGATTTATAATAGACTGCACTGTCTAATACTTACGTTTCTGTTAAAGCAGACCTTGCTTACAAGACCATTCTTACAGCTTAGCTGGTGTTCCTGGATCAGAATAATTATTTTCAGCGCGGCTGTTACGGGGATGCTCCCTCCGTGTCTCCTTCTGATTGCAAGGCCACTGCAAGCTGGCCTTGCAGAAACTCAATTTGGAGATCAACTTTTGGCCGTCTTCACTTACTCCCTAGGAGGCTGGAACCCCAAGAGCCTCCATGGGGCTGGGACTGAGGCTTCGGGAGGTGGGCTTGCTCTGGTTCCTTCTTCCTTTAACAACTGACACCCCAGCCTTCTGTAAACAGTGTGGCCATTTGTAGTGAGTAACTGGAGCTAGAATAGATTGAGATTGAAAAACAAAGGAAATCAGAAACTGTGTCCTACATAAATCTGAGGGGCGGCGGGGGACAGAAGAATATCATTTCTGACATCTACTAATCATGCCCACTGGTTTTCTGAATTTAGCTGTTACGTCCTCCTCGGATCTGTTTGTATCGCTCAGCCATTTCTGCCAACCAGTAATTCAGGAGTAAAACGCACAGGGTCACTCTTTGGTGTCTATCATACATGATATCTTCAGACACTTGCAGCATGCCGATTATCTCGTGGGTATTGTGTGGGCCCTCTTAGATATTCATTTATTCATTCTCTCATGGTGCAGGGTTGGTGGGGGAAACACTCAGGACTACTTGCACAGAGGGATATGATAAAGTGTATTTATAAACCCCAGTGGATTGTGTTCAGTGCAAAATAAGAGGAAGGAATAACCTCTTTTTCTTCTTACTCGTTTAAAATATTTCAGTGATGAGAGCTGTTCTTAATCGATCCTAATATTTTGTAAGAATAGATGTATAGGTTTTAGGACACAGCATGAAAATTCCGTTCTTCTAAATTTATGATTCAAGAGCTCATAACATAGGGAAAATTGATACTGTCATTTTTTTAAAGCATCTTGGGACAGCGTGAGTGAGCTAGGCATTGCACAGGCTGAAAGTGAGGAAGAGCTTGAGCAAATGATAGAAATGAGGATGCTGAAGTGTTTCGGTCATCTTTGATGTTGCATGAAAATGACTGAATGGGTCCCCCGGGTGTAATTAATGTGGTTGGATACAGAGTTGCGCCCTTGCTGAGGTGGGGTAGGGGGTGAGGGAGTGGGCAGCATCTGGCATCTTCTTAGTCCTCACCCCAAAGAGAGAGATTTCTTCCCCACACGTAGGACCCTAGTGTTCTGGACTTTATTTCTTTCTAACTTTTCTTGTTCACTGATTCCCGCTCACATGATTGGCGGGGCTGCATTATGACTTTGGTGCTTTATCTAGAAAGTACTTCACTCACTAAGATGAGGACTTTTGCCTTCGAAGGCCCCTTCCTCCATATTGATAGTCGTAGTTTACGACTGTGTTGATATAAAGGCGCATATAATCCAGGGTGGATTTCTTTTTATGTATTCATTATTATTATGTACTTTTTTTCTTCTGATTTGAAAAGTAATGAGAATGAAAATATTTTCATGGACCACTGAAGGCATCACGGACCCTGGGCACCGTGTTTCCTCTGCCTAATGGAGAAGCTGGCCCCAGGTGTGGGCACAGGCACACAGCTGACCTTTGTCCAAAGGGAAGATAACTTAGGTGAAGGAACCAAGCGCAAGTGAGAAATGCCACAGGGGTACTCCTTTCCTCAGATCAAAGCATTGACAGTTTTTTTTTTCAGACACTCCTTTGTCACAGGTTCCCCTGCCGTGTTTAGCTCTTGGGGGTGGGGCTCACTTGGGGGAGCTCTGAACCCCTTTCCAGCCCTTCTTGCTCTCTTTTTAGCCCTATGTGCCTTATCTGAACCAATATGCCCTTGGACCCTGTTCTAGAATGAACTCTCCTTTGTTGTACTGCTTATCCCTTTGTCTCAAGCCTTGCACACCCAGGATCACTTCATCCTACAGTGATCTCTATCTGCGCAGTTTTCCCCCTTGTACGGATATGACCCAACAGGACTGTCTCTGAGACCCTCCTCTTTGAGTCAGCTCATCCTTGTTACTCCCATTTCAACTTTGTCATTTTACCATTTGAAACCCCCTTAACTTTCCACTACTTCAAGCCTGCCTCTCAATTTATCTCCGCGTGATCTTGGATAGTTTATTCTTTAGCATCAGTTTTCTTATCTCTACAAAATAGACTAATAATAGCCAACTATGTATTGAGTATGCGCTATGGGCCAGGCATTGCGCTAAGGAATTTGCTAAGGGTTTGGTATGCATTATCCCTTTTAATCAGGACAAAAGACCTATGTGATATGTGCTTTCATTAATCCCATTTTATAGATGGGGAAGCTGAGGCATAAAGAGATTTAATAACTCAAGGCTTCCCAGATAGAATGTGATCACATCAGGATTACAGCCCAGGCAGTTGGATCCCAGAACATTAGTCTCAATAATTATGTTGTACTGCTCCTGTGCTATTGTCACACGTACCTCACAGAGTTATTGTGATTCGCTTTCTTAGCAAACATCGGCTTCACATCTTCTGTATGTTAGGCAGGCACTGATAACCTGCTCTCAAGAATCTCCATGGGGCTGCCCTGGTGGCCCAGTGGTTGAGAGTCCGCCTGCCGATGCAGGGGCCACGGGTTCATGCCCTGGTCCAGGAAGATCCCACATGCCGCGGAGCGCCTGGGCCCGTGAGCCATGGCCGCTGAGCCCGCGCGTCAGGAGCCTGTGCTCCGCAACGGGAGAGGCCACAACAGTGAGAGGCCCACGTAACGCAAAAAAAATAAAAAAGAATCTCCATGGCTGCTCAGGAGACAGGTGTAGAGACAGGTCAGCAGACCTAGAAGGATAATTAAAATTAAGTACCAGCTCACATGTACTAAGAACCTCTCAAGGAGAGCAGAAGATAAGGTAGTCAGAGGTTGGGGGCGGATGGGAGGGTAGCTGGAAAGACTTTTTAGAGAAGAAGTTTAGACCTTGAACGATACATTGTAGATAATAGAGAAAAGGGGGACGGAGTTTCCTGGTCAAAGCAAAGGTTAGGCCGGAGACCAGGTATTTTTCTGGTTTCAACCATAAGCTTTAAAATAGTCAACACCTGGCAGTTACAGTTTTGCCTAGAAACCTCTGCCCTTCTCTGAGTGGGTAGTTATCAAATTATAATTACTTTAAGCAGATGGAGAGCTGAGACCAGGATGAGGTTCACATAAGACACAGGAGAGTAAGTCAAAGTGAGATCGGTGGGAATAATGTCATTTATTCATTCACTTATTCATTTTTCATCGTTACTTACTGAATACCATATTCTGAGCAGTATAGGAAACTTCCTGCGGATCACACGTGAAAAAGCAGTTCCTGTCCTCGAAGAGCTCAGTCTAGTAGGCCAAAGGAATAGGAAAATATAAACAATTACTGCTGAATATCATCAAGGCCCTTAGCAAAGTGCATACCAGATGCAGAGGTAGTCCTGAGCAAGGAGCTCCTGCCTCTTCCTGTGTTTGGATCAGAGAGCACTTCATGTTGGGTGTGCCATTTGAGTCTCAAAAGATGAGTAGGTGTCATTGACTTATAAAGGTAAGGAAATGCATCCCAAGCAGAGAGATCAACATATGCAAAGGAGTAGAGGCGGGGAGCTGACAAATGCAGAGACCCCCAACAGTTTGTTATCACAGGAGCTTCAAGTGCTTCCTAGGAATTTGGAGATGAGGTGTGGCTACAGGCTTGGTGAGATCTCAGAGGTGGGGTTTTATGCAGGGGAGGGTCACAGTCAGTTCACATGGGCAGTGGGTGGGGGGGTGGGGAACTGCAAGGGGAAAGACAGGTTAGCAGCCCTTTGTGACCATCTTGGTACTAGATGATGAGGATGTGATCCCAAGTAGAGGGGCAGAGGAGGAGAGAATGCGCTCACTTAGGCTGAGGACTGACGGGGTGTGGATGCAGAGGGGGAAGCTTAACCCCGGGTTTCTGGGACATTAACTGAGCTTGTGGGTAAGGTAGAGATTTAAGATGAAGTAAAGAGAGAATGACAGTCAATTCTCTATTCACCATAGTTCTGTTCTGTAAAGTTGCTACAAACACTGAATTAGTGAATCTTGAACCCTTGCTTCTAGAGGAAATACAGAGTTACATGCATGTGAGCTCCTGGTCACAACATTTTCGTCAGCTGGTTAATACATATCCTTGTTTTAGGTGTGTTTCTGTTTAAAGACACTGTATTGGTCAGAGTTGTCCAAAGAATCTATATGTATATAGAGAATATATACATATATAGTAATATATATATACTATATGTATATAGAATGTATATACTAATAAATAAACATATACATGGAAATTCTTTACAAGGAATTAGCTCTTGTGATTACAGAGCCTGAGAAGTTTCATGAGTTGCCATAAGCAAGCTGGAAAGTCAGGAAAGTTGGTGGTGTAATTCCAGTCTGAGTCTAAAAGCCTGAGAAGCAGGGGAGCCGATGGTGTAAATCCCAGTCCACGAGCAGAAGACCTAGCTCAAGGCAGGCCGGAGGAAAAAGTGGCACATCCCTCCTCCTTCTGCCTTTTGTTCTGTTGAGGCCCTCAAAGGAGTGGGTGATGCCTGCCCACACTGGGGAAGGCAATCAACTTGACTGATTCAGATGGATATCTCATCAGAAAGCACCCTCACAGACACCCCCCCCAAATAATGTTTAATCTGGGCACCCCAAGGAGCAGTAAAGTTGACACATAGAATTAACGGTCACAGACAACTTGTTCAATATATACCCTCCCGGACCAGGGCACGAACCCGCGTCCCCTGCATCGGCAGGTGGACTCTCAACCACTGCGCCACCAGGGAAGCCCCTCAATATATACTTTTGATTCACTAACATTGGTCTCACAGCCAGTAACAGCCTGGGCAAAGCGTACCTGACACAGGTATTTCCTCTGCAAGCGCATCTCTGTCTTCTTGTGCTTAGGGACATTACGCAGCCCTTCAGCAGTACACTTGCTGTCTTCATTTTGAAAGTGAAATTCCAAACAAACCACACAAAAATGTGAAAAAGGTGGCACTAAACAGACTACAGAAGGAGCACTTGTTTACTGTAGCAGAGCCTTAACGAGAAGGCAGAGCACTGTCTTGCTCCCCCTCACTGGGAATGTGCGGGTCCAACATCTCAAATGCTTCCCCGTTCAGCAGGCCTGTGAATGACGGTGGAAACATTGTGTGTATCGATTTGGGGGTTACAAATACATTTTAATGAGCAGGCAAAATTTGCAATTTGGAATCCACGAATAATGAGGATGGATTGCATTCATTTAAGATTAGAAAATTTTGCTTATGAGGTGCCTTTAAGACATGAAATTCAGGCGAGATGTTGGACCAGAAAATAGGTACTTGAGATAACATTAGTATTTAAACGGCTAAACCGCTGACTGTGTAAGAGACTGTTACGGGCTGTAAGGGATTATTTTCATCATGTAAGTACATGCATGGTATAAGGATCGAGAGGGAAGGACGGTGGCTGTTGTGATGTCAGGGCCAGGGCTGGTTGAATATGTCAAAGCACTGGAGGAACTCTGGATCCTTGTGAGGTGAGCTTCTATCTGTATTATTTCCCTCTATATCCCACAGTGGAGTTTGATATAAGTTGGGCTCTGGGTGACATCCCCGAGAGGGATCCAGGAGACTGGGTTCAAAATCTTCACTACTCAAGTCACTTTCAGGGTTAATGCTTCAAGGAGGTCTAAAGTCTCATGGGAGGGGGTCTGAACTTGGCAGAGAGCTCTGATTAAGAATCCATGCCCCACCCTTTGGGCTGCTGTCTTTATAGGAAAAGGAGCTTATTAGCTGCTCTGTCCTGGATCCCTTGTATCCCCTTCACACTCACACCACACAACTTCTTTGAGACATGTGACTTCAGAGAGCCATACTTTGGGGCCAGACATCCTACCCTGATGTTCTTTCTTCAGTTACAAGCTTCTGATACTTCCATCCAACCCTGTCCTTTTCTTCAAGCCCCATAGCCTGCTCCCCCATGTGTCTGGTGGTCCTTTTGTCTGAGTCTTTTCTCCACCATAACCCCCTTCTCACAGACCCACCTACACGAACTAAAATAGTTAAGACTTAAAAAAAAAATGAGTTAGATTCAGGATTCAACCATTAAATATTCCTTCCTTCTTTCTTTCCTCCCCTCTGTGCTATGTGTTAGGCTCTGTGCTAGAAGCTGCATATGTAGAGACAGATGAATGAGGCATGGTCTTTGCACTCTCACAGCTTACTGTGTAGGAAATGTAATACAGTGAGAGGCAGGCTGGAGCGAAGACACTGAGCTTCAGGTCTCATTGGTGTCACCATCCATTGATGTGGCATTGGACAAGTCACCTTAGCTCTTAGAAACCCTTCCCTCCTCTGTTAAACACTGGGTTTTGATTTCTAGATTCTTTTCCGGCCCTTTACATTTCATGATTCTATAAAGCACAGTACTTTCACGCTGTGGTACAGGGTGGTGGTAAATGTTACCAAACTTGATTGTTGTAGGGAAGCAAGACTTTATTAAGATCATCTAAACTGCTGACAGCTTTGAGCCACCTACACTGTGTATGTGCATCCCCTGCAGAAAGTATAAGGGGGATCGTCAGTGCTTACCAGGCAGCAGTGGAACCCGTGGGTATTTGGATTCTGTGGAGGGATTTACTGATTAGAAGGGAAGATGCCAGCCTCTGGAAAAGGACTTGGTAATATCTTGCACGTCTTAACACCAGCTGGAGAGTAGCTCCTCTGCTTCCCATTGTTATGCTCGGATTTAACAGGATGACTCCATCTGAAAGCCACCGCTGTGCCCTTGTGAGCAGTAGCAGGAGCTCATGTATTGTTCTGGGTCCCCAGGAGCACCTGAAAGAGACCAGGAGACCACATCTGAAATACAAAAGTTGAGCTACTTTACCAGAGGTAAACATAGTGCCGAAATCTTGCATGCGCAGTAATTTCTGGAAGTCAACTCCCTGCCTGCTCAGATACAGATCTCTTGAAAGCATGAAGTGAAGCATGAATCCAAATAAAAATTGTTTTTCAAATAAGTATTAGGTAACACCCCAGTGGGGGTGGATGGTTCTTCTACCGTGCAATGCACATGTGTGGTTCAGTGTTTCAGTATTAGCAGAAAGAAGCTTAGAGGGATGTTATAAATGTTTACTACATTTATTAAATTTAGGGTAAACAGATACCTTCTCCAAAGGGTGTTTTTTTTTTCTTAAGGAAAAAAATTATACCCATCACAAAAAAAAATCCTCTTTTGTTTATTTTATGGCTAAAGGATGACTCTATTTAAATTAATAACCCATCGCGATTCAGTGAGGGAGGCAGGTTGAATCCACAGGGTAAGGCATAGCACCTGGTCTTGGCATTGCCCTTGATTGCCCTTAGACATTAGAATACATTTCTCTGGCACTTACTCTGAATGCAAAGTGCAGATAGCAGCAACCTCTGTCTCTTTTTCTTACCATGTATGTTGATTGATCATGGTAAAGCATATGGAGTTCTTCAGGAGAAAGTGTTGCTTTCAGCCCAGGCCTACTGAGGAGTATTTATTGAGTCCACAAGCGTATTTGGAGCCGTGACTAGAACTGAGTTGAGTTACTAAAAGATGCAAGACATTTAGACTCCTGGGATTACCTGATCATTATAAAATGTGGCCAGAATTGTAAAGAAACAGCTGCTAAGACTTTTCTGACCTTAGAAAATCTGGTAACGTACATGAAAGAGGGCATTCAAGTTCCTTGGCATTCTCTTCCTCTGTTTTCTGTAGTAAACTATTCTCTTTTGTTCTTTCTGGTCCTCTTGCTTCCTTCCTCTGGTTTTCCGCTTCCTCCATCCAGCTTCTTTCTCTTCTCTACTCATTTCTTTCTTACTCACAAGTGTGCAGAATCCACACTTAAATACTTAGGGACTAGGGAGGCTGAGGAGTCTGGTGACAGTCTTTTGTTGGGAATGACAGAAAGATTATATTACAATGTTCTAGTTCCCCAAGGAAGAGAGGCTTCTGCTATTCAACAGTTTAGCTGATTAAGGAAGAGCGAGTACAGAGGGTCATGCCTGAAGAGATAACAAACAAAACCCCAAAATGAATGCCATCTAAGATGCCAAGACATTGTAAAGAGTCTACTGTCAAAGCCACAACACTCAGGAAATGCCCAGATAATGTGGTTTTCATTATTAGTATCAGTATTATTTTTAAAATGTATGGGGTACATGTGATAAAGTCCACATGTAAAACTGGGTCTCTTGTGATGTGGCAAATGAGACCTGCTGAATTTAAGAAGAAGTTTGTTTGAAACATAAACAGTGGGTAAGTGCAAAGAAAGCACAGTGTTACTGAGTAGAGAAAAACAGTGAATAGTAAATAACTGAGTGAAATAATACTTGGGTTTGCTTTTAAAGTAGTATGGATTTTTTTTTTTTTTTTGCTGCGTCGGGTCTTAATTGCAGCATGCGGGATCTCTCCTTGCAGTGCGCAGGCTTCTCTCTAGTTGTGGCGCGTGGGCTCCAGAGTGCGTGGACTCTGTAGTTGTGGCGCACAGGCTCCAGAGAGCGTGGGCTGTGTAGCTGCGGCATGTGGACTCTCTAGTTGTGGTGCGCAGGCTCAGTAGTTGTGGCACGCGGGCTTAGTTGCCCCACGGCATGTGGGATCTTAGTTCCCTGACCAGGGATTGAACTGGCATCCCCTGCCTTGCAAGACAGATTCTTAACCACTGGACCACCAGGGAAGTCCCAGTATGGAATTATTTTTTCATGAATTAATTTAATTTTAAATATAATTTAATTTATTTCACTTCTTTAAAAAAAAGAAAAGAAAAAATACTTTTGAGGTTTCAAGTTCAAGTGTTTAGCCCCTTCAAATGTCCCCTCATATTTCTATCTTCTTTCAAGGCTTCTCTCTGGGGTCAAGGCCTCTATTCAGGCATCCCAAACTTTGCAGGCAGGCTAGTCTCTCCCATGAGGGACCCTGAGCTTTTTGCTCAGCCTGCTACTGTAGCAACAGCTACATCTCCAATTGAAGCACATCTCCAGTTATATGCTACTTCCTGTCAGGAGGCTCTCTTTGAATTTAATGGCCCCTTCTGGGTTGTCTTATCTCCCTGTATTAGCCCCTTCCCATCACTTGCCCCTCTTAGTATCATTGTCTGTTGGCCTCTCCTGGATGAACGGTAAGCTCTTGGAGGACTACCACCATCTTGTTCACCCTATATTCTTTTTTGTTTTTGTTTTTGTTTTGCGGTACGCGGGCCTCTCACCGCTGTGGCCTCTCCCGTTGCGGAGCACAGGCTCCAGACGCGCAGGCTCAGCAGCCATGGCTCACGGGCCCAGCCGCTCCGCGGCATGTGGGATCTTCCCGGACCGGGGCACGAACCCGTGTCCCCTGCATCGGCAGGCGGACTCTCAACCACTGCGCCACCAGGGAAGCCCCACCCTATCTTCTTAACACTTAACCTTGACGTTGATCCTTAGTGTAATATATATTTCACTATCAAACCAAAAATGTGCTTTCTTAAATTGGTTTCGAGGTAAACAGATTTTCAAAAACTTGCATGTCAAGTTTTCAATCAAATTTATCTCTGAATTGCATTCTAAATTGTAAGTGGTTCTTTCCATTTGCCAACGGTAACATTGAAGATTCCTCCATTTACTTACATTTGGTATGCCCTCTGCCTGGAATCTTCCAGCCATCAGACTTGTTAGCTAACTCCTACTCATCCTTTCCATCTCACCTTGAACTCTGCTTCTTTTCCTGGCATCTCCCTCTCTTCCCTTGCCCACCGAATCTGAAACAACTTCCCTGAAAATAATCACTCATCATACCCTTTATTTTCCCTCCATCATTTATCAAAAGTATCAATGATAGATGTTTTTTAATGGTTTGTCTCTCCTACTAGATTGTGAGTTATATGTGAGTAGAGAATTTATGTATTTATTTCAGTATTATATTTCTAGCACCTAGTACAGTGTCTGGTACGAACCAAGTATGCAGTGAATCTTTGTAAAATGATGAAATTCTTTTTGCATTTTCTGTTGCATAAAAGGTACCGTAGGAATACACAGATAAATAGGATATTGTCTTTAGCCTTAAAGGGATTCTAGTGTCTCCGATGCCTTCAAGTTGAAAAAGACACATAGTGTATGAGATGAGGAGGAATGTAAAGGTCTAGAGATTGTGTATGGGGATATTTTCTCACCATAAAATATATAATAGTTGTACATATGCAACATTGATTAAGAAAGTTCATGATGACAGAAAACTATATATTTATTCAGTAATGCTATTAAATAAGTTTACATGTGAATCAGAGTATTACATTGTTTTGAAGGATAGTGGTATATATGGCAAGAGATATAGCCTATCAATTTTTGCTAATTTTAAAGTTTGGTGGCTGTATACATATAGCAGATCCCTTGCAATAACAGCCCCAGGGTCCCCAAACTTTGATTGCTGGGTGCCTAGGGCTCAGGATGAGGAAATCAGTGCCTCAGGAATAATGCCAAGAGGCAAGAAAAATCCCAGAGGGTAGCTGAAAGGGTATCCATTCAGGGATTTACCAATTTGTGGTCTTTGTGGCATTTAAGAATGCCCCTAAGTTTGGAATTGTTTTTACAGTTTCATCTTCCTCTTCAAAACTGTTTGTATTGGGACATCCCTGGTGATCCAGTGGGTAAGACTCCATGCTCCCAATGTAGGGGGCTCAGGTTCAATCCCTGGTCAGGGAACTAGATCCCGCATGCATGCTGCAACTAAGAAGTCTGCATGCCACAACCAAGAAGTCTGCATACTGCAACTAAGATCCAGCGTGCCGCAACTAAGATCCCACGTGCCGCAACTAAGGCCCTGCACAGCCTAAATAAATAAATAAATATTAAAAAAAAAAAGGAAAACCAAAAGACCCCTAAAACTATCTGTATTCATTTACTCCTTAAATAACCAGCAGTTGCTCTGGTGTGTGTTTAGTGATGACCATATTTAGTTTAGAAGACACTGTTCTCCTCTCTTTGCTTTAAGCTGTGATAGACAGTATGGAAATAAACACTTGAAGGTACAACAAGACACAGCATTATGTAATAGGTAGAAGCAAAACCCAAAAATAATCAAATGAATGTGTAAATATTTAAAAAGAAATACTGTCACCCTTCTTATAAAATTTTAGTCAGCAAGCCTTCAGGTAAAGCAGAGACCTTTTGGCAATAAAACTGATGTAATAGCTAACATTTATCTTGGGCTAAAATATGCCAGGTACCATCGTAAGTGATTCATAGATATTAATTCATTTAATTTTTATGTCGACTGTAGTTAGTGGATGCTGTGATGTATTAGACAGAATTCCCCCCCTACAGGACTAAGACATTCATTCCCTCATTTCCTGAAGTGTCTGCTGACAGCTTTTAGCTAAATCCCTCCCTAGAAATTCCCCTTGGCAGAAAGGAGCTGCCTTGTCCAAGGCTGCATACCTTTCCAGGGATAGCCTGCATCCAGTGATGGTCAATTCAGGGGTACACAGTTCTGGTTGACTTGCCTCAGTTCAGGGTATCTCTGCAGGACCATTCCAGATTCAGTGCTCTTTGTGGGATCAACTGAGGCTCTGTTGCAACTATTTCCCAGTTCAACTTCATCCTCTCCTGCAACTGGCTTCCCTCATGGCCTTTCTGATGCTTTTCCTCAGAGAACTCTCTACCCAAATTTCTATCTCAGAATCTATTTCCTAGGGAATCACACCAACTTCATTACTATTCTCATTTTATAGGTAAGGAAAGTGTGCATAGAGATGGGTAATAAGTCACAGTTACACAGTCAGGATTCAGACTCCACTTCTTTAGCTCCAGAATGAACGCTTTCAGCCACGATGCTCTGTCTTAAAGTAGGACGAGGAAAACAGATGGGCTCTGCCTGTTGTGACTCTGCCTTCCTCTCAGGCTTAATCTTTCTCGGTGTCCTCTCACCTTCTCCTGTTTCAGTCACACTGGCCTTCCTTCAGTCCCTTTTACTGGCCATGAATGAGTGCGTGAATTACTAAGGGTACAGGCAGTGGGTTGGAATATTAGAATCTAGTCTGGAGATGATTAGAATCTAGGGGAAGAATTTGACCACAGCAAAGAGAAGAAAGAATGAAATGTAACTGATATTATGGTTAGTAAGTAATAATTTATGAAATGTAAATCTGAAGTTCTCAGCTTGGGGGCAAAACATTCTGTGCTCAGCACAGTACTAAGTTCTTATTGTGAGGCATATAGGAAATAATGTCTGCATCCTATGGAAATTTATAATCATTTGGGGAAGAGAAAAACACTATATAAGGAAGAACAAAAGAATATCAGAGGGTAATATGTAATCAAGAGCAAGATAATGTGACATTTTCTAAATATATTCAATATTTGTGAGAATATGTAAATGAAATTAAGTAACTACACAAAATATTACGGTAAGATAAAGTTAATTACTAAAGGGTTAGTGTTGAGTTTGTGTGGCATCTTCATAAGTTGAAAGGAGACAGAAGATCATTCTTGACAGAGGAAACAGAGGGAAGTCATGTGAAGAGAGACATTGTCTCATTTAATCTCACAATATTTCGCTGAGATGACTGCTATTATCAGGATTTATGAGAAAGTTGAGGTGCAGAGAGGTGAAGTAACTTGCTGGAACTAGCCACATTGGTGAGCCATGGAGCCAGGAGCTGAACCTAGACAAGCTGCTTACAGAGTGCATGACCTTAACACCACCCTTTGGGGCCCAAGGTTTGCGGTGATGTAGTAGATCAGGTGGGCCAGGTGATGAGGCTGTTAAAATCGCAGGCTGGGAGAGTTTAGATAGATCCATTAGGCAATCGGAGACCTTCATGATCAGGGAAAAGCATGGGCTTGAAAGTCAAACTGATGAGCCTTTTGATTCAGCTCTGGTCCTTACTGGAAGAGTTGCTTCTTCATTTTAAGGCTCAGTTTTCTCTTATTATAAAATGGAAATAACAAAAACAGCAAAAACAAAACTTTTAGGATTTTAGTGAGGATTATATATAACGTATGTAAAGCAATTTGTGTAGCACTTGGGATGATTGTTGCAGGTACTCAGCTAATGGATGGTTGCTGTGGTTTTAGTGTAGATTACTAAACGTGGGTGAAAACTGCTGTAAAAGGTAGGAACAAAGGGCAAAATACTGAAAATGGAATTTTGGGAAGATAGAGATGGCTGCATGGGGTATAATGGACTTAAAAAGGATGGGATGGAGGGGCTAGATGTGGGTAAATTGAGTACAACGAATTAGGATTTTCCAGTAATATAAGGATATATGATAAAGAGTGTCTGGAGTGGGGCAGTGGCGGTAGAAACATACGGGAAGGAGTAGACCTGAGGAGGAAGAATTGACAAGATACTGTACATAGAAGCCAAGAGGAGAGGCAGTGAAAAACAGCCAGATGTTCTGAAGATCCAAAGGCTAAGATAAAGGTAATACCATTGAGGAAAAACCTGGGGAAACTGAGGGAGACGTTGTTCTTGGATGCATGGTGACAAATTCTGTTGTTGAAATGAAGAGAACTAAGAGTTGTGAAAAAGATTGAGAAGAATTTAAACAGTGGAATTGAAATAATTTTTTAAGCCAGTGATTCCATTGATTTTGATCTTGAGAGGATGGGATTTTTGGTTGTAGCTTTTCTGCTAAGATTTTGAGGGAAAGAGAGCCAAGAAATATGGCTGCCTAGACCTAGTGCCATCTTTGTATTAAAAGGAGCTGAAGTCATAGGAATGGGTAAGATTGGGTTTACAAAGAAAAGAAAGAAGATATTGGGTTGGCCAAAAAGTTCGTTTGGGTTTTTCCGTAAGATGTTAGATTCATGTATGGAGACCACATAGGGGCAGGTCCGGTCTGCTTACAAACCAAATCCCTTCCTATATGGGTTCAATGGTATTCTTCCTCTGAAGCCTACCAATTCTAAGACTGACTCGGTGATTTTTCGGATTTTCACTTTTGGGGTTTATTTTAGAATACAATTTTAAGGCCATTGTGTTTCTTCTGTTCTTTTGCTTTGAGAGCAACAGGGTAGAATGCCTTGCCAACACCAAAGGGTTCGGGAGAACTGTTTCTGTTTTTCCAAAGGGCTTAATAAGGAAGCAACTTATTCTCTCTGAGGAAAATGACACTTCACAGAGGCCAAATATATTTCTGTGAATTGTAAAGGATAATAATATTGTTCCAATTAAGCCCATCCTGCTCACAGTTTAGAGGCCAATCTGACCTTATGCAAATAGGACAGTAGGAGAAAAAAGATGCTATTGCCAAAAATGCTCTCACCTGCAAGACAAATGTCACAAATAAGCAGTTGCCAAAAGACTCTAGAGAAGCTAGAAGCATCATTTTATTTTTTCAAAGAGATGAAGAGATGAATTTGTAAATTGCAAAACTATAGGGAGCTAGAATCAGGGAGTTTGAAAGTATCAGCCATGCCGAGCCATGTGACCTTCCTCAGACTCTAGAATTTCTTATTTTCCAATAACAAAGCGTAAAGCCCTCAGGCAAACAGTCCTAGAAAAATTTTTTTATTATCAGCTCATAAGCTGAAGTTAACCCTGAACTCTTAAAATGTATTTGTTTTACTATTAGTGATGGCTTCTAGAAGGTTTCCCCAGAATTTACCTGCCCTAAAAATGGTCAAGGCCAGGCTCTAATTAAGGTCCATGTTTTCCCCTTTCTTGCAGACTTCTAAAGAAAGATGGAGAACAAAAACCCCAGGAGAAACCTTTCTTTAGTTCATCTGGGAGCCATAGTGTTGTCTATTTATGTGTTTTTAAAATATGCAGTGAAAAATTATTTCTACAGTCAATGAAATATATCAGAGGTGGGAAGGAGCAGGAAGTCACCACCAGACTTAAAATTCACGTAGTTTGGCTGCAGCCTTGGTGTAAGATTAGCTTGCATAGTGATGTTTTTCTCTCCTTAAATGCTCAAATTTTATTCTCAACCATTAATGTAAATGTTCACGGTGAAGGAGCAGTAAATGCCCTGGAACCTTTTTTTTTTTCTTTAATTAAAGAAATTTTGCCTGTTTAAGGAAACAAATGTACTTGGGAAAGAAATATAGTGCAATTTCATACCCGTTGATCAGGCATATACTCATGCTACCTGTGGCTCTTTGGGAAAAATCTCTCATTGGAGATTCCTAATTTCTATTCTGTGATATATTATACAGTGATGTAATATGTTGACTTTAGAGGGCAGATTGTAGCTATATGGCTTCTTTGGTTGATGATTGCCAAGTATGTCAGTCCCGTCTATGGTGGTAAAAACCCTTGATCCAGCATCCTACAGGGGCATTTTCCCAAGTGACATCCTCACACTGCAGTGGTTTTTCAGGGAGATCTACCCCTTCAACTTTCTTTTCCTTCCAGGGAAAAGGTTCCAAAATGGCTCTTTCAGTTGTCTAGATTTTCTTATACTTGGGTTGATTGGGAATCTATCAGTCCAAATGTTCAATCCACAGAATTCTTTTTAAAAGTAACATCTTACAGGGAGCGCCATGGAAAAAGGAGCTTCTGGGAGGTGGTGCTGGGGAGGGATGCAGGTGCAAGGAGATGGGAATGACAGTGTTAAACAATTTCTGATTCTAACACCCAATTCTAATACCGTGCTGTCCTATATTGCTGCCATCTGTGAGAAAGAGATGAGAAATAGCACCCCAGTTCTTCTTACCTCATGAGTTTCTGTTCATGAAACAAGAAGAATGATTTCAGCTCAGAGAACAGCCTTTGCCTCTCAGGCATTATGCTAGGAATGGGTGCTAGCTCTTGTTTCTCCATCTACCTGTGCATGCCCTGAATCTCTTATTCTTGCAATAAATGAACAGCAATCCTTGTCTTTATTCTTTGCCCAACACTGTACAAAACATAACCTGCTCTTGTAGAGAATTACTAGGCTAACATGGATGCTGTATTCCTTCTTTGGAGGAAATAAAAAACATATTTCTTATTAAAGGGCCAATATTTTTGAAAAGCTTGAATGGGAGGTTACTATAAAAAAAATTCTGGCTGCTTAAATGTAGGATGCTGAAAAGAGTCAAACCCAAGAAGATTCCTTTGCTCTGTGCTTATTTATTTTCACCATATTGTGAATTAGATAGCTTTGCTTGCTTCAAGCTTTTGTATTTTATTTTGTTTTTCTGACTTGGTTCTTTGATTACATAAGTTATGTCAAACCTGATGACTCTCCTTTTTTACATGTTCTCTTTCATTTGCATCATTGCTGACTTAAAAGCGGGCTCATTCTCACAGATATTTGTTATTTATTTATGTACTTATTCAGTGAGTTGGTTAAGAAATGTTGATCTTGTGCTGGTTTGCCTCTTCTGTCACTTATCTGGTCTATTTTAATTTTATTTATTTATAGGCTTGCTCTTTCTTGTTGACACTTATTTTTTTAAAAATATTTATTTACTTCTTTATTTTGGCTGCGCTGGGTCTTAGTTGCGGCATGCATGTGGGATCTAGTTCCCCGACCAGGGATTGAACCTGGGCCCCCTGCATTAGGAGGGCGGAGTCCTACCCACTGGACCACCAAAGAAGTCCCTTGTTGACACTTCTTTTAAAATGAAAGTGTTCAAATTACAAACTGTATGACCTTTTTTCCAGTTCTTAGATTTATAAGGGTTTTATAAAAAGAATTTATTGTTAAAAAAATATTGGTTTGAAAAATTAGCAAAACAGTAATTACCTGCTGAAAAAAGTTGGAAAAAATACAAAGATGGAAAAAAGGGCACAGAGTGAAACTTTTTTTATATTCCCTTAATTCTGCTCCCCAGACGCAACCACTGTAAACAGTTTGGTATGTACACTTCCAGATATTTTTCTATGTCTAAACAAATTTATCTCTATCTACCTATCATATATTTTTTAATACAAATGGAACATACTATATGCAGTCAGTTCTCATTATCTGTAACTATCTCATTATAGTTGCATTCTATAAAGTTGCTGTGAATACTGTATTAGTGAACCACTGCTCCTAGGGAAAATACAGGGTTAGGTTCCTATGAGTCTCTGGTTGCAACATGTTTGTTAGCTGATCAATAAATAATCTTGTTTTATATGTATTTCTATTTAAAGATACCTTAGTCAATATATATTGTTAATTCACTAACCTTGAACTCATGGCCAACAGCACTGTGACTCATGCCTGAACGAAGCTCATCTAACATATGTATTTTCTTTGTGAAACACAGAATTCTTGTGCTTAAGAACACTAGGCATCACTTTTACACTATGTTAGGGGGCCATTTAAACAGCAAAATCAAATGCAAAAAACATGGCACTAAGTAGACCACGAGAAGGACACACGTTTATAGTATGAGAGCTGAAATAAGAAGGCAGAGAGTCACCTTGTTCAGCCTCAGCTGGGAAGATGCACACTGGGTGACTCAAATTTTTTGGCTGCTCTGTGCATACCAGTGAATGATTGTCAAAGTGCAGCAAATGTTGATTATGGGGTTACAGATAAATTTTAATGAGTAGACAATTTGCAAATACAGAATCTGTGGATAATGAGGCTTGACTGAGTATCTTTCTGCAGTGTGTTTTTCATTCCCCGTAATAATTGATGGACACCTTTCCATGTCATTGCACATGGTGTTTAGTTCATTCACCCCATGTTTGTTGAGCACCTCCCAGGTACTGTGCTTAGTGCTGGAGTACTGTGCTGAACAAAACAGAACAGAATCTGTTCGTAGAGCTTACATTCATTATGAATAGATAATATAATGCTAGGTAGTGCTCTGAAGAGAAACAGAACAATATTAAGGGTAGGGAATGACAAAGAGGGTGATTAGCTTGAGTGGTTAGAGAAGGTCTTTCTGATGAGGTGACATTTGAACAAGATTTGAATGAGCCAAGCAGATCAAGAAACTAATGATTATGTTTTAGGGCTCCTTACCCTGTAGCCCTGGAAAGGGTTCTAGTGGTGGCCTTATGTCTTTGTAAAATTGCAAAATAAGATATTTTAACTGCATTCAGTTACGACCACTGCCTTTTTCCTCTCCTACTTCCCCTCTGGCATCTTTCTCCTTGTATTGCTGGCTGTGAGCATTTTGGGGACTAGGCTAAGGCAGTGGTGTGCTGGTAAATGTTTAACAACTGATGCTCAGGAAATAAAAGCCCTAGTTTGTAGCACTTGTCATTTTCTGTGGTGTAGATACTTCTATTATGGACAATTTCAAGCTATCAGCGTGAGGTCACAGAAAGCAGATTCAGCAAGAGATGTCCAGTAGTATGTCATTATGTAGTTTTATGTAGTATTTCCACCGTACAGATACAATAGATGTAACTTCAGGAACATAAATTAACATGTTCCTTTGAACTTTGAGTTTTCTGTAAAGTGGCAGTTAGATCTAGAGACTAGAGACCTGATCAGATTAAGGTTTGATTTTTTTTTTTCTCTTTTTTGGACCAGACTATGTCATTGGTAGTATCAGTCTATCACACATGTCCATCGGTAGATCTATAGTATATAATAGTCTTGCCTTAAATATTTACCAGCCTTAAAGTCAAAGGGCAGTTATAAATGATTTATTGAACATTCTTCTGGAACAATGAGTCTATGAAAACAGATAAATCTAGTTTGCATTTGTAGGGATGTTATATTATGACCATGATCTTCTCAAGAAGTAGCATGACTGACCAAAGTGATTCTGATTCTGGAGTCTTGGCAATACACATAGAGGAGATGATGTCATTTCTAGTCACTGGTAGAACAATCTAAAGTCTTTTGTGTTGCTCAGTGTTGAGGTTAAGGAATTGAAGCTATTTCTTACAGATACCTTGATTTTTAAGGTAAAGGAAATAGTACCACATTTCCTTGTTGCTATACAGCAGGAAAAACTGATAAGGCTATGAGGGATGCTTTTTGAACAGTGTTTCCACCTTTTTGGGTGCCTGTGGGATCTCCTCTATGGCTCGGCCTTGGTGTCTTCATGACTATAATTTTTGGCTCAGCCCCTTCTGTTCTGGGAGTCTCTGTCTCCCTTCCTGCCTTGCGCTCCTGAGGTGTTACTGCCCAGTCCATCTATGGCTTTGCTCTGGTTGGTAGCAATTTGACAGTCTTTTCTCCTTTGCCTTCCAGTATTGACACCACCACCCTTTCCCTATCCCTCAACGAATACACACAAACCAGCGTATTCTCATTCTTCTGCTGTAATCATGGATTTCCCTAACTTCTAATAGAAAAGTTCCATGGGTCTGCAGTGAGGCACTGCTGATATAATAGGAGGCAATGAAGGTCAGGAACAGCATCCAGCTTCAAGGGATGGATATGGAAGGAATGAAGAAATCTGAGTGTCTGGGGGACAGGTCTGGAATCATCCGGCACCCATGACTGGGCCCCAGATAGAGAGTAGACATCCAGGAGACACAGAAAGAAGAATGACCGAGTAAGCCAAGTGCCTTTTCCCTTACTGACTTTGAGGTCAAGTTTAGGGAAACTTTACGCCAATTTAATGAAAATGTTTAGGGTTCTGTAAACTTCCTGGCATTTTACCCATAGGACATGATGACACATCTCCCTTGCTGGTTGGGAATGTTGGACAGAGGCAGAGAGAGTAGTGATGCAGAGTCTGTCAACCTGGGCTCTCAGTGGCTCTGAGGCTAGCAGTGCACTCTGCACGACCACTACGGGCCACAGGCATAGGTGAGAGCCGGTACCAGGCACCTTTTGGCCCAGTGTTGTCCATGTCTGAGTCAACTCTCAGAAGCCCTGTCTGCCAGTGGCTTAGCTCTACTACATTTTGAAGTTGAAAGTAATTTGCAAGGTGCACACGAATGATCTGTAGCGTGCTCACAAGGGCTATAGGCCCATGGACACCCTCCCAAATTATTCCTTACTGATAATTAAACCCAGAATCTGGAGTATATGTGTGAAGTGGACGTTACTGGTACTCTGCCCAGAGCTCTTCAGGACACTTTTAACCGTCTACAGGTTCCTCTCCTGAGTTCTCTGTTATTTTGCTTTAACAAGCCCACACTTGAGACTGTCTTCCGAGGCCAGCTCTTGCGCCACCAGAGCCATTTTGGCCACAAGTACAAAAAGCTGCAAGTGTCTGGGAGCTTAGGTTCCTCGGGGGAAGCCCGAAGCTAGGGAAGCTAGGGAGAGTCTGCTGTAGGAGCAGAAAAGCCCAGCTTTCTTGCCTCTAGTTGGGACAAACTCTGGGGCAAAATACAGTCTCCAGGGGTTGTGTAGGATCCAGCTGAAGCTACCTTCTGGGACTTTGCCTGCAGTGGCACCCTTGTTT
This sequence comes from Monodon monoceros, assembly GCF_005190385.1. Taxonomy (NCBI): domain Eukaryota; kingdom Metazoa; phylum Chordata; class Mammalia; order Artiodactyla; family Monodontidae; genus Monodon; species Monodon monoceros. The sequence continues at coordinate 64,473,790 of NW_021703771.1, forward strand.
GGCTGCTACTACTTCTTTTTCTTCCCTGTTCCCTTTTCCTTCATTCTCTTCTTGGTTTGTCCTGGGAGAATTTTTTAATAAGTCACCCATACAGGAATTCTTGTGTCCGGATGTGGTTCTGGGGAAACAGTGTAAGATAAAGGGCCATACTCAGCCCTCAAACAGCTGCTATGGTGCAGGACCCCCTGTCTCCATCCTTCATGACTTAGGCCTCAGGACTGGGCTCTGACTTTAATAATGCCATGGTTTCCTTACTTCTCCTGGTTGGGGCCACAGACCCTTCAGGTCTAGGACTCTGCTCATATGACTGAAACCCAATATCCTTTCTAATTCTTGCCAGTTTCCCTTCCTAGGATTAGAATTTTTTTCCTCTATTCCTCAACTGCTTAGGGAAATTCTTCCATGGATGGACAGAGTTCAGGGAAACCCTTTTGCTCCCAGCTGGTTCCCACATATTTGACCATCACCCAGAGTCACCACAGCTGAGACCTGCTTCTTGATTTGGACGTTCTAACGCTGATGATTTCTAGAATCATGCTTGAGTTGGTGACATACTCCATGGTGGCCATTGCTGAGCCGGCCTCAGAGGACAGATCTATCTGCTTGGCCCCCATCCTGCCCTGCTTGGCATCTTCTGCCTCCCATCCAGCTGTGTGGTAGACTTCTGTGCATGGCGCCTGGTTAGTAAACTTGTGAGGACAGCAGCTGTATCTATTATCTATTTTAACCATTAAATCCCTAGTATTTATTGCAGATCCAAATTAGTAAATAAGTATTGCATGAATGGATACATGAATGTTCACCTAAGTTACTGTATAAGATTCTATTAACTCCCACATTTCTTTCTTGGCATGTCTGAAACTCTGCTGCTGATACTTTAATATAATTTAGGATGTTCGCAATAGGGTGGACAAAGTAGCTTTGGCAGAGAGCACTCAAAAATGATGCACATATACATACGCAAGTGCCATCCTCAAGGCAGCGTCATGTGGGATGATGGGCTCTGGGTCAGCCAAACCTTAGACTCTATGGCAGTTCTATCTCTTTTTAATAATAAGCACTAATATTTACACTGTGTCACTATGTACCGGGGAGTGTCCTAAGCACTTTACTTAAAATAATTCATTGTTTAACCCTCACTAAAACCCTATGAGGTAGATAATATTATTGTCATTCCCATTTTAGAGATAAGGAAATTAAGGCTAATAGGCTCAACAGGTGGTGGCAGAAAGGAGATTTGAACCTGGGAGGTCTGACACCAGGGGATATGCGCTCAATCTCTGTAATACCCACCGCAAAATGATGTGACTTCTGAGGACTGCCTGGGGTAATACAGGTAAAGGTTTTAGCAGAAAATGGTTCATGGTAGGAATTCAATTAATGCTGGGGAGAAAGGCAGGGCATCTGCCTCCTTCTACTTTTTTTTCTCCCAGACCGTCTTTTTAAAAGTTTTTCAATTAATCTTTTATTTTGGAAAAAGTCAAATATCTAATTGTTTTCAATAGTAAAGAGCTTAGTATAATGTAGCTTCATATAACTTCAATAAATATGAGTTCATAGACACTCGTTCCACCTATACCTCTTTTTACATTATTTTGGAGTAAATCCCCCTCATCATATTATTTCATCCATAAATATTTCAGTGTACATTTCTAAAAGATAAGAACTCTTTAAAAACACATAATCAAAATACCATTATATCTAAAAACAATGAAAAATAATTCCTCAACATTACTGATCATCCCAGCCATGTTTACATTTCCCAGTTGTTGCTCATACACTTCTTTTTCCTCAGGAGTTGGTTTGTATGAAGTAGGATTACAAATAAGGTCCATAAATTGCAGGAGGTTGCTAGGTCTGTTAAGTTTCTTTTAATTTATAGCTCTCCTCCACAATTTTCCCTCTAGTAATTTGATTGGGAAAGAACTGGATTGTTTGTCCTGTGGGTTTCCCAGGAAACTCTTCCCTTGTGTGGATGACTGCATCTTCAGGATGATGTTTACCTTGTTCCTCTGTTTCCTGTTTTTCTTATACTTTGATAGATCTAGAAGCTTGGTCAGATTCAGGTTTTTGTTTGTTTGTTTTGGCAAGACTACTTCATAGATGGTGATGTTTACTTCCTGCAGGAGGTACAAGCTTTCTGATGTTTCTTTTTTTAGCGTGTTGGTTGTCATTGATAATTATGCCTAGACCGATTCATTCATTAGGGGTTATAAATGGTGTGACTCCACTCCCTTTATTACACAGAAGACTTCTATGTAGGGAAACTTCCCCAATTAACTCTTTGTTTACTACGATTTACAGTTCTTTTAGGGAAGACAGAATAAATGCTTGATTTCTCCCCTTTACTAGTTTTCAAATAATGTATTGTTTCTTGATTATAGATTCAAATAAGTCCATTTTCAACACTTTTAAAAAAAAGATAAAACACTTCAAATTTGTAGAAAAATTGACGTAGTATGCCCCTTACCTAGATGTACTAGTTGTTAAAATTTTGCCACATCTATTTCATCTATCCCTCTATACATGTGGAACCTCCTGAAAGTAGGTTGTAGACATCGTGACAGCTCAGCCTTAAATACTTCAACATGTATTTCCTAGAAATAAGAACACTTTTTACATAACCACAATACTATTTTTATAAGAAAGAAATTTAACATAAATATACTATGTAACAATTAATCCGTATCCTGTTGTCCCAATAATGTCCTTTAAAACTCTCTTTCAAAAATCCAAGAACCAATGAAAGATCATGCATAATATTTCATCATGTCCCTTTAGTCTTTTTTATGCCCTTAGGTATTTCCTCTTGGGGAGATAGTAACCACAGCGGGCCTGACCCAGAGCCCCGTAATCCTGCATTATGCTGCCTGGGGGTGTCATGCATGTATATTACATAGGTGATGCTGTATACTTCTCATTGCATCCTATCAGGAGTCCTATAACGTCAGTTTGTCCCAACCCTGGTGATGTAAAACTTGATTCTTTGGTTAAGTTGAAGTGTGCTTAATGGCATACTTCAAAGTGAAATTTGAATAGCCCAATGGGAAAAGACACTTCAAAGTGAATTTGAATAGCGCAATAGCAAAGGGAATTTCTTCTTTGTAACTAATAAGTAATATATGGGATAGCATTTTTAGATTGTTTGGGCCTTCTCCCTTCCCCAAAGGTGTTAGCATCCACTTCTGATCTTGCCTGAATGAGTTATTACATTGGTGGTTGCAAAATGGTGATTTTCTAACGTTGATATGTCTCCTGTAGCTGATATTCTTCTGTGAAAAAGAGCTCTCTCTACTCCTCCATTTTTTGGAGTAACACTATTGGCTCACAGATTCTTTTTTGATTCAATGCATTGTAAACCATTAACATTGTTATTCTTTTTCATGTTTAAATTGTTCCAAATTGGGCCTACGTGAGCTCCTTCAAGATGGCTCCTGTGTTCTTTGAAATATATCCCCATTGGTCTTCGAGCCCTTCCTTGCTTCCTGGCACAGCTAGATATTCTGGCTCACCTTGTCCCCCAGTGCTTGAGTCAGCAGCTTCTCCAAGGGGCCCTAGTTCTCTTCTGTGAATAGTGGTCTTTAGAAACTCTGATCTGGGTGCCAAGCCTGCTTATTGCTATTGAAGTGTTGTTACTTCAGGCCCTTTCAGTAGGAAAAGCTGGGAGATACCTTTTTTCCCTTTTTGTTAAACTAGGAGATCATACTAAGCAATTCCAGGGTCCCTTACCTTTCCCTGCTCCACGTTTGTATCTTCCTTCTACCACAGTGAGAAGCTCGGTTCTGAACGCCATGAATAAATTTGTTCATTCTCTCTATCCCATAATATTTACAAATGTTTTTAAAGAATTATTGTATCAATACCTCTCACAACAATCAACAATCAATACCTTACTCCCAATCTACAGTAAAGCTCAAAATTTCTTCATAATTTTTTGGTTTTTGGTCCTCAGACTGTTTCCCACTAAAATAGGATTTCTCAGCCTGAACACCCTCTGTGTTTGGGGCTGGATAGTCCTTTGTTGTAGGGATGTTTAGTGCCATCCCTGGGCTTCCTAGATGTTGGAAACCAATACTCCCTCCCCAACCCCCAGTGGTGGCCATCAAAGATGAATGTAAACATCATCAAAGGTCCCTGGCGGCTGGGTAGTGGCAAAATCACCCTCAGCTGAGAAACACTTCACAAAGACGGTACATGCAGCCTGAATTCTGTTTTCAAAAGCTATTTATTATCAATTTGATATACGGTTATATGATCAATTTGATACTGATTGATTTCTGTTTGTGTTCAACCTTAGCATTTTGCTTTTCTTTTATCATTTTAAAATTAAATTTAATCTTGTGAATAAATAAAACATCTACATGATTCAAAAGTAAAGACAACATAAAAAAACATAAATGCAGTAAAGTCTCATTCCCATCCTTATCCCTGCCACTCTGTTCCTGCTCACCATCTACAGGTTAATTTCTGGTTTATCTTTCTTACACAAACTATAGCATATTACATACTCTCGTTGTAACTTGATTTCACCATTACAAAATATATCATGGATATCACTTCAAAGCAATTCATAAAGATCTTCTTCACTTTTTATAGCTGCTTACTACTCTGTTGGTGCCTGTTCCACAGTTTGTTCCCCTATCTCTTAGGGATGAGCATTTAGGTTGTTTCCAGTATTTTGATAATACAAATAATTTCACAGTTAATAAGCTTGTGCACATCTTGTTTTGGATTTCTGAAGATGTGTCTCTGAGATAAATTCCTAGAAATGGAATTGTTGGATCAAAGGGTAGATGCATATGTAGTTTTGTTAAGGATTGCTAAATTCTCCTTCATGGGGTTTATCCTATTTTCCATTCCCACCAGCAAGATGTGAGAGAATGTGTTGTCAGCCTTTGAATTTGTGCCAATCTGATAGGTGAGAGAGAACATCAGTACAGAATTACTGTAGTGTTGACTCGTATTTTTTTATTTTGAGGAAAGTTGAACATCTTTGCATATGTTTATCTGTGACCCTTTCTACTTTGTATGTGTGAACTATTTATCTTTTGCTCATTTCACCTTAAGTTTTTGTTTATTTCTTTCCTGGCATTTTCATTTTTACAGATATTAATATATTAGGTAGATTAGGTCTTTATTTGTGATATAGGCTTAAAATATTTTCTCCTTATTTGTCATTAGCCTTTTAATTTCACTTATAAATTTTTTTGGCCAAGTTATTTTTTGAAAAATTTATTTAGATAAGCTTATCAATGCATTTTTTTCATGTCTGCATTTGAATCATAATTAGAAGGTTTTTCCCATACCAGATTATAAAGATAGTCACCAGTGTTTTCTTCTACTACTTGAATTATTTAAATGTTTTACATTTAAATCTTTAATATATTTGAAATTTATTCTGGTGTGTGGATCTAGCTTTATCTTTTTCTAAATAGCGTCACAATTTCTTCAACACCGTTTAATAGGAAGTCTTTATTTTTCCCCACTGATTTGTGACATCACGTTTATCACGTATTTCACGGTTCTATTTCATGGTCTGTCTCTATTTATTCTATTCATATTAGAGTATAACACTTTCTTAATTATAGAGGCCTTATAGTATGCTTTAAATCTGCTATGGCTAGTCCTCTGTCTCTACATTGCTCATTTTTTCCAGGGTTTTCCTAGCTATTCTTGAAAGTTGATTGTCTTTTTTTTTTTTTTTTAAATATAAATCTTAGAACCAACTTGACTAACTCCAGCAAAAGTTTATTGGTATTTTTATTGAGATTGCATTAAATTTATATATATTAAGTTAAGGAGAACTGATCGATACCTTTGTAATATTGAGCCATCCTATCCAAGAGAAAGGGAAATATTTCCATTTTTTGAAGTCTATTTTCATGTCTTTCAGGAGTAATTTAAAGCTATAAAATTTTTCTCATGTAAGAGTCACATATTACTTGTTAAATTTACTCCTGATTACTTTATCATTTTTTTGTGACTCTTGCAAAACATTATATTTTCTAATTGGTTATAGTTTGTATATTTGAAGGCCACTGAGTTTTATATGTTAATTTTGTATCCTGATATCTTACTGAATTATTTTATTGTTTCATCTTATCACTGAATAGCTAAGGTTTTCCAGGGATTACATCATATCACCTACAAATAGAGATAATTTAATTTTTGTTTAAAAATTTTTATGTCATGTCTATCTGGATTCTTCTGTCCTTTTGTACTCTTCAGTGCTGTCCGTGCTGTTAAGATGAACTCAAGTTATCTTTGTCTTTTCTTTTTCAGTAAGGTACCTGAATGGACACAAGTATGATATACTGCAGGCTCTACAGCCCCCCTGGGCATGATCTTAGAGACGGCATTCCAGAAAACAAGGAATGTGCCAGTATGTCCCCAGTTGAAGCTGTCACCTTCTCCTCCAAATCAGGTCTTCCACGGCATTTCTAGGTTATTCCTGGGTGTTCCTAAGCCTTGGCTTCAGCTCTGACTTTTCTTTCTCCTTCCACCTTCACATCAGATCATCTGCCAATTCATGCAGGTTTCACTTCAGCAAACTTTCTTCTTTTTTCCTTACATCCGATGGCTGGTACACTTAATGCATACAAGGACCCCAAGCCATTGCTTCAATAGGAGACCTTTAACGGGCCATCCCAGCTTCAGAACCTCATCTGGGATTGGCTCAAGTCCTCTAGTGCGACTACATTTCAGTTTAACTTTTCTATTTGTCCAATCCCAACTTCCTCACCACCTAAAAAGTGTTTCTGAGTGCACTCCCCAATAAACTTCCTGCATAAACATCTCAGAGTCTCAGCGTAACTCATGGGGAATTCCATCTGTGACATCTCCTTTTCATGCCTGCTGCCAGACCCAGGTATAGACCCCTACTACTATTTCTTAGAATATGGTAAAAGCTTTATAACTGGCTCATCTTCTCACTGGCACCCCTTTTATAATCAATCGACACAACTTTAGACAAATTATTTATCCTAAAGCATAGGTCAAATCTTGCTGTTTTCTTGATCAAAAACCTTAGAGGCTCCTTTTAATTTAATTTAAAAGGACCTCCTCCCTTGGCGGTCCCTTTAATTCGGTTCTTACTCCTTATTGTGACCTTCAAGGCCCTTCCCAATCTAGCCTCCACTATTTTTATCCACCATCCTCTACGCCAGTATGAGGATTCCATGCGCCATTTGAATTTGGCTGCTTGCAATTCTCTGAATCTATCATAAAAATTTCTCCTTCCTACATTTGTGTCAATATTTCTCTCTTCTGTTATCTTTTCTTTATCAAATTCCAACCATATTTCAAAGTCCATTTCAAGCATCACATTCTCCATGAAGATTTTCTTTATACCTCAATCAAATATCATCTCTTCCTCATTAGTTATCCCATTGCAGTTTATACTTCTCTTTGATACTGACCTGATTATATTGACCTGTGTGCTTATTTCAGCTTTTTATCTCTCTTCTCCGTTGCCACCTGCACTCATGGAATATAATCTTTAGAGCAGGGTTTTAGCTAAATCATCTTTGTATTGCTTGAAGCAACAAGCACAATCCTTACTACAGGAGTTCAATAAGTTATTAATAAATTCAATGGAGTGTAAGCTGCCAATTTGTTTGGCATTTGCACAAATGCTTTTTATCTTTCCAGCTTAAAGTTTGGGGGAGTAGGGCTTCCTACTAGGGCAGTATTTAACAGAGATTTAAAAAAAAATGAAATCATATTTACACTATCTTTTCCAGTGCAATTTTCATTATAAGAAGATCCCTGAATTTTCCTTTTAAAAAGTTTCTAAAACTCAGTATGGAATGGTGGCCCCATAGAGTAATGGCCATGTCCTATTAGATGTAGGCAAACACTATGACTAGGAATTCCCGAGGGTGGAGAGGAGAACCATGAGACCCTGTAATCAGATGATATGACCTCAAATCCATGGTGCAATTCAAAACACAGGAATGGGGCAGCTGTGGGGCAGGAATCTGGAACCAACCATAAGTCTCTTTCTCTTCTGTTTCTATTCCCCAGTTGAGGTGGTGTGCATTTTAGTTTTCTTATTCTGCATGGGCAGTTTCACCCTTATCAAGATAGAGCTTTTCTTTTTCCATGCACCTTAGCCTCATTTTATTCACTAACATCTCTTTCTCAGCCAAATGAGAACAGTGATGTTTTCTAAAGCATTCTTGATTGATATTTGATATTGCCCATAACACTGCAGCTAGAGACAGTGAAAGTAGGGCACTAATTAAAAATAAGTTTTTGGTGTTAAAAATAATATTTATGCAGGCAGAGTGTAGAAAGAAAGAAGTAAAATCAAAGGAGATATCATACACCTCAAGATACACTTTAAATTTTATCCATCTGTTTATGTCATCCTATTTCTCAGAGTAAGCTAACTACAAATAGTATAATACTAGATTGTTAACTTCTCCTTTTGGGCGTATAGAGGTTGAGTTTTCAACAAGCAGAGTGTGGTTATGGTTGGCTAGAACAGTACAACGTTTTGTTTACATAGAATCTTTCCTTGAAAGAACTTTGAGTGCTTCACAAGCAGTGCCTCATGAATCCTTCCAACATCCTTAGGAGGTGAATGGAGTTATTGTTCCCATTTAATTAATGGAAAAATTAGAAAAGAGAGGGTTCGAGTTTCATATTCGCCAGTGACCATACAAATATGACCTATATAGCCTTTCAGTTCTTGTTGCTGTATTTATACCTGTATAAATGATATCTCCCTGTTCTGATTTTATGCTATTGTCATTTTTCTTTGCTTTTGCATTAGGCTATTTAAAAATTATCACATAGAAACTTTTCATAAATATTCTGTGTTATGAGGTATCAGCTTTAAACTTTTGCTATTGTAGTAGTACTACTGGAACAGGGCTTTGTTGTCAAACCCATTTATTTAGAGGTTGCATCTTAGTTGCTTTAGCCACCAGGAATATAGCCACAATCTCAAATTTGAACTAAGACTGGTCCTAGGTGGGGAATTGCTATCACAAAGCCCATGAACCCTGCTTTGTAGAAGATAGCACTAGTTCAATCACTCAAGCAATATGTGTAGAGTAAAGGAAACAATAACAGGACACCAATCTACTGACATCAGTAAGGAAATGACACCTGAAAAAGGAGGGTGAGGTCTAAAAAGCAATCTGCTATGGATGGTGAGAGTATACGAGGGATTGTGAACATTCTCAGAAGAAAAAAAGGCTGTTTAAACGACAACAGCCTAGTAATTGAATCTTGTTTCTAGTCCTTTTGCTCAGTAGTTTGGGAGTGTTCCCTTACATAGCTCTGAGACGAGGAACAAAATGGAGCAGTAAATATGCAAAGTTAATTTGGTGTGCTTGATAGTTCTTAGTGAATTTCATTTAGCATTAAGTTATATTTTGTATCTTTATGAGATAAGACATTTATAATTCTCTTTTAAAGACTAATATCAGAAATGGTTAAAAAAAAAAAAAAGCCCCTAAAGTAATACATATCAGAAAACGAAGAGCTCTTCCTTCCCTCCAAATAACAATGAATTGTCTTTTATCCTATATAAGTCTGGAGTCTGAACCAATCAGTGAGTGAGATGTATACTGGCCCTCAGACAATTGTCAGAGGGTCTTGACCTTGCTGCTAATGATCTGTTGACAGGAACACCTGGTGATGGTAACAGAGGTGAGTATTACCAGAGCAGAAGGCATGGGGGCCTCACTGAGCTGCTTCAGGACAGAGAACAGTCGATGGGTGCCAGTCAGACCGCATTAATTGACCTTTGTTAAATTCCAGGCTCTAGATTTTATAGACTCTACTTGGTGTGGAATAAAGTTTATCTACACATAAACTTATTCCAAGGAGAAAATCTGATTGTACCCTTTCTGTAATCCTGCACCTGAGTCTTTAAAATCACAGAATATTTTGGATTCAGTGTTCATTGGATCATTTGTCATTATGGCAGATAATTTGGGGGTCTCATAGCACTTGAAAAACATGTTTTGGAGATTCTGTTTAACATTCTAGGTGGGGTGGTTTTTCAAAGGCTCAATCTTGAGCACAAAGCAGAGCTATAAAACCAGTGATTAGCAATGATGCAACAACTTCCCAGTTATGCTGAATATGCAGTGTTCCGAATGCTTGAAGCCCACGCTGGCCTGACACGTCCGTCTCTCACTATATGTTGACAAGAAGAGGGCTAAGTCGTGTATGTTACACATTTATAATCTTCATCCGAACAAAGTCAGTTTCTGCAAAATTTATTTGATAATGAGAATTTATGTGTTTCTCTTTTGAAAAATTACGAAATACTGCATAGATATGAAATAAGAAATATAAAGTATAAATTATAACAATAAAATTATACCCTTGTGTTTACCATCTGGTTAAGAAAGAAAATACCTCTAATTATTTGAAGCTCCCTATATTTCCTACTCCAGAGGTTAGCCACTATCTTGACTTGTGCATTTATCATTTTCACCCTTTTCCTTACAATTTATATATATAAAACTGTAATATTATGTACATGGTAAAACTAATACTATGTATATGGTAAAACTATATACGCATATAGTAATATACATGTGGGAAAACATATAAGTGACACAACTGTAATGAAAAGGATATATATATATATATATACACACACATATATAGTATTAGTTATAACAAAATAGTTATAGTTTCACAAGTTTTCTAACTTCATGTGGAAAGTATAATGTTTTATGCCTTCCATGGTTTGCTCATTTGTTTAGAATTTTGTTTGTGAGATTCCTTCATATGCATGTAGCTCATTAATTTTCTCTGCTGTATTCAGTTGCATAAATATACCACATGTTATCTTTTTACTTCCCTTTTGACTTACATCCAGGTAGTTTGCAGCCTATCAGGAACATTCTTATATGTCTCCTGGTGTTCACAAGGAAGATTTTCTCTAGAGTACAAAAAGTGGGCTGCGCACACCTGCAACTTTCCTAGATAATGCCAGACTGTTTTTCGAAATCAGGGAGTCCATCCACACGCCCACCAACAGTGGCTCGTAGTTCTCATTGCTCCACATTCTCTCCAACGTTTGAAGAGACCTTCAAGTTCTTGCCAATATAGTGGGTGTGAACTGGTATCTTGTAGTGGATTTCCTTTGTTTCTAAAAAGGTTGAGCTTCTGAGCATATGTTTCTGCTTTGGTTAAATGCCTGCTCATTTTGTATGCCCTTTTTGTTATTGGGTTGTTAACTTGGTCTTGTCTGTCTTTAGTCATTCTTTATATATTCTGGACACAAATTGGTTTTTCATTATGTGTGTATGTTGCAAACATTTTCTCCCAGGTTGTTATCTTTTCAGTTTCTTTTGACACAGTCAGTTATTTCTTTAAAATTTTTACTAACGTAAACAAATATTTTCTACTCAGTGTTTGAAGAGGTAAAATTGGATTAATTATAATTATATTAAATATACAGAATTTTTATTTGGACATAAGAATCAGAAATGGTACATTTGTGCTAATTATTTTATTTTATTTATTTATTTTTTTGTGGTACGCGGGGCTCTCAGTGTTGTGGCCTCTCCCGTCGCGGAGCACAGGCTCCGGACGTGCAGGCTCAGCGGCCATGGCTCACAGGCCCAGCCGCTCCGCGACATGTGGGATCCTCCCAGACCGGGGCACGAACCCATGTCCCCTGCATCGGCAGGAGGACTCTCAACCACTGCGCCACCAGGGAATCCCCGTGCTAATTATTTTAAAAGGCAAAATGGCAGATTTATGCTTCTTGACAGACTCTCCAGCACAACCTATTGAGATGATATCTAGTCTTAACCAAATGGGTTCCTTTATTTAACTGAATCATGTCATCATTTTGAGCATATCCAAAAGGCCTGTACATAAACCAAATCGCAACACATCTCTTTCCTTTCAGCATCCAACTTCTGAGAAAAGCAGGCTATTCTGTCTCCCCTTCCTGATAACCACTCACTCCTAATCCTCTGGTGTTCTGGCTTCCCTGTGGCTTGTTTGGAAACTGATCTTTCAAAGATTGCAGTGACCTTACAGTTTCCAAATTCCATTTAGAGTTGCCAGATTTAGCAAATAAAAATACAGAATTTGCAGTTAAATGTGAGTTTCAGATAAACAAAGAATAAATTCTTAGTATAAGTAAGTCCCAAATGTCCCAATATACGTCCCCAATATTTGCCCCTCAGCCCTCTCCCCCAAACACATCCAACAGAGCACAGAGTACTATCAGTGCCTCAAGAATTTATATTAATAATTCCCTCATAGTGATTGTAATTCTTGAGTGAAACAAAGATATGGAAATTTTGGTATTTAGTTCATGTGATACATTTATAGAACAGTGAGCTCTGATTACGTTTCTTTCTAATCAAATGCTATTCCGCCAGTCTCCAGGCCTGAGATTTCATCCCTCCCTTCAGCTGGATTCTCCCTAGAAGTATGATTGGGGAAGAAGATGAAGACTAACATAAATTATCCTGGTGGGAAGAGTTAGAGCCTCACAGAATGGCTCTAACCAAGAGAATTCAATTCTGAAGACAAAAGAGAAGGTTAGGCTGGGGAGGGTGGGAAAGGCTTGGAGCTGTGCCTGGGGCATGCCTTTCCCTCCTCCTCTAACCCTCCATCAAGCACTTTTACTTTTTCCCTAGCTGCTCCTATCCTCTGGAAGGAAATGCAAGAGACTAATAAACTAAACCCTGGAAATGGAAATTAAAGGAACAATAAAATATCTTGGAAGGGTTTCAGACAGGTGAGGGAATGTGGTCAAGAGCCTTTCTAAATAAATGTACTTTTGTTTGATTTGAACTTTTAACTGCAGTAATAATTTCAAGATGTAAATGATTTGAGTTACAGATTTTCAATAACTTGGACATAAGAGTAGTATACGATAAACAATGGCAACATTTAGCACTTAAAATAGCCCAGCATGTCAAAAAAACAGAATTTCTAAAACCAAGAATCACTACTTCCTTCAGCGTTCTAAGTCTTTAGTCATTGCTTTAGGTATTGAAATTCAAGTGTTCGTTTAAGATCCACCTTAAAAGTCATTGTATTCTTGAAGTCTTCACCTGTCTCAGTGGTCTCCATCACCGGCTCAGAGCAAGTCTGCATTTTAATTTAGTCCTTACTTACTGTGACTGTGTACTGTAGTTTCTTACAAGTCCCTGTCCGCTCCTAGATCATCATTTCCTTAAGGGAAGAGTTCATGCCTCATTTGTCATTATTTCTCCACTCTTCTTGGCCCTGGATTGTGCTTAAAGTCTGTTGACTTGAACTTCGGTTGTTAGCCTTTTTAAAGCAAAGAAAAAACAATTCATTTTGCTCAGCTGGACAAGCAAGGTTCTTGTAGAACGGTGTTATATATGTATTAGTAAAATAAATTGGCAATATATTCTATCTCCAAAATGATACCTTGATAATCTGTCTTTGAGTCCACACACATTCAAGTTTTGGAAAATACGTAAAAGTTTCAAAAGAGACAGTTGTATATTTGAGATACAAAGATGTATTTAAAAAGCAAGAGTCTAAAAAAAATGCTTGACCCGCTAAGCAAGGAAAGGTCATTTTTAAATGACGGGTCTTTCTCTTGTCTGAAAAGTCAGAAGACTTTTAATATGTCTGCAAGGAGAAATTTTGAGAAACAAGAAATGTGGCCTTTCCTCCAAAGGCTTCAGCTATATATTATCATGGAGCCCCATGTCTACATGTGGAAACTGATGAAGTTAGGCAACTTGCCTAAAGGGAGTCATTGACTAGAGCTGGAAAAAATCTCCCAGCTTGTGCTGTAACCCGTAGACTGTGTTGACAGAAGTCAGGCTCCACAGACTGTTTTCTAAGTGTAATGTTAGCATAATGTTAGCAAGCAATAAAGCAACATCTGCTACAGACACGGACAGAGAAATCAGTTTTTTAAAAGCACAAAACAACCTGGGAGAGAGGGGGTAAATCTGAGAAAGATGAGCCCTCTGGTTGCTAACATTTTTATTGGAGACACAGAGAAGTGAACAATTCAACCCCCCCCAAGAGTAACTCAGGGAACTTCCGAGCCACGACAATTATCTGGCAGAAAACCTCTCTATTCCTTGCTTCTAAACAGCCCAGTTTTCTTGTTATCTGACATGGACACAGCTTTATTGACATGATGGGAGGAAAGGGAAGGAGCCATGTTTTACATGGGCGGAAGGTATATTGAAGTAAACATTGAAATAAAAAATAAGCCTGGGGCTTCCCTGGTGGCGCAGTGGTTGAGAGTCCACCTGCCAATGCAGGGGAAACGGTTCGAGCCCTGGTCCGGGAAGATCCCACATGCCGTGGAGCGGCTGGGCCCGTGAGCCATGGCCGCTGAGCCTGCGCGTCCGGAGCCTGTGCTCCGCAACGGGAGAGGCCACAACAGTGAGAGCCCCGCGTACCGTAAAAACAAACAAAAAAAAAAAAAACAAAGAAAACAAAAAACAACAGCAACAAAATAAGCCTGGCATTAAGAGAGTGGCTTAAAGAGTGTTCCTCCACAATGTTTCTATGAAAAAAAGTAAGCATGTCACTTAGATCATTGATAGAATATTGAATTGCTACCACTGGCTTTTCACAGTTTGGATAAAATATATGCCCAAATCCTAACACTCATTATGAAAACACATTTGGAAAATCCTTTGCATTCAGATCAGACAACCTAGAAGCACTGTTTTAGCCGCAAGAATGTGTCCCTATGAATAGGACACCAGAACCCCAGACTTCAGTGCTGCTATAATTGCCACACAAGAGCTAGGATTTTTATTTTGCTTCACATTTCTTGCAAGGCTCTATTTTGAAACTGTAAGGTAAGAGGTGATGTGGGGACAGCATTGTATTCATAACGATTTCAAAGACGTGGAGGTTCCCACTCTTTGACCTATTTTGCCACTCGTGCATTATATACTGAGAAAGTTTCATGCATACAGCAAACTCATTAATGTAATATGTTCTTATTTCTGTGCGGTGATATGTGTGAGTATATATACATACGTATATTTTTGGGGTCCAAATGCTTACTTTTTACTAGATGACAAGATGAGTAATCTAAACATCATCAATTATTTCAGCATTTTGAATAAGATTACAATCAGATATCTTAAAGAATTTACTTTTCAAATCCAGAATCCTTTAGGCAAAGACAATCAGGTTTAAAATAAAAAGAACAAAACAAAAAACCCCTCCACCCAACAGGAGTTAATGTATAAAATACAACATGCCAGATTCTCTCTCTCACCACCCTCTAGCTAGTCATGAGAAATGTACTTCGGAAGCTTTGTCAATTCTTTCAGGCCACTAATACATTAGTGTACTAATAGCCTAAGAATTGATGTGACTATTAAAAGTGCCTAATTTACAGCTTGGAGTAAGTTATCTAGTGGCTGAATCTCTCTCAACTTAATGTTATTGCCTGAACCTCAAAAAAATCAGAAAATTGTTTTCTTGATGAATTTAAGACAATAATAGGGGGAACGGGTTCCACCCATCCACCCATTCTCCATCATTTATTGATTTTTTTATTTGAGACAGTTTTTGAGTGACTACTCTGAGCTTGGCTCTGTTTTATGTTCTAGTATAGAATGATGTGTTAGTTAGACTAGTCTGTCTTTTAGGAGCCTCTATTTTAGTGCAGGAGAGAGAACAATAAACAATTATATAGACAAATAGGACAAGATTTCCACTAGTGCTGAGTGCTATGAAGTGGGGCACCTTTTGTTGGGGGGAGTTAGGGAAGCCTCCTGAGGAAATAATTTTTGAGCTGAAGTCTGAATGGTAGAAATAAACCAGCTTCATGAAGGTCTGAGAGGTTGAGTGGTTCCAGGCAGTGGGAACAGTAAGTTTCAGGCCTGAGGCAAGGCTACACCGGGGGTGGAGGTGGTGGGGGTGGGGGGACAGCCAGGCCTGAGTGGTGAGTGGGAGGGGTGTGGGCTGGAGGATGAGGGCAGAGAGGTAGGCAGGGACCGTGGCTCTCTGGACCATAGTGAGGAGTCTGGCCTGTGACAAAAAGCCATTGGAGTGTTTTAAATAGGCCACTGGCTTCATTTATGTTCTGAAAGATTACTCAGACTATTGTGTGGAGAAAGCATTGTTGTTTTTTTTTCTTCTTTTCCATTATGGTTTATTATAGCATATTGACTATAGTTCCCTGTGCTGTATAGTAGGACCTTGTTGTTTATCCATCCTATATATAATAGTTTGCATCTGCTAATCCCAAACTCCCACTCCATCCCTCCCTCTCCCCCCCCCCTTGGCAACCACAAGTCTGTTGTCTGTGCTTGTGAATCTGTTTCCGTTTTGTGGATGTGTGTTTATGTCATATTTTAGATTCCACATATAAGACATTGTATGATATTTGTCTTTGACTTGCGTCACTTGGTATGATAATCTCTAGGTCCATCCATGTTGCTGCAAATAGCATTATTTCATTCCTTTTTATGGTTGAGTAGTATTCCATTGTGTATATATATGTATATATCACATCTTCTTTATCCATTCATCTGTGGATGGACATTTAGGTTGTTTCCATGTCTTGACTATTGTAAATAGTGCTGCTATGAACATAAGGGTGCTTGTATCTTTTTGAATTATAGTTTTGTCCGGATATATGCCCAAGAGTGGGATTACTGGATCATATGGCAACTCTATTTTTAATTTTTTGAGGTATCTCCATACTGTTTTCCATAGGGGCTGCACCAATTTACATTCCCACCAACAGTATAGGAGAGTTCTCTGAGAAAGCATTGTTAAGGGGCAGAAGTAGAAACAAGAATTTTAGATGAGAGTCTGTTGAGGTCTGTCCTAGGGGAGTAGCAGTGGGAACGGTGAGAAGGATCAGTGGGTGGAATGGGGATGTTTTGGAGGTAAGCCTACGGGATATTTGGTTACGGGAAAAAGCAGAATCAGATGGCTTGAACAGCTCTATGCATGGTGGTGCCATTTACTGCCAGGGTAAGTTGGAGTAGGAGTAGTTGGGGTTGGGGAAGGTGGGGTCGATGGGGGCTTCCCTGGTGGTGCAGTGGTTAAGAATCCGCCTGCCAGTGCAGGGGACAAGGGTTCAATCCCTGGTCAGGGAAGATCCCACATGCCACGGAGCAACTAAGCCCGTGCGCCACAACTACTCAGCCCAAGCGCCTAGAGCCCACACTTCACAACAAGAGAAGCCACCGCAATGAGAAGCCCGTGCACCGCAACGAAGAGTAGCTCCCGCTCAGCACAACTAGAGAAAGCCCACGCGCAGTAACGAAGACCCAATGCAGCCAAAAATAAAATAAATTAAAAAAAAAAAAAGATGGGGTTGATGATGGGTTGGGTGAGAATGCAGAGTTCTGTTAAGTTACATTTGAGATGCTGGTGAAACACTGCAGTTGAGGCTGGTGATCAAGGGAGAAAGCAGGGCTGTAGATCATCAGATTAGAGCACTGGGGAAAACCAGTGGTGCTCCCAGAGAGGTCGTCGAAAGCATCCTTACAAAGCTTTGAAAGCCTGCAGTAGAATTCCTAAATCAACTTCCTCCTCTGCCTTTTCTTTAAAATTTTCTCTTTATCTTTAAAATCTCTCTCCTCTGATACACCTTTAAAATCCTGTTGGTTCCCAAAGTGGGATGAGTGCCTGGAGCCAATTAATTAAGGACTTGTTGGAAAGGTTGTAGACTCAACTATAAAAACACAGTTTCAGCACAGTATCTCCACCCATCCCTTCCAGAGCACCTCCCCCACCAGGTGGGTTTTCTCTGATCCATTTCCAACCGCCTGCCAATGACAAATGTGCAAGGAAGAGTTGTACTTGTACTGCTCATCGCACTCATCCTTCCAGGAGGACAGGCTATATGTTTATAACAAACCAGTAGAACTTTGGGTTGGAAATGTTTGTTTCCTCTGTTATCAGAATGTAGCCAGACTTACTGGTTATCTATTAGTCATTTGGTATTCTGAACGCGCGGGTGTGGGCTCCCCACCTGGCTGTGGCTTGCTTGAATTGTAACCAAGTTTATCCCAATTAAGTTGTCTAAAAGCTGGAGAGAATAAGCTTTTTGGCAGTTCAACCAGAAGCCCAATGCTTAGGCCAGAATCTTGATAGTATTGTAAATTCATAAAGGACAGAACTGACATCTTCTAAGAATGTAACAAGGAAGTAAAGTGAGTGCTTTAAAAATGAGCATAACAAAAACATAAACTCAGAAGTGAGCTTGGTTCTTTAAAGGATCATTAGGGAAACAAATGCAAATCCAAAGCATGCTTTTAATTCCTTAAAAAAAGTCTTTTAGGAATGGTTTGGATTGCATGCGTGAAAACTTTTTTTTTTAATTGACATGTCTCATTTTTGACTGAATTTTATTTATCATCGTGGAAAAAAAAATCAGTCTTTAGAGAGTCACAGACCTGGGTCAAAGCCAATCTATGCTACATTCTGGGTTTATGACTTCTTTGTTCAAAGTACTTCTTTGAATTTTCATTTACTCATCTAAAAGTTGGGGAAATTATGACAGCCACTAAATATATGTATGCATGCCTTAAATCCGGCAGTTCTACTCAGAGGAAATTATCTGAAGGAAGTGATCACAGGACTCCACAAAAAGATCTACGTGAAGAATGTTCATCTGAAACACTGAAATACTGGAATTCTTTGAGTAGATGATGACATATCCACATACAGGAATACCAAACAGTGAGTAAAGATGATTTTGTAGAAGGAATTCAGTGACTTGAAAAACTGTTGAGAATATAACATTAAGTGAATAATTATCAAGTTATGTACTGTGTGATTAGTTTTTTGGGGAAAGAGCATATTTATATACTCACAGAAAATGCCTAGACCAATAAGCACAGTGATGTCAATAGTGGTTAGATCTGAGTGGTGAGAACTTGAAGGAGGTTTGGTTTCTTCTTTCTCCTTTTCTAGATGTTCCAAACTTCCTTCAGTGAACATATACTAATTTATTATTATTATTAAAGAGGTATTAAAGAGGGACACTAATATCCACCTTACAGATTTGTGGTGAGAACTAAATTAGGTGAGATGATTTATAAAATACACTTAGCTTAGTGACTGACATTTAGTTGGCATTTTCCATTATTTTTACCCAATGAAATTTTAGTCAGTCGTCTAAATTTAGCTCAAAGTCATTGTTGACCTAAAACGAACCCAAAAATATTACATTTTCACTGATAAAGATTTTTCGGCATTAAGGATATTCAAAAGAATGTATAGCAAGCTATGAAGGCAATTTCAGAAGAGTTGTACCTGAAATGCTTTGAACTGAAATCAGCGTTTAAACTTAAGGTGACTAACTACTTTGGGGGCGTTTATTTGGACATAGAAGCTTTGTATTGTTTGTTTAAAAACCTGTCATTACTATATAGCCACATAGGGTACCTAGATAGATAGAACAATATCACTCAAAGTGAGCAATTAGTCTGTCATGATAAATGCCCCCTCTTCTTCAGGCTGATAAAAAGTGTCCTGTCAGAGCCTCTGTGGCATCCCAGAAACACCATGCATGAGCCCGGCTGCTTTCTCTTAGCAACATTCTTCATCCTGCAGAAATGTAGAGGGAATCTTTTGTGGGTATGGTTGAAAGACAGCTCATATTATCCCTATCTCTCTTCCGGGACTATGGGACTATTTATCTTCCGCGTGTGTTGGGCTCCTCTCCCATCACCCACGTACCGCCCCTCCCCACACTCCTTAACGTCCCCAGTCCCCTCCTATCTCCCTTCCCTTATGCTGAGCTCCTCCCTTTTTTTTAAAAAAAAAAAATCTCTCTTTTAGTATTTACCATAGAGTATTGTAAACATTAGTTTGCTTACCTTGCTCCTGCACTGGAGTTCCCTGAGAGATCTGCCACTTTCATGTAATCTCTCAGAGCCGTCCTTTCTTCCTCTTAGTTTTTCATTGGCAAAGTGGGAACTGAATGCCTCATTTAAGGGTATGTTGTGGGCATTCCATTGTATAATGGAAGTAGAGTTCCTGGCACATGTTAGGCACCCAATAATGAAAGCTATTATAATGATCAACTTTATTATTTATTTACTTTTGTGCTCTTAGGGCCTGGCATAGTGCCTGATGTGTGATGGGTATAAAATAAATTACTGGTGAATTAATTTATAAGCTTACAGAATGTGGCTTTAAAATACAAAAAGAATGTATCTTTGTAGTGTTTATAGACTTGGGCAACAATTCCATGCACTGTCCCTTCTCATTTCTTTCCCCACACATCCTGTCTGGTGCCTATCCCTGGGCACTGTCTTTCCTTGAGAAAATCGATGGCTACCGTATAGGTACAGAAAGTCTGCTGACATGTAGATGTAGCTTAATAGAGATAAGAGGAATTCTCTGCCTTGATCATCACCTCCTTAATCTATATACTTTATTGTTTAGGGACCAGTCTTTTTAGTTTTGTTAACCTCTGCATTCTCTCTAAATCCAACAACTAACTCCTGGCTGCAATAATCTGATTGAGATGAAATCCATTCTACTGCTAACTCCAGACTCCATCTGATCTGTTAGTTCCAAACTAGTCACCTCTCTCAGTGTTGACAAAACCTGTCATCTCATTTGTATTCCACCGCCTGTCTTTCCCCTGCTTCCTTTGAGGAAGACGTTTGTGAATTATTTTAAGCCAGTTGAATCACTCTGAGATGTGCTATTTTTAAGCCTTTGAGGAGCAGTTGAGAAGGAATGATTTAGGGATGTGAACCATTTCACAATAATATCCACAGAAACTTCAAACTTGTGGTTAAGTTTCAGCGTTTTAAGATACTAGAGGTAAGTAGGTCGCTGTTCTCAGATGCAAAGTACTAAGGTACTCGGTAGCAAAAAGCCTTCTGAAAGCAATGGTATTAGGGCGCAGGTGAGACACATAAGAAGCCACCTGCTGCTGAAGAAAATGCGTCCTTTCCAATGTCTTCTAAACAGACTGCTTCCTCTCTTTGCCGTTTCCTCTGCTTGGATGTAGAAGTTTGTTCTCTTGTATTGGGACCACTGTCTCTGTGTCCTTGTCAGACTTCTTGCCTCCTGTTTGTCCTTGCCAGCAGGTAGCCAGCTGCTGCACCATCCTCTCCTCCAAAGACTCTACGGTTGGTCTAGGGCCCCACGTGGCCTTGTAGGGGGAGCGGACTTCTGTAAGCCAATCACAAGGGGAGAGCCCTCTAGACTGATTATCCTACTTGTTTTTTTGAGCCTTTTCTGAGCCCTCAGCCCACTAACCAAAGAACATTTCCCCACTGAAAAATCCAGGACATCTTCCCAGATTGTTAAGAACTCAGATGTTTCATCTTATCTCAACTTTTCTAGACCTCTGTATTGTTCCCATCTCAGTTATGCATCTAACACCCCTGCTCTCTCCTTTACTGCTCACCCTTGTGTGTCAGTCTATGCCTTCTTGATTAACTGTGCTGTTTTGCTTTGCCATCTGTATGTCCCTATCATGCTGGTTCAGGGCACTATTCCAGTAATAGACTGGGTTCAGTTAGAAGGGAAGGACCACGTTACTCTTGTTCTTTCTTTTTTTCCTTTTAAGGTGATCAGTGAAGCATCAAGTATAATTACGACTTAATAAATGCTTTTTTGTTGACGATGATGAAATGTTCTTTCATAGTTACAGACTGTACCTTCCTGTAATCCAGGTACTATAGTTCACGGAGAAGCTATAGTGGGATATTAAAGTTGATGAAATCTGGAGTGATACCTTTGTTATTAACAAACTGAAAATTTGGATAAAATTTTAAACAATTTCTTTATATACATCAGACCAGCTACTATCAGGGATTGAGGGGTGAAAATAAGTCCACAGTTTTCATCATGGATTGTAGAGTTTGGATAAAGACAAAGAACTTTCTAAAATGCCAAGAGTCCTCCAACCCTCAGGGAAGTCACCGCTCCACACATAAGGTAACATATACTGAAATTTTTTTCTCGTGAGGGCACCAGACATTTCTCTGTACATATATTTTCTTTTGACATATGGAATACTGTGGAAATCTACCACTAAGTTTTGGAGATGTTGCCATAATCACTGATTTCATAGGGAAGAAAGATGATTGTAGTAATATTTTTCTTACTTTGTTGTTGTTGTTCCTGGTAATAATTCATGGCATTGTTGAATTAGGAGTTGGTATTTTATCCAGGTTTCTCAGTAGGAATATGAGTATGGGGGATTTTAAATTAAGGGGCCCAAGAGCACTTCTGTTTTCCAAATAAGGAAGCAGATGCTTAGACAGGTGACATTTAAGATTTGATGGCTGACACAACCCATCCCACTGATTCCAGTCTAGTGCCCTTTCCAGTGAATGGTGCTGACTCTGTGAGTGAGCTCTTGGCACTGAAAGTAGGGTAGGACATACTGATGTTGAGAAATTGCTCCCAAGTTTTGCCTATTTATATAGAAGTCTTCATAGTGCTTCACTGATGCCTTTACTTTTTACAGAGGTGTTATTATGGACACCATCAACATGTGCTTGTATATATGGAATACATATACCTGGTGTGTAAAATAATGAGACACTGTAATGAAAACTTTCGTTGCAAATAATGCTGACCCATCACTAGCCTGGACTATAGGTCTCCATGAGTAAAAAAAAAAAATTTTTTTTAATTAAATATTATGGCAGCCAATATTTGATGTAGGATAGAAGGATTGAAGGTGGAAGAAAGGTGGAAAGAAAGCTTTTCAACTTTCTGTGCCTTTTTTAGGCCAGGTGACTCTAGCAGTGGTCCTCTGGGCTTACTGGCAGAGAAAGGTTGCCCCTCTCTTTTCTTTTATCCTCCTATTCCCATGCCCCACCCCCCAGTAGAGTTTCAGAAGTTCCTCTCTCCAGTCTAGGGGAAGAGATACTACGTCTCTCCCTAAAAGGAAAATTTATTTATTTATTTGTAGGATCTTGGCTGTGGTGATGGTTGACTCGTCTATAAATTCAAGGCAAAAACCAGAAACAAGACCCCTAAACCTTTGTAAACTCTCTCTCTTCCTCTTTGTATCTCCTTTTGAGTAAATCCCTCTTGGCCTTGGCTGTGTCACCTGGCACATTTCGTGTCACCACAGAACTACTGAAGTGAAGCTGGCCCTTGTCCTCTGCTCACTAGCATTATAACAAGGCCTTCTTCTTTGTTCTACTTTTCAGGGCAATTCATTGCCCTTCCCAAAAGATTTTAAAATGTACGTCTCTCTTCCAAAATTATGGGAATCTTAATTGTAATAAAATCACATGAATGAGTTGTGTAAGCTTTTGGCAGGTTCAGGAAAATAATGGTTTCACTTAAACATGAATCACTGAAACACTGCTTCTTTAACACAGTTAACTCAAAGCAGCTCTTATTGTTAGAATTAAGAGATTTCCTCCACAAATCTCTCTTCCTTACGCAGACTTCCAATATGGAAGCACAGAAAACTGTTTTAACAAATCTTCTTTTCTCTAAAACGGGATAAAGATGTGTTTCTTCTCATTGTCTTCCTGAGGAAAGCGTCTCAGGTTTCCAGAGTATTAATAGACTGACTAAGACATGCGTAAGTAAATATATCAAAGGTGAAAAAAAGGAAAAGTTGAAGAATGTCATTTCCTCTGAGGGAGATTTTTCAGTAATCACAAGAGGACCATGGGGACTGCTATCATTTAGTGTGGAAGGCATTTTGGTTGGCAGCTTTACTAAAATAGGGGCTTAGAATGTGGACCCAGGTCGTCTTGTTCTAAACAGAACTGCGGTTGGGTGCACATGGCGGTCGTGAGCCCAGGGATGCACTGAGAGTGTGAGGTTGTCAGGAAATATCAGTGAGAGCTTTGCTTTGCTGTGGAATCAATTGTTACACGATATTGCTTCTGAGCTACATAAAGAACATTATTTTCGAACAATGTTTATTTTAAAACATAGGTAGACTTGACAGTGCTTAAGATACTAAAGAAAATTAAAACACTTTCCCCTCTGAGAACTTAAAGTCTAAAAGACAACATGATTGGCAGCCTGAATAGTAACTATTACTTTTCTTTTTCAAATGAAGGACATTAAAAGTCTTTATCTTTTTTATCCTCGGGCCCCTTTCTTTTTTTCTGTTGTGAGTTAGTGTTTGGTGATGCGGAAAGTTAAGGGGGTATATGACCTTATTTCATTGTAGAGAAAACTAGGGAGCTGACCAGAGAAAACAGAGCTGCCTGAAGAAGGAGGAGAGGAAAGTTTATAAGTTAAGCTTTTTTTCTTTTAGGGTAGGATGGACCAATTTAAAAATATCAGGGGTTCACATGTTAACACATACCATGTTTCCTATTAAGAAAATTTGAAATAATTGTTGAGCTTGATTCCTTCTTTCAGGTAGGAACCTATGATCTGCTCTTCCTCTGGGATGCCTTTCACATTGAGTAATATCCAAGGAGCTGACGAAAGCTTTAATTCACTATTAGTCCTATAGGAAAGATGAACACACAAAGTGGGATGGGTTTCAAAGGCACTTTTAAAAGAATCACATTTTATTTTTCTTTGATTAGGTTAAACATACACATGATACACAGTTCAAAAGAGCACACAGTGAGAAGTCAACTTCCCTCTACATGCATCCCACAACCATCTAGCTTTCCTCCCCAAAGACAATCATCGTTGCTGTTTTATTTTGTTGTTCTGGAGTTAGTCTATTAGAGGCTTCTTTTAAAAACCCTCGTTTAGGGGCTTCCCTGGTGGCGCAGTGGTTGAGAGTTTGCCTGCCAATGCAGGGGACGCGGGTTCGTGCCCCGGTCTGGGAAGATCCCACATGCCGCGGAGCGGCTGGGCCCGTGAGCCATGGCCGCGGAGCCTGCGCGTCCGGAGCGTGTGCTCCGCAACGGGAGAGGCCACAGCACCCCGTTTAATCCTTCTGATAACGTCAGGTCATGGGGCCCAAATGTTTCCCACCAGGGAAAGGCGTTCGACCTCTTTTTGGCAAGAGGGATGGGTGTGCAGTGTGCCGCACAACAACCTGAAAGGTAGGTACAGCCAACCCCATTTTCCAGATGAGGAAAACTGTGATTCCAGGAAATCGTGTGATTTGCCCAGCCAAACAGGTTGTTACTGGTGGAACCAGAGTTCCCACCCAGGCGCTTTGAGCCCCAGCCTTACTCTTTCCACTGTGCAGTTGTGCTTGACCAACCCAGAGCTCTCCTTGGCACCAATTAGCCTTCTCCAGAGTGGGTGCAAATTGGTTTTCCTCTTTTGAAATCATGATCCAAAACAGCTTATAAGGAAACTTTAATATTTTACTAACAATATCCAGAGTTCCAACAACACATTGGGCGCTTGAATACAGATACACACAGGCCCGCAGCACTTCATGACCTCCTCACGCCTCCCTGCGCAACTCTGGTGACAAGTGTAAACTGCTGCCACGTTCACTAACGTTCTAAGGAGGAGGTCGGGCTTGTTTTATTTCTATTCAGCCACAGGAAATCATTAAGAAAGGAGGTGATTTAAGACAGATTGCTCCAAGTGCCAGGCAATTGGTCATCATTGTTTGTGGATTTTATCTGCAAATTTGGCCTCTCCCACCTCCCTGCCTCCACCCCCAGGACACCCCATTTCATCCTTGAGGTAGTGCTTCTGGCAGCGACCACTGCTAGACATCGGAGGTTGTCAGGGACCCTGTCGGTTTCCAGTTGGGTTTCACTGGTTTGCGCATTCTTACTTGTGCGTGTCATGATCTGGTTATATATAAACATGGCCCAGTTTCTTTGAGCTGCTCTGCAAATTTGGCCATGATGGACGTACATCATTTACTTTAGACTCACTTTTTTTTTTTTTTTTTTTTGCGGTACGCGGGCCTCTCACTGTTGTGGCCTCTCCCGTTGCGGAGCACAGGCTTCGGACACGCAGGCTCAGCGGCCATGGCTCACGGGCCCAGCCGCTCCACGGCATGTGGGATCTTCCCGGACCGGGGCACGAACCCGTGTGCCCTGAATTGGCAGGCGGACTCTCAACCACTGCGCCACCAGGGAAGCCCTAGACTCACTTTTTAAATCGTGATCATAAATAGTTTCTGAAGCATTAATAGGAGGACATGCTGTTCCTCATTTGTATCACCATGTCACTTTGGAATGTCATTAATGATTGGCTTGCATTGTCCGTACATTGCCCCGTACTCTCCAAAAGTAATAATTTTGGCTTTATTATTTTTAGTCTGTGTACATAGCTCTGAAAATGACCAAGGAGAGGAGGAGTGCTCTTTTAAAGGAGATTCTTTCTGAGCATGGGCTTATCAGCTGTGTTCACAAAGAATCAAGTATTCTGCCATTTGTTCCTGATCCTACAACACTAAAACGTTCCTTATATCTCAAAATGGGCACCTAAAAATCAAAGCTCATAGCTATCTATGTATGTAGGATGTACTTTCTTTTCTTTGTTATATTAAAAGCACAGAAACATGTCTGGCCCAGATTGGTATTTCTCAGGGTTAGAATGAATAAGCTTTTAAATTGCTTTGTAACTATATCAAAGTTAATTGAAATACCCTATTAAATTTTTTCTCTCGTCTCAGTTATGTAAGAAAGAATATGCTTGAGAGTAACATTCCTCATTTGCAGTATTAAGAGAGAAATTGTATGTAGCATTTCAGTTCTCCCCCTTTAGGCAGGAAACATGCCTGAAGGTGACACAGGATTTGTCATAGAAACTTGGACTGCAGTTCATTGGTGGCTGAGGCTGGGCAACATCGGAGACCTGTCTAATTGCTGCCATGGAACCGGAGTCCTGGGGGTGAGGCAAAGACCACCTTCACCACTGACTACGGTGGAAAAGCTCTGGTCTCTGCACACAGAACAAAGCATTCCTAAGCATGCTCTGGTAGGATGTTCACCCCAGCGGTTATGGACTGAGGGTATGTGTCTCCTCAAAATTCAAATGCTGGAGCCCTAACCCCCAATGTGATGGTATTTGCAGGTGGGCCTTGGGGGATAATTAGGTTTAGATGAGGTCGTAATGGTGGAGCCCTGTGATGGCGTTAGTTCCCTAATAAGAGGAGAAAGAGTGACGAGTGCTTTGTCTCTCTCCACTGTGTGAGGGCACAATGAAAAGACGGCTGTCTGCAAGCCAGGAAGAGGGCCCCCAAGGGGGAACCGAATCAGCTGGCTCCTTCATCTTGGACTTCCCAGTCTCCAGAACTCAACTAGGTAAATTAACTAAATAAATTCCTGTTGTTTAAGCCACCCAGTCTATGGTCTCCTATGACGGTAGCCTGAGGTGACTAAGACACCTGCACACTTTAATGCTACCCTGACACTGGATTTTTCACTTGTCATTTAATCTTTTTGCTCAGTGCTGCTCTATGCCTTGATCTGGGCCAGTTCTTGCTTGTAACCTGGAGAGCCTATCAGGTCAAAAGTCATCATGTTCAGTGGAGACAGTTGCTTCTCCAACATCTCCAAATTCAAAGACTGATGGTAGATTTCCTTAACCACGGGTATTTAGTTTTCTTTGTTACGTCTCCTTGATAATTGATTCATAGCGCTTAATCCCCAGCACTGTGTAAAAATTATTTCATTTTTTCCCCCTTGTCTGCCCTTCTCCACTAGAATCTTAGCTCTGTGAAGGTCAGGATGTGTTCCTTCTGTTCCTTTCTGCATCATCAGTGGCTGGCATGGTACCCAGCTCCAACAGGTGCCGAGCGGATGACTGAGTGAGGAGCATTGCTGGGTGTGATGAAAGCCACTATGTGAGAGCACCTCTGATTCAGTGCTAACTTGGACCCTGAAAAGAATTAAGGAATTCTTTGGAAGATGTGTCTTTTCTAGGGTATTTCTTTCCGTCCACCTCTCTCTTCCTTGTCTAGATACTGGCAAACTCATTTCCTTGATTTGCTTTAAGCTGACCATTCTAAACAAATTGTGACAAGAAGACTGAATAGGAAAAGGGATTCCCCAGAGCTCTGAAGGAGTTGATGGGGGTAACTGAGAAACTGTTTGGCCAGATCTGTAATCTCAAGCAAATTATAATTTATACTCAGAACGAGGAAGATATCTAGCCTGGACCCAGAAGATTATGTTCTCTGTTTCTCCTCTGTTTTAGGCAGACTCTAAAGCTAGGATCATTGAACATTTACATACAGAAAAGGTTTCTCTGATAGGCAATTCTGAGCCCTAAATAATTGCCTTGCATTATGATGTAAATTTGCATGCAGATAAGGAGAAGACTGTAGGTGGAGTATATGTAGATTTTCATAATGTATTTGATAATTCAGTTTTTAGTGGAGTGTCCCGATGTTTTTCTCACTGGGGGAAAGAGGATGATTAGTCACACTTGGGGAACCAACTTAAAAACAGAAAATGAAGTATATGGTTAACAGACAATTTCACATGGGGAAATATAAAGGAGGCAATGTTCAAGCCTTTGTTTTAACCAAATTCTTTATAAATTAACTTTAGTGTCTAAATTTGTGAATGACACAAAATTTGGGGGGTTGGGAGGCAAGCTAAAAAGATAGATAAGTGCAGAAAGTTCATAAGTCTGTTAAGTGGGGATAAAAGTGGCAACTAGAACATTTGAGAGGTTTTTAGGTAACAATCAATACTAACATTTATCAAGAGCTTACCATGTACTGGCCACTCTTCTAAGCACTTCACATCTATCATTTTACTTGGCCTCCTGACCACCATATGCAGTTGGTCCTAGTATTATCCTCATTTTATTAATGATGGAACTCAGATAGTTAACTTACTCAAGGTCATACAGCTAGTAAATGAAGGAGCTGGATTTAACCTAGGGAGCCTGACTCAGAACCTGTGTGCCTTACCACCACTGTAGAGGACCAACCACAGCAAATACATAGAAGATGAAGGGAATAGAAACCAGGAAAGAGACTAAAAATCCAGACCATCGTTCAAAGCAAAAATTCTTCCAAGAGAAGAAAAAAAAAAAAGCCCAGCATCAGGAAGAGTGATGAAAAACCCGATCAAATATGGTCCTATCGCTTTATAATTAGGACACACATTTATACTTGCATTTTTGTGAGCAGTTCTGTTCAAATTAGTTTAAGAGGGAACCAACCAACCAACAGAAGACTGGCAATAAAAACTATAGAACAGATGAAAATGGAAGTTTGGGAGAATGACTTTAAGAACAAAGTTTGAGAAAAGGCTGAGATTACTGTCTATGAAATCATAACTGACGTGACTAAAGTAGATACAAACATTACTCATGAAATAGCTGGCAGAGTTAATAAAGGGCACGAAAAGGATGTAACAGTGCACTCATTTAATAATAAAACCATGGCATCGTTACCCCAAGAGTTAGTGTGGGAAGAACATATAATATCTATTGCTATGTTTAAAATTACTAAGAATAATTATAAACAGCTTCTGAAAATAGAGATGGATCCGGCATACAGGTGTAGTATGAGGGTAGTCATGAGCCTAACCCAGCCAAAAAAAAGAGAGAGAAGTTGTACTGCAGTGGTCAACTGTGGCTTTGAAGTCAGACAGACTTAGGTTTAGATTCCGACTCTACAATTCACTGAGAAGTTATTTAATCCCTCTGAGTCGTAGTTTCATCACCTGCCAACAGCAGATAATCATACTTCACTGGGCAATTGGGCCTGGCACATAATTGGCACTGAAAAAATGTTGGCTGTTATTATGATTAAGATGACCCCATGTATCTCCGTGTGATGTGCTCAAAAAAGCTTTTCTCTTCCATTAGGCTGAAGGATGTTGAGGGTTTCAATTTTATTTTACCCTGAGCTGAGGTTCTTAGGCTCAGCTTTGAACAGAAGTTCATGTCCCTACATGCATGATGGGAAATTCCTGTGATCTCCCTTAATCTTGGGAAAATTTGTACTCGTGTGGCATTCTCTTATAGATTAAAACAGCTTACATATTCTTTCTTGATTGCCTTTTCTTGAGTGTTTACAATTGTATAGGTGATCTCTTATGCATCTCTTTTGAATTTTGTTTTTTGGCTGCTTGGTTTGTTTTTGATGATCCTCCTCTGCCTAGCATGTGAGAGGGGAAGGACACTCTGTGTGTTTGCTTTTCTTGTGAGAGTGGATTCCTTTTCTTTGCCATTTCTTATCTCCTAGGTTGAGAACCTTCTAGTCCAGGGACCAAACATACTGTAAGTAACAACAACAGTACTCAACTAAGCCTTCTGCTTTGAAATGACAAGCTGAATAAAAGACAAAGTAGCGTGTGCTTGTTATGACTCACATGTTGCCTAGAACTTCAGAGTCTCTGCCCTATTTTGTTTAAATCAAACATGTCAGGTGATCTGGCCACAGGACTGAGTATGACACTGATGTGCATTTTGCTGAAACAAGGTCAGCAGTCAGAGCTGGAGAGCTACACCCTGGGGAATTCAGCTGTGACCGTTGCCCAGAAAATTATAATTTAGGAAATTATTTCCTAAATTTCAACAACATTTCTCATTTCTGGGCAATGTTATTTTTTTTTAAATCTTATTTTTTTTCTGTTTGCCTGGTGAATAGGTGACTCTTTTTCAGTTACAACAGTCAGGCTTGACTTAAAAGAGAAACAGGAAGAAAGAAATTGTCCAGAACTTTGGAATTATATATTTCCATTTCCATTATGTTTATAGTGTCCAAGAAAGAAACAGAGAAATAATTTTAAAAAGGGAGCACCAGCCAAAACAAATTTACAGGGGAAAGTAAATAGTTGATTAGAATCTGAGATTATGAATATTACTTTGTTTTTTTCGTAAACTGACATCTACCTTAAAGACACAACTTTGGAAAAATGTATAAAATTGAAAACACATTGACAATAAAGCATGACCACCCCATCCTCCCTTTATTTTTACCTCAGCTTCAAATTTTCTGGCTACAGTCACAAACAGGAATGAAAGGTCAGTGGAGAACTACAGAGTTTCCTTTAATCTTTAAAACTTCTTTACATGCTTTAGATGGCATCTACCTGGGGCCACCACCATAGACTCCTTGGAATTGTTGCTTCAGCATGTCTGTCATCAATGGTTTCTGAGACGTAATCCTCTCAGAAACGTAGTCAACATTCATGTTTGCTTTAGATTAAAAAAACCTCTAAAGGATGCATGTACCCCAATGTTCATAGTAGCACTATTTACAATAGCCAAGACATGGAAGCAACCTAAGTGTCCATCAAGAGATGAATGGATAAAGAAGATGTGGTATATATATATATATATATGTGTATATACACACACACACACACACACACACACACACAATGGAATATTACTCAGCCATAAAAAAGAATGAAATAATGCCATTTGCAGCAACATGGATGGATCTAGAGATTATCATACTAAGTGAAGTAAGTCAGACAAAGACAAATATGATATGATGTCACTTAGGTGTAGAATTTAAAAAATAATACAAGTGAATTTATTTACAAAACAGAAACAGACTCACAGACATAGAGAACAAACTTATGGTTACCAAAGAGGAAAGGGACAGGGATGGATAAATTAGAAGTATGGGATTAATAGATGCACACTACTTTATGTAAAATAGATAAACAACAAGGACCTACTGTATAGCATAGGGAACTACATTCACTATCTTGTAATAACCTATAATGGGAAATAATCTGAAAAAATATATAACTGAAACTTTGCTGTACACTTGAAACTAACATAATATTGTAAATCAACTAGACTTCAATAAAAAAAATTATAAGAACAACAAAAAAAACCTAGGTGTTTTAAATCAACCAGGTAAATATATCACAGAGAACTTCAGCTACAAATTAAAGTGTATTTATCTTGAGAGAGAGAGAGAGAGAGAGAGAGAGAGAGAGAGAGAGAGAGGTAGGTGATTGGGACTAACAGTCTGTATTAAGTAAGTGAGACAGCAGACAGCTGCACTACCTGACCATCCCCTCTGCTTTTTTCCTTATTCTCCACAACTACCAAAAAAATTGTCAAGGTCACCCTTCTGCCTTCTTTCTCCTGGATTCCCCCTTGTCTTTTTTCGGCTGGTTTTGAAGCATATTTGGTAAACTTCCTATCCAACAATGAGAAAGGAGAAAACTGGATAGCAAGGGATAAGGGCTCTCCATTCAGAGGGGCTGGGTCTAGTCTTTTGTACATAACGTAGGTACTACGTTATGGGTGAAACCTTTGTAGATGAAGGCAAAAATGCCTGATCATTTGTTTTAGCATTTTCAGATTTATTTTTTTAAATTAATGTCGATTTTGGAGAGAGTAGATAACATTGTTAATGCGTTCTCCAGCACTGAGGGAAGGTTCTGGAGTGGCCCCTGGCCGCTTCCCTGAGAGAGGGCACAAACTGGGGGCGGTGTGCCAGTTAAGTTCAAATTCCCGTTTCCTTGTGCACCTTGAACGGCACTCAAAAGTTGACTGCAAAGGCTCCCCCCTCCCCCCTTTTTGTTTTGTTTTGTTTTGCCTTGTTTTTAATGCTCTAATTAAAGAATTCTGGGTACATATTAACTCCTCTCCCTCTACACCACCTCCCAGCCCTGCCCCACCCCAAGTGTTTTGACTGCCAGGGACTAAGCAGCACAGTGCTTTGATGGATTTCCTATTTTGATAGTAAAATCCTTGTTTTTCTTACAAAAAGGATTTTTCTCTGCTTCTAACAAAACTCTAATCTTGCCCTTCTGACTCCTTATTCCCTGCATCCCTTCCTTCCACGTTTCAGGAAGGAGCAATTAAGCAATCCTGTCCTGTTTCTTCTGAAAGTAGCAAACAGAGTGGCTTTAAGAGCCATTATGCTGAGTCACCACGCAGACATGTTTTCAACACCTTCCAGACCATTTTGGATTAAGGCAGAAAGCCTGATTCTGAGGCACTATTGAACTCAACCCTGGAAAGACAGAAGTGTGGAAGAAGGGAAAAATGTTGAAGGAAAACAACCTTATCTGAGTAAAAAGTCCAGTTTTTCTTCCAGCATGTAGTTTAAAAGTGCTGACTCATTGGAATGAATTTGAGATTCGGGTTACAGTTTTCTTTTAGCAGATTTTGGCATTAAATGCATCGAATAAACCCTTTTAAACCTGTTACATGACGTAGAGATTAAATTCTGCACCTTCTCTACTCACTCCCCCACCTCCACATCCATCAAAACCACTAATCTCTGATTTTTTTTTTTTTTTTTTTTGGGCAAAAGGCCCCAGGAAACACATTTGCCTTGGAGTCCTGAGCACTTGGGCAGCTGTGGGAACCACCATTCCTGAGGTTTTAGGTGCCCTGGTACAGGCAGCGCCCTGTCCGTGTCCAGGGTAAGTTGCTCTCCCCTGCGGGAAGGCCCACACCCTGGCCACACCTTGAGAGTCAGTGAGGCTGGAGGGAGACAGAGATAAGATTCAAAAGGGAAAGAGATCCCCCTTCTCTGCCTCCACCCGCATCTCCTTCCTCAGGTGGAGAGCCCAGGGCCCACTTTATTCTTCCTCTGGATGAAAGGAATGTGGCACTTGACCTACTCCTCTCTTCAAGACTGTGTAAAGGGTGAAGAGCCATTTCTTCCTAGAAGGGGTTCCTGACCCCCACTCCTACCCACCTCTGACCCCCTGACTTCCCTCCTCAGTCTGCTGCTTTTTATCCTCTCCTCTGAAGCAGCTGGCTTTCTTGTTGGTCTCTCGCCAGACAGAGAAGTACCTCGAGATACTGGACTCCCGGAGTCTTGGTAAATCTTCGTAGCCTCTGGTCTCGCACTTAGCAGATG
Source organism: Monodon monoceros (assembly GCF_005190385.1). Classification (NCBI taxonomy): domain Eukaryota; kingdom Metazoa; phylum Chordata; class Mammalia; order Artiodactyla; family Monodontidae; genus Monodon; species Monodon monoceros. Next base: position 64,507,403 of record NW_021703771.1, read on the forward strand.
CACAGTTGTAAACTGAGCAGACAAGCTGTGGGAACGCACAGAGTTCTTCTGACCCCCCCGACTGCACAGATAAAGCTGTATCTGTTGGGCCAGGTAGACCACGCCTGTCACGTCTTAAAATGGGAGATGCTTTGAAGGAGGGAGAGGAGGAAAACAATGATAGAAGTGGTCTCCTGGTAAACAAAGTAGGAGCTTTCGAAAGGATCAACAAGTAAAAATTAACTAGGAATCTCTGCTTTACTGCAAATCTAGTACTCTAAACCCAGATTCAGGGCTGCCTTGCTTTATCAGTCTCCGGCCATCGCAAATCCAGTTGTGTCATTTTCTGCACGTGTTTTCTCCTTCCAGTTGTGATATAGATGAAGCCATCAAAATGCTAGTACGATCTATACCAATCACCTCCAAAGTGTTTAACTGTGCATTCTATAGGTAAAAAATGTATCAGCCCACATCTTCTCATTCTACATAGTTGTAAATTGTATGCATGCACTGTTACTGTGCTAGTGCATCGTGCACGTTATAAAGCATTACCTCTATACATTAAAAGATGAGATAAAAATATAAATAGATATTCCAGCATCTTCTTCCCAGGCCAGGATGGATCACTGTTGCACCCTACCTGGATGGCACACCCAGTCTGGAAGGGGCTTCTCCCACCTCTCCCACCCATGACTTAATGATTTGGACAAAGTCAGAGCATGCAGGTGTGGGCTACTTATTATGCTTCTCTGTGCTTCAGTTTCTCGCTCCAGGTGATATAGGCTCATTTGTCTCACAGAAATGTAGAGATCAATGAGTGAGGTCATTAGTTTAATATATTGTATTCCTTCTAACCTCTGCTGTTTTCCGGGAAAATCTTATGATTTCATTAAGTCATGTTGATTCTTCCACTACGTGTTGGCGGTGGGGGATAGAGTCACCTTTGTCTTTGAATTGTGGAATTTTAGCAGCTGGAGGAATCTTAGTGATGACCTCTAGTCTAGTCTTTACCCAGTGACGTGAGGAAACTGAGCCGTAGAGAAGACAGAAGGCTCCTTGATATGGCAGATAATCCCCATTGCCTGCAAAATTGACCTTTCCTCCTTTCCTCTAATTCTGTTTACCCTCCTCTGAGTGCCACATGCTCAAAGGCAGCCTGGGCCCCCTCATCAGCCACAGGGAGTGTATCTTGATTAGGGCAAGTTACTTACGAAGATTCCATCCATGAGCCTTGTGAAGTGGTTGCGTTTATGCTTAGGCATGTGACATGGTCTGACCAAGCATCTTGGAAAGTTTCTTTCACTCTGAAAAAAGGACACACCTGGCACACTTTCCCTTGCTTCCTCTGGATCTCATCACCTCCATGTGACATGGACCCTTCAGCAGCCGCCTGAGGGCCGTGGAGGGAGCTAGCTTACTGGGACAACCTGTCCAGGAGGCATGGCAGAGGACAGGGATGGTCACAAGGCACGGAGCTTTCAACTTAATCATGCTGTGACTTCCATCACTCTGGGATTCACGCTATGAAAAATAATAAATTCCCTCATTGTTTAAACTACTGTTAGCTGCATTTTCTGTTATTTGTTGCCAAACGCATCCTGACGGATACGCACATACAAGGGGTTTGGAGATGGCAGAAATGGAACAAGACCCTAGATCTTTAAAAGAGCGAGTGCTATACTGCTTGGTTTTTATTTACAAATGATAGCTTAAAAGAATTCATTCATCCCGCACGGTAAGAGCAGTTTGTTCCTGTCTCTTCAGGAACTTTTTTGTCCCTGTATACTTGGAAGGTTCTGAGAGAATAAAATTATTTGATTATAAGAATGTCCTAAAAAAAAAAAAAGAATGTCCTGCTTCTTCGCTTTCATTGAATGTTCTTCTCTGGTGACATCTTGATGGCTTTCTTCTAAGAATACCTCTTTACTTTTTAATATTGAGCTCCTAGTATAGAGATATCCAATTACACTATACATTTCATCTATTGGCAAATATAAGTTGCCTTCAGAGGCCCGGGCCAACAGTCTCTTGGTGAGTTAGTGGCAAAACGCCTGAGTGTGGAATCAGGATAGTTGTACATTCAAACGAAAACCCCACCCACTGCCAGTCCGAGCTGCCCTTGCTGCTTCCGATTAGTTGGGACACTCAGAAATAACCCAGGAGCTTATACAGGTAATGAGTCGTTTCAAATCACCCATAGACACCCATAGTAAATGGAAAAGCTTTTGTCAACATCTTTAATGGTTTCAGTTGGTAAATTATTAACAGAATATATGTGGAGTCCTCAGCATTTCAAATACATTTACTTTCTGAGCGAGAACACTGGAGAACAGTCTCTCCTGCCAAGTCCCCAGCTGCAGGTGCCCACTCTCCTGCTCCTGCCTCCCTCCTTCTCCCAGACTGTGTAGAGTCTGCCTTCTCTTACACCAGGGGGCTTCCCCTGCCGCTGCTGAAGGCTCTTAGCTTCTCCAGTGTGCTTCTCCTCGGAACAGGCTCTATCACGTGACTAGTTTCATTCCCTTCTACTCCTCCTCTCCTAGCATGTGGGGGAAAGATCACAGTTTCAAAAAAATAAAAACATGGATTCTGGTGAAGCCGCCACCTCTTACTAACTTACTAACTTTCAGTAAATCATTTAACTTCTCTCAGCCTCTGTTTCTTCACCTGTAAATTGGGGCCAGTCATACTATGGGTGTTCTTTACCTCTCAGGAATGTTGTCAGAATCAAGTGATATAATCCATCTGGATAGGCTGTGACCCTTATGATTCTCAATACTTACAAATCGTATTGTTTATGCTGATATTTTTCCTTCCAAGGAGGTTGACACACATCCACTCAAATGTTCCAATTCTGACTAACTCAGTAGGCAGGAAGAACAGGTCCACATGCCAATGAGTGGAATGACCTATATGACACGTTGGCTGGAAAATATAGAGTGTGGTCTTGTTTTTACATGAACAAACACTGAGAAGCAGATCCTGTTATTATTTTTCACGGCAACATTTCCTGACATATACTTGGCATGCTGGTGATGTCCACATGTTGGGGACATTCAATATTTGAAGGAGAAAGGGAAGAGGTTTAGAAGAATAGAGGAAGGGTGGGTGGGAGAAACAGGTTTTACTACATCAAGATTTTTTTTTTAAAGAGCACTAGCTATTCCATTTTTATGATTACATCTGTGGGACAGGAGACACTGTCCTGAATCAGAAGACAATAAAATGTATAGTCTATTATTGTCACTAACAGTAATGATGCTGGGCAAAATATGTAACTTCTCTGAGCTAAATTTTCCCCATCAGTGAAATGGAAATGGGAATGGTACCTACCTCACAGGGTTGATGTGAGTATTAATTGGGTTAACACACAAAGTGACTAGCACACGATGATGATGCTATGTGTATGTGTGTGGGAATACTTTAATATTACCCAGTTTCTGGCTTACTGAGAAGCCATACATTTGAGTGATGACTTATAAATCACAGCCCCGTGCTGCAAGGCAATGAATCTGTGCTTAGAATTTAGACAAAAAGTAGAAAAGACAAGGGGACAGAACACAAGAGTACCAGTGAAAAGTAAATAAACTGAGCAGAAGCAAGAAGAACTACAGTTCTGCAGCCTGTGGAAGGAAAACCTCATTCACAGAAAGACAGACAAAAAGAAAAGGCAGAAGACTATGTACCAGATGAAGGAACAAGATAAACCCCCAGAAAAACAAGTAAATGAAGTGGAGATAGGCAACCTTCCAGACAAAGAATTCAGAATAATGATAGTGAAGATGATCCAGGACCTCGGATAAAGAATGGAGGCAAAGATCGTGAAGGTGCAAGAGATGTTTAACGAACACCTAGAAGAACTAAAGAACAAACGCCTAGAAGAATTAAAGAACAAACAAACAGAGATGAACAATACAATAACTGAAATGAAAACATACACTAGAAGGAAGCAATAGCAGAATAACTGAGGCAGAAGAACGGATAAGTGACCTGGAAAACAAAATCGTGGAATTCACTGCTGTGGAATAGAATAAAGAAAAAAAGAATGAAAATACATGAAGGCAGCCTAAGAGACCTCTGGGACAACATTAAACACAACAACATTAGCATTATAAGGGTCCCAGAAGGAGAAGAGAGAGAGAGAGAAAGGACCCGAGAAAATATTTGAAGAGATTACAGTTGAAAACTTCCCTAACATGGGAAAGGAAATAGCCACCCAAGTCCAGGAAGCACAGAGAGTCCCAGGCAGGATAAACCCAAGGAGAAACATGCCAAGACACATAGTAATCAAATTGACAGAAATTAAAGACAAAGAAAAATTATTGAAAGCAACAAGGGAAAAATGACAAGTAACATACAAGGGAACTCCCATAAGGTTAACAGCTGATTTCTCAGCAGAAGCTCTACAAGCCAGAAGGGAGTGGAATGATATATTTAAAGTGACGAAAGGGAAGAACCTACAACCAAGATTACTCTACCCGGAAAGGATCTCATTCAGATTTGATGGAGAAATCAAAAGCTTTACAGACAAGCAAAAGCTAAGAGAATTCAGCACCACCAAACCAGCTCTACAACAAATGCTCAAGGAACTTCTCTAAGTGGGAAACACAGAGAAGAAAAGGACCTACAAAAAACAAACGCGTAACAATTAAGAAAATGGTCATAGGAACATACATATCGATAATTACCTTAAACGTGAATGGATTAAATGCTCCAACCAAAAGACACAGGCTCGCTGAAAGGATACAAAAAACAAGACCCATATATATGCTGTCTACAAGAGACCCACTTCACACCTAGGGACACATACAGACAGAAAGTGAGGGGATGGAATAAGATATTCCATGGAGGGCTTCCCTGGTGGCGCAGTGGTTGAGAGTCCGCCTGCCGATGCAGGGGGTGCGGGTTCATGCCCCGGTCCAGGAGGATCCCACATGCCGCGGAGTGGCTGGGCCCATGAGCCATGGCTGCTGAGCCTGCGTGTCCGGAGCCTGTGCTCTGCAATAGGAGAGGCCACAACAGTCAGAGGCCCGGGTACTGCAAAAAAAAAAAAAAAAAAGATATTCCATGGAAATGGAAATAAAAAGAAAGCTGGAGTAGCAATACTCATATCAGATAAAACAGACTTTAAAATAAAGAATGTTACAAGAGACAAGGAAGGACACTACATAACGATCAAGGGATCAATCCAAGAAAAAGATATAACAATTATAAATATATATGCACCCAACATAAGAGCACCTCAATACATAAGGCAACTGCTAACAGCTATAAAAGAGGAAATTGACAGTAACACAATAGTAGTGGGGGACTTGAACACCTCACTTAAACCAGTGGACAGATCATCCAGACAGAAAATTAATAAGGAAACACAAGCTTTAAATGACACAATAGACCAGATAGATATAATTGATATTTATAGGACACTCCATCCAAAACCAGCAGATTACACTCTCTTCTCAAGTGCACATGGAACATTCTCCAGGATAGATCACATCTTGGGTCACAAATCAAGCCTCGGTAAATTTAAGAAAATTGAAATCATATCAAGCATCTTTTCCAACCACAACGCTATGGATTAGAAATCAATTACAGGGAAAAAAACATGAAAAACACAAACACATGGAGGCTAAACAATACATTACTAAATAACCAAGAGATCACTGAAGAAATCAAAGAGCAAATAAAAAAATACCTAGAGACAAATGACAACGAAAACACGACGATCCAAAACCTATGGGGTGCAGCAAAAGCAGTTCTAAGAGGGAAGTTTAATACATGCCTATCTCAAGAAACAAGAAAAATCTCAAACAATCTAACATCACACCTAAAGGAACTAGAGGAGGAAGAACGAACAAAACCCAAAGTTAGTAGAAGGAAAGAAATCATAAAGATCACAGCAGAGATAAATGAAATAGAAACAAAGAAAACAATAGCAAAGATCAATAAAACTAAAAGCTAGTTCTTTGAGAAGATAAACAAAATTGATAAACCTTTAGCCAGACTCATCAAGAAAAAGAGGGAGAGGACTCAAATCAATAAAATTAGAAATGAAAAAGGAGACGTTACAACAGACACCGCAGAAATACAAAGCATCCTAAGAGACTACTACAAGCAACTCTATGCCAATAAAATGGAAAACCTGGAAGAAATGGACAAATTTTTAGAAAGGTATAACCTTCCAAGACTGAACCCGGAAGAAATAGAAAATATGAACAGACCAATCACAAGTAATGAAATTGAAACTGTGATTAAAAATCTTCCAACGAACAAAAGTCCAGGACCAGATGGCTTCACAGGTGAACTCTACCACACATTTTGAGAAGAGCTAACGCCCATCCTTCTCAAACTCTTCCAAAAAATTGCAGAGGAAGGAACACTCCCAAACTCATTCTATGAGGCCACCATCATTCTGATACCAAAACCAGACAAAGATACTACAAAAAAAGAAAATTACAGGCCAATATCACTGATGAATATAGATGCAAAAATCCTCAACAAAATACTAGCAAACAGAATCCAACAGCACATTAAAAGGATCATACACCATGATCAAGTGGGATTTATCCCAGAGATGCAACAATTCTTCAGTATACGGCAATCAATCAATGTGATACACCATATTAACAAATTGAAGGAGAAAAAAACATATGATCATCTCAATAGATGCAGAAAAAGCTTTTGACAAAATTTAACACCCATTTATGATAAAAACTCTCCAGAAGGTGGGCATAGAGGGAACCTACCTCAACATAATAAAGGCCATATACGACAAACCCACAGCAAGCATCATTCTGAATGGAGAAAAACTGAAAGCATTTCCTCTAAGATCAGGAACAAGACAAGGATGTCCACTCTCGCCACTATTATTTAACATAGTTTTGGAAGTCCTAGCCACGGCAATCAGAGAAGAAAAAGAAATAAAAGGAATACAAATTGGAAAAGCAGAAGTAAAACTGTCACTGTTTGCAGATGACATGATACTATACATAGAGAATCCAAAAGATGCCACCAGAAAACTACTAGAGCTAATCAGTGAATTTGGTAAAGTTGCAGGATACAAATCTAATGCACAGAAGTCTCTTGCATTCCTATACACTAACGACGAAAGATCAGAAAGAGAAATTAAGGAAACAATCCCATTCACTATTGCAAGAAAAAGAATAAAATACCTAAGATTAAACCTACCTAAGGAGGTAAAAGACCTGTACTCAGAAAACTATAAGACACTGATGAAAGAAATCAAAGATGACACAGACAGATGGAGAGATATACCATGTTCTTGGATTGGAAGAATCAATATTGTGAAAATGACTACCCAAAGCAATCTACAGATTCAGCGCAATCCCTATCAAATTACCAGAGACATTTTTTTACAGAAATAGAACAAAAAATCTTAAAATTTGTAATGGAGACACAAAAGACCCCAAATAGCCAAAGCAGTCTTGAGGGTAAAAAACAGAGCTGGAGAAATCAGACTCCCTGACTTCAGACTATACTGCAAAGCTACCGTAATCAAGACAATATGGTACTGTCACGAAAACAGAAATATAGATCAATGGAACAGGATAGAAGGCCCGGAGATAAACCCATGCACCTATGGTCAACTAATCTATGACAAGGAGGCAAGGATATACAGTGGAGAAAAGACAGTCTCTTCAATATAGGTGGTGCCGGGAAAACTGGACAGCTACATGTGAAAGAATGAAATTAAACACTCCCTAACACCATACACAAAAATAAACTCAACATGGATTAAAGACCTAAATGTAAGACCGGACACTATAAAACCCTTAGCGGAAAACATAGGAAGAACACTCTTTGACATAAATCACAGCAAGATCTTTTTTGACCCACCTCCTAGAGTAATGGAAATAAAAAGAAAAATAAACAAATGGGACCTAATGAAACTTAAAAGCTGTTGCACAGCCAAGGAAACTACAAACAAGACGAAAAGACAACCCTCAGAATGGGAGAAAATATTTACAAACGAAACAATGGACAAAGGATCTCCAAAGCATATAAACAGCTCATGCAGCTGAATATTAAAAAAACAAACAGCCCAATCCAAAAATGGGCAGAAGACCTAAATGGACATTTCTCCAAAGAAGACATATAGATGGGCAAGAAACACATGAAAAGCTGTTCAACATCACTAATTATTAGAGAAATGCAAATCAAAACTACAATGAGGTATCACCTCACACCGGTTAGAATGGGCATCATCAGAAAATCTGCAAACTACAAATGCTGGAGAGGGTGTGGAGAAAAGGGAACCCTCTTGCACTGCTGGTGGGAATGTGAGTTGATACAGCCACTATGGCAAACAGTATGGAGGTTCCTTAAAAAACTAAAAATAGAATTACCATATGACCCAGCAATCCCTCTCCTGGGCATATACCCAGAGAAAACCATAATTCAAAAAGACACATGCACCCCAGTGTTCATTGCAGCACTATATACAATAGCCAGGTCATGGAAGCAACTGAAATGCCCATCGACAGGTGAATGGATAAAGAAGATGTGGTACATATGGAATATTACTCAGCCATAAAATGGAACAAAATTGGGTCCTTTGTAGGGATGTGGATGGATCTACAGACTGTCATACAGGGTGAAGTAAGTCAGAAAGAGAAAAACAAATATCGTATATTAATGCATATATGTGGAACCTAGAAAAATCATACAGATGAACCGGTTTGCAGGGCAGAAATAGAGACAGAGATGTAGAGAACAAACGTGGACACCAAGGAGGGAAAGTGGCGGGGGTGGGTGGTGTTGGTGGGATGAATTGGGAGATTGGGATTGACGTGTGTACACTAATAGATAACTAATAAGAACATGCTGTATAAATAAAATAAATTCAAAAATTCAAAAAAAAAGAAAAAGGAAAATTGAATAAATTAAGATGCTAAATACAGACCATCATTGGCTGTAGATGCTGAGAAGATTACGTGTTCCTTGAAACCTGAAAAATTCACTGCTGTTGTGTTTCCTAGGCAAGATCATGGATCTATGTCTTGAAAAGGGGAAGAAATTCCAGGTCTAGAAGCCACGAGAGCAATGGCAAGCTGGGGAAGTGGAAAGAGACCCAGGCTGGCGAATGGCCAGCCAGTCAGAACTGGCTGGATAGCAAGGTAGGGGTCAAGTATCTTTTTCATGGATGCTGCCATTGGCTCCAACACCAATGGAGTCTCCCTGGTCATTGCTTATGCATTCTTGCTTCTTAAGAGAGCAGCTGCTATGAATAATGCCTGAAGATACCTCATTAACACACAAAATACAGTGCAGCTTGGCTTTTCTCTTTATAAAGAATTGCTGTTGATCAACAATATTTACTGGGTGGATTTGGTGTGCTAGGCATCAAGAAAGGTTATGAAGAAAGTAGGTAGCGTGCAAGATACCTGGCCAGAAGATCATTATAATTGTGGGGATAGGATAAAACACATACATAAAGAAAACGGATCTTTATAGAATAGGATGGCTGCGTGTTTTACGATAGAAAGCCTTTTCTTAAAAAACAGCATCATAAAAATAGAAAACTGGGCGGTATTCCCTGTTGTTGACAAAAGTGGTATTGTTGTGAAGTTGGTGTGTGTGCAGAGCAGCGTTCAGAAAACCTGAAATCACGATTTGACTGTGCTTTGCCTGAGGCCCACTCAGCCCTGGGGGAGTGGTCGGCATGCCACAATATTTCCTGTTTGCCTGGCAGGTTACCCATAGTATTTTGATCTTGGTGCATCAAAGCAGTGATGATGTGTTCAATGACTTTTTTTTATTCCTCTTGTGCATTCTCTTTTGTATTTATGGATCATGTGTCTCCATTTCTTCCTTCTCAACCTGACTCTTGGTAAGTTTAACAATTTCTCCCCTCAGTTGTGTGCAATTCTTTTTACTTCTCAAAACATCTGTAAGGATCTGGAAGAGGACCTCTGGCCGCTCCCTACTTCTTGCTAAGTGTTAGGGCAAACAAAACCCTGAGAGATGAGTTGGCTGCATCTGCAATTTAGAATTAGAAGGAGAGAAAATCTACATGGATACAAAAAAATGGTGTCAATCTTGGAAAATGAGATTGAATCATAGCTATATAAGGTGGTAGAAACAAAAAGAAGCCGCCTGCTTCCCGTAAGATACCTGCCAAATCTTAAGGAAAGTGAGGAGGAAAAGATGATGAAGGTGGCTAACGTAGGAGCTCCTACCAGCTTGAGCTCTCTGGGGCAAGGACTGTCTCTTTTATTCCTTTGACCTCACACAGTGCTGGGCACATCCTAGATGCCCACTTAGAGTTTTGTGTGCATAAGTAAATGAAGAGACTCTGAAAAGATTTCATGAATAGGTGGTAGCTTCAAACAGATCCACAGTCTTCTGAAGCTTAACTTCTGGATTCTCCAGACAATCACTGTGGCTCTATATTGTTCGTGGACGGATCTTAAGTTTCTGTAATTTAATGTTTCCTTTGGAATAAAACCACTATTTGAGGCTTGAGACCAGAAGGTACCTGTGCAACTTTCACTCAAGAAATACTGTTGGTGGTTGCAGAATCTTTTTATTCCTCGAGTTTTCTTCTCTCAGACCCCTTGCCATTAATATTAGACTTAACTTTAAAACACTTTTAGAATTTCAGCATTCAAGATTTATACATAAATTATGGCATCTAGCATATGAGCATTCACAATTCATACCTATTTGCTTTCTACCTAAAATCTGTGTAATTTCTCACAGGGCTAAATAGAGAAAAGTATTACACAGAAGAAAATCCACATTGTAACTTTGTCCTAAGAATGCCCTTGGTGCTATCATTATTTCTGAGAAAAAAACAAAGGTCTGTTTGTCTCAGTAAGAATGGGAAGAGGGTACAAGCACCTTCTTTCACTACAAAGGAATCAGTTTGTGTTATTCATGCATCTTTCTCTCTCTCCTCTTTCTATGAACCAAAGAACAGAACAAAACAAAAAACAAAAAGTCTAAGAACAAACAAACTCACAACAATAGGAGCAGCAAGAACAAACTCGAGGATTTAGGTGGAATGATACCAAATCAGCGAATGACATTTGGGAATGTCACGTGGCTTATATAATTCTAGGAAAGAGATGTTTTATGTGTTGCTACCAAAGGAAAGTGGGAGATAGGAAAAATAAAATAAAATAAAGAAGAGGAAAAAAAGGAAAGGGAAAGCACTATGTCTGGGTCCGTGTTTCTCAGGAGGGACGCTATTAGCACTTGGGGTAAGGTGGTCAATCATATTTTTAAAATATAATGAAGAATTTTGATAGGGGCTTAAAAATGGGTTGGACTCCTCTTGATTAACTGTACATTTTATTCCCACTTCCAAAATTCCTGATGTTTTAAACTTTTTGGAAAGAGGATTTCTTCCTGTTACAGTTTATAAATGTCTCAAAGTGTGGGTGTACGGCAAACCATTCCAAATTTACCCTCAGAGGAATATTCTTTAATTTTGACTCTTCCGGTTCTCCGCTTGACTTTTGCTTGAGCATCTTTAGCTCACTCTGCTCTTCTGTCTTTAAACTCTCTGGGTGAACGGATTAATTGTCATAGCTTTGATTGCTGTTGATGGCTTGCTTTTTACACTCATCCCTGACATTTTAACTGCTCTTGAGCTCCATGTCTTAAACAGGGGTAAGAAATCTGCCTTTAGATCTATTTTCCTCATCTAAGAAACATATGATAAAAATCAAACTTAACTACTTCTCCTTAGCTCCCTTAATACAATCAATGACACCATCATTTATTGAGTTTTCTTAATCTCACAAATATTTGAACTTTTTATGCTAAGTTCCTGTGACCAAACTGGCAGAGTCCCCAGTCTCATGGAACGTTATAATATAGGAGTAGAAATGTATTAGTAATCACACAAATGTATAATGACTAATAGAAATAATGGCTATAAAAACCTCCAGATTTCTATAAGTGTCTAATATAAGGACCTCAATTAGTCTGAACAGTTAAAAATGACTTTCTAGGCTGCATTTCCTTTACCTCCCATATCCACTCAACCACTAAGTCCTATTGGCTGCACCCCCATTTTTACAGTTGCAATTCTGTTGGGGGCTATTTCTGTATTTGGATTACTCCAGTTGGATCCTCACTTGATTTTTCTCTATTGCAAACTATCAGCACATGGCTGCCATGTGATTTTTCTTAAATTTTCATTTTTGTCACATTGCTCCCCAACTTGAGAATCTTTAGTGGTCCCCCATCATCCATTGACTCGACTTCAGGTGGATTACTTTTTCCTAAATGCTTTTATTGCGCTAAATAGGAGCATTCCTATCACCACTTTCTTATTCAGCTTCATCACGCTGTTCTCTGCACCCAGAGGCTGCCTTCTTTCTCTTCTGTACCTCGTACCTTCTAGATTTCAGTGATTTTCCAGCTGTGAACCCTTGAAGAGAAAAGGTTAGCAGGAGAGAAATACGGGCAGTGGACGGGGTGAGAGGTGGGCTCTGTTCTAATTGCTCCCTCCACTGGATTTCATGTGCAAGATTTCATTTGAAGAAAGGGGTCCAAGGCGAAAGAACACTTGCAAATCTATGTACCATTGAAGTTTCCAGTTGAAATTCATCTTCCCTCAGAAGTTCTTCCTTACTAAGCCCCTCTCCTCCACACTGACTTTTCCCTCTACTTTCAACACTCCACTCCTAGGTGTGATTCACTTGCTGACTTATCGCTTTGTTTTGTACTCTTGATAAATTGGCCTCCACAAACCCAATTTTTAATTCTGTTGCATTCCCTGAGGTGCTTTACTTTGGTATAAATGGGTGAATAAACTGAACACATGAATACTCTGTGGTTATTTCAGCTAGTGGAAAATATCTGTCTATGACATTATGTCGCTAATCTATTCTCCATTTTTTAGCAACAAAATAAAAATAATCAGTACAGTAAGTTCCCTGCACACGGACGAGTTCCATTCTGCGAGTGCATTCATCAGTTCAATTTGTTCGTAAGTCCAACAAACTAACACAATCGGCTCTATAGTACTGTACTGTAAAAGGTTTATAATACTTTTCACACAAATAATACATAAAAAATAAACAAAAAATAAACAAAAAATAAAACATTGTTAATCTTCCAGTCCAGTACCTTGAAAAGTACAGTAGTGCAGTACAACAGCTGGCACACAGGGGCTGGCATCGAGTGAACAGGCAAGAAGAGTTACTGACTGGAGGAGGGAGAGGAGGTGGGAGGTGGTAGAGCCGAAGGATCGTCAGCAACAGGAGACGGAGGGCGAGCTGCAGTTTCACTCACGCCTGACGGTGATGGCAGAGGTTCTGGTTCCTTGCTGGATTCAATTCTATCTGCTCTCTTGAAAAAACCGTCCAGTGATGTCTGGGTAGTATAGCTCTTTTTTTCTCATCATAGATGACATGATAACACTGGTTTGCATTCTGAACAGCTGCTGCAACCCTCGTGTACCATTCTACATTTGGGTTCCATGCCTCAAATACTAACAGTGCCTCCTCAAATAAAGAAAATCCCCTTGCCACTTCCTGAGTCGTGAATCTCTTCGGTTCTTCAGTTACTTCTTCTTCCTCTTGTCTCTCTTTGTCCTTTCTCTGGTAAAGTACACAAAAGCACAACCACTTGTAGAGGATGCACACACGTGACATTGTATGCCAGACACTTGAACCAACTCATGTGATTGGACCTGTGAATGCACGTTAGCATCTTTGAAAGTTCGCTACTTGAAGGTTTGTATGTAGGGGACTTACTGTATATGAAAAGTGACTTTCTGCCATATGACGGTGAGTCCATGTAGATGGTCAAAAAATAGGGGAGAGGATTTGTGAGAAGTGCTGAGAATGTTCTCTTTGAAACCCCTTGTTCACTGGGATTGACCTCCTGTCCTTTTTACTCACCCAAGGTTGACATGGGACTGTTTGCCAATCTGTGACATATGGGTCAAACTTTGTATCTTACCTCTCTTAGGGCAGAATGGAATCTCTTTTAGGACCGAGGTTTACTTAAGTTGAAGTAATGTAAATTTAATTGGATCACAAATCTTGTTAGCACTTATTATTCAAGTCTGTTCCTGAACTACAAGAGGACCATGACGTATCCCAAATTCCCAACTGGGAACAAGCAATGAAGAGAACAAGTCCCTGCAGTGGCTTCTCCGCTGAGCCCAAAAAACCACATCTGATAAGCTATGTAATTTGCTCTAGCAATTTTGTGCCAAAAATAAAGGCACACTTTTGCAGAGTTCCACATTTCTAAGAAAAACTGAACTCCGCTTCATGCTAATCCAGCTCCCTTTCTTTCTTTTTCGAACTTGATGTTCATGGAGAGAAAATACCAGTTTGCATCTTAGGTCTGATAGACCCTTGGCCAGATGGCTAGGTCCATCCTCCTCTAGTCATCCTAAGCCTGCCTTGCTGTCACACAGAAACCTAAACCTGAAGGACAGGCAAAGACGCCAGCAGTGGTCTGTTTTACGACACCCTGATAACAGGATGTTTTTAGCAGCACAGCAGATTCTTGGCCTATGGCCCTGGTTAAAGGAAGAGAGGCACAGAATCTTCGAAGTCATCAATTTTAATGAGGACTGCAACTATTCCAGTAAACTAGATCCCTTCATTTTTGTTAGCTTGACAAAGAAACCTGATACATCCAAGACATTTATTTTTTTTTAGTTCAGTACCAAGACAGGAACTCGCTTTTTCACCACCAGTATTAGGCCCCCAATGGTGATAAAAATTCCTGTGCAGTCTTTTGGAGGGGAAGAATAAAAGCGCCTACAAGGGGGAAAAAAAGAACACCAAACAAATACGAACTTTTGAAAAATTCAGGCTTTTCTTGGCTCAGAGGTTAAACATGAATTGTTAGAGTTCCCTTTCAAAGTTGGAGTCTGCCAAGGTCTCTCATAAGCTTGGATAGTTTTGTGGAAGTTATAACAAATAAGAATAGATATATGTACATGTATAACTGAATCATTAGGCTGTGCACATGAAACTAACACAACATTGTAAATCAGCTATGCTCCAATATAAAATAAAAATTAAAAAACACTTGAGATTAAAAAAAAAAGAAATTTCATCTGTGTTTTCAACAGTGAGGAATATTGCCTTTGAATGGTGGTATGTGTGTGTGTATGTGTGTGTGTGTGTTTGTGTGTATGTGTGTGTGAGAGAGAGAGAGACAGAGACAGAGAGAGACAGGGAAAGACAGAAAAAACAGAGAGACAGAGAGAGAGGGAAAGAGGCAGATAAATTGAGCCAGAAGATGAGAATTCAACTAATTTATTTATGACTTAATAAATTAAAATAATTTGAAGAAGTATTTCTGAATTTTTTGGGTAAGTCACACTAGAGATACTAAGTAATTTCTAAGTTTTGTGGTGAGATAAACAGCTAAACTGCTTGAGAAGTTTGAGTATCAGAGAACCCAGCCTTTGCTTCTAATCTTTTTCATCTTTGTGCAAACTCACTGAACTCTTATTCCAGATCTGAAGGCAACAGACAGGCATTTGTTTTAACTCCTTAAGTAGATTCAAGTTTTAGAATCACTAAGGTTGAAAGTGGTGGTACAATTTCTAAATCCCACTCTTCTGTAGTAAGGGATTCAGAGCAAGGGCAAGCTGTGCCATCTCTTACGAATTTTTCAATCAAAAAGTTTCTCTTTTTTTTCCCCCCTGTTAAAAAATTCTTTATATAGAGTTGGGGGGAAAAAAAACAACCCAGAAAAAGTTACGCAAATGGCAAGGTAGTGACAGGGCATCTATCAAAATGGCTCTGGAAATTCCATTTTTAAAGTGCTATAAAAATATCATTATTAATGATGATTGACTGGGTTTTCAGAGCCAAGATATTTCAAGACTGCTAAGTTAGCGCTGAGTGCAAAAGTGTGGGTGCTGAAGTGGCTTCAGGGTTCCCTCGCTGCGTTTCTTCATTGATTTTTAAGTAACATGTGAGCCCACTCAAATTGATGATTTTCGTTTTGAATTAGTTTGGCCTCTGTCATGGAGAGCCTTCCATCTTTGCCTGACTGTCAGTGTCTAATTCATCTTCATCAAGTCCCCAGCAGGAAGATTTGGATCTTACTACTTTTTGTTTTACAGTTTTATCGTTTACAGGAAATTGGGACACAGAGAAAAATAAAGCGGAATCTACCCAAGTTTTCAGTAGAAGTACTCAAAGGGAGAAGATACACCTTCACTCGTGGACCTCCTAGAAACTCCTGGATTGTGGCAGTCCCACGAGGTGGGAGAGGTAATAATATAATAACATAATCCAGTAATAATATAATCCAATACTCCCTTCAGATTTTGTTTGTTTGTTTGTAAGATTCCTGAAAAATCTTAGCTTCCAGTCTGTGTCAACCTGATACCTTGTACCTGTTGCTTTTATGAACCTAGAAGTCCTCTCCATTTTACAGATGGGAAAACTGAGGCTAAAGAAAATCATGCACAATATTGGAAAAACTATATTAGATTTCAGTATAGTCAGCTGTTCCTGTGAAGGTCTTATATTTTGCTGTATTTTCACTCACTGCCAAGATTGGGAAAAATGACAAGTATGTTTTTTTTAAAGTGTAACTAAAATGTACTTGAAAAACATCACAAAAATATTATCCTGTTTAGGTAAGGCCCAAGGCCCAAGTTAAAGGACTTCTTTAAAGGATGCAGGGAAAAAAACACCACCAACAACAAACCCAATCATCTACTGAGCAAAAATCATGTCTTTTCTACTCCCTGAAGCTCCTTAGTACTCACCCCTCTGCTTTTCACAGCAAGCATTGCTGCTTCTTCTCTGAAGACTCACTCATTCTCCAGTCCTCTGGGAGAAAACTAGTTTGCCTTTTTGACGGTGTGCCAAAAATGGAAAAAAGGAAGAATTTAAGCAACTGTCAACCAGGAAATTTTTTGTTTGTTTGTTTTTTAAAAAAGGAAATTTGCCAACCTAGCCAAGAAATTTTGTCTAAGTTACAGACTGTCAGTCTTTATAATCCCTCTTTGTTCCTTTTCTTTTCTGAATCCCGCATTTTCACCGAGGGTAGATAATCTTTGGCATTATCCTCATTGGCTCAGCTTAGCTTTCAGTCCCTTGGGGTCCTGCTGACTCCATAAACTTTCAACTCCTAAATCCAGTGCTGGCTCACCCAGGAAAGAAAAAAGCAAATTGAACAATAAAATTCAAGCTGTAGCTTCCGTTGTGACTCAAGAGCAGAAAATGTTTTTAATGGCCAAAAGCACATAAATGCCATTAATCACCAAGAATTTGTTATTCCTCATTGGATGCTCCAAACAAACGCTGTTTTGTCCAACTCCATTACTATCTGGGATTTGAAAATTATCTGATTGAATATTCATCTAGGGTTGAGCATTTTGGAAATTCTTTCATAGAAATGATACATGCCAAAAAGGAGAAAGGAACACTTTTTTCTCCCTTTCTTTTCTTTTTCATCCCTCCCTTGTGTGTCTCTTCCTTTCCTTAGGCTCTTTTGCTGTGTCAGCCCTTCTATGCACGATCGGTTTTCTGTGATCTATGGAAAACTCCCACCTCAGGAATTTGAAGCCTTCTGTTAAGTCTTTTTATTTTGTTGAGTCCAGGCTACAGATTTTTGTTTTGAAAAAGTCTTAGAGGATTGTATTATAGCCACACATTTTCATTCTTTGAGCTGCATGTATAAATTAGACCATTTTTTAGGAGGCACTTTGCAGGCATACTGTCTTCTGGAATACTTTTCTAGTGTATCACTGAAGCATTAGTATTATTTGGAGGTTCACACAGTAAGTTGATGGGATGCTTTCTTTCTTCTCTTTTTTTTTTTCTTCTGATATTGCTAGAGCAATAACTAAGTGGTTGAAAAATGTTATAAATTAATTTGTTGGTGATTCTTGGAATAAATTAGAATAGTTGATTTGGGAAACCTAAGTAAATATTTGTCATAACAAACCCATTTTTTAATTTCACGTGGAAGAAAGCTGCATTTTCCTTCATGCACAGAGATCAGATCAAAAGCTTGTGTTGAGCAATAGGGGCTCCAAATCTATTCTCTGGTCTTGTGGGACATAACTTCTTGGGAGAGGTAGACTACAGTATAACTACAATATTCAGAATGCAAGCAAGAATTTTTTAAAAACGATTCTTCTTTTCCTGAGTTGGGATTAAGGAGTTTAATAGTGTGTCATTTTATATGCTCCATTCTAACAGAAAACTAATGGGGGAACAATTGCATTTGTTGAAAGCCTGCAGTGTACCAGGCTCTCTATATATTCTCCCCACAGCCCTGCAAGGGTGAGCATCATTTTCCCAGATGAAAAAAAAGAGGCTCAGAGGGGTTAGGGGATCAAACAAGGGTCAAAAACATAATCAGTAGTAATGCTAGGAAGATTCACGTGACTCTTTTTCATTTTAACCTATTGCCTCTAGTAGGTAAGGGTGCTAATTTGATATTTGCCATTACTGCCTACCTAGACAGGTACATTTCACAGAGGATACTAATTCTTCCAATGGTTTGCCAGCCAGAGGAAGGGGAGGCCATTGCCTTTGGCTAACTGGTCTCTTCAGGAATCTTGAGGATGAGCAGAATGTCTTTTCCTTCTCACTGTATTGCCCTCCACTGCCACCTCCCCAAATGGACAGCTCAGAGGAGCCTGTCCATACTTTTAGCTGATGTCAAAGTGTTCAGGGTGAGGAGAAAATCAAGTCACACAAGCACTGTTGTATCAGGTATAGTAAAACAAGCGTGAATCAGCGTGAGTTCTCCTATGATCTTCAGTTTGGGATTCTTTCATAGGTCACTGAATAAAACAATCTTAAATGACAAGATCATAACAAGTTCTTGGTGGGATGGCAGTGGTTCTGGCCCTAAGTGCAGCTGTAAAATGGGCAGACTTATTTTGGGGGGTACTTGCTTCCCCTTCAGAGCTGTTGTCTCTATGATGAGAATTCCTCTTCTGTCAGGCACCCTGGACCTTCATACTCTTTCCACTTTCCCCTCAACACAGTCTGCTCTGGAGAGCTATCACTTGGAAAGAATCTAATGAATTAATCATCACTTGCAGGTGTGACCGTAGGGGTGGAATTTCGGGAATCGAGGCAGGCAAGGGAAGATGCAGTTCAGAGCAGCAGAGGTTTCTTAACAGCCTTCAATGAATGGGATGTAGGTGACCACCTGTCCATAGAATGTTCATGGGTAAGGCTGATCCTGGAGGGAGACAGAAGACTAATGTAGATGGCTGAAGGGCGCTTGACCAGAGTACGCATCTGGAAAAAAACCCAAGAGTTCTCCTGCTGGTCTGTTGTCTCTCTGCCATCTTCCAAGTCACTCTACTACGAACTGTGGCATTTAGATTGAGGTTGGGGTGGGGTGGGGAGTGGGGGAGCATTTTCTGTCCTGCGTCTGGGCTCTCAGCCTCTTTAGAAGAAGGCCAAGTTGGTTCTTTCAACCACTGGAACTTGGTCAAAATATTCTGTATAGAAGAGTGATTATGAAGACTGATAGCCTAGGCAATGCAGCGTAAAAATGTAGCACATTCTTAAAAACGAGTCCATTGATTGGCTGTAGTGCCAATAGAATTCGATGAAGTTTTCTTAAAGCTGTTTCCATGTCTATTGTTTATTAGAAGCTTTTTGGAAGACCTAAGCTTTTGGTTTTGGAGTTGAGGAAGTTTCCTGGAGTGTCAGCAATTTACCTGTCTCCTTACTTACTGTAGATACTCACCTAGGGCAGAAGGACATTGCCAGTCAATAAGGCGATCCATGGTGTAAAAAAACTAAGAACGAGGTTTCTTCCACAGCCAATTCAGAAGCACCACTCTTTTATCTAGAGAGCCAAGAAATACTGGAGGCAAAGGGACAGTGGCAATCTGTGACAGGGTAGGTAGATGATACGTTTCTTTTGTGCTTGAGGGGTTGGCCAACGATATTTGAGGTACTTGTAACTTACTTCTCTCAAAAAGGAGGAGGTAAAAGGGCTCAGGGAACACCTCTGTATATTCCACACTGTGAGATGATGTGTTGGAGAAATAACACAGAAAATAAGCCAGATGGGAAAACAAGAAGAGAGAGAAGAAGAAATATCTATATCAACAAATCTATGTAGAAATTAGGCATATTCATACTTTTTGTTTTTTAATTTATATCCTTCTCTTAGAGCATGGCTCTAGTTGTTTTCTAATTATTCCTCTAAGTCTGCCGAGCCCCACTAGGTTATGAACTACGTGAGGGCACGCATCTTCTTTATTTTTGTATCCCTGGCATCAGGCATGCTGCTGGGCACAGAACAGTTCCTCAATAAGTGATTTTTAAATGACGGAAATTATTTTCATATAATAGAATTTTGATTCTAAAATAATTGCTTCCCCGGAAATGAGGCACCCCTGTGAGTCATCTCAGAGAATTTAGGGGATGAGTGGAACCAACAACCTGACCTGAGCAGGACTAGATATTGACTAGTAAAGTGATGTCAGTCTTTCTTACTGTAATTGACTGAATCTGAAACAGGAATACGGTGAAGTTAGCCAAAGAGGATACCCTGGGGCAAGGAAGATCACACAAGATTGAAGACTAGGATGATGGGAGCCACAAAGACCAAGATCAGAGAAGCTGCAGCCAGATAGTATCTGAGAAAAGCAGGTGAAGATGCAGGCATTGAACATAAGTAAAACTCATGTTACCTGGCTAGTGAATGTGCTGCAGGCACTGTACAAGATAGACTTCCCAGAATAGTGAATGACAGGACTACTAGTCAGGGGAGGACAGGCATCTTCCTGGGGAAAGAGTCTTCAGGGAGCAAATAAGAAAGGTCTATTTCCTGCTGGGGTGATAGGAGAGATGAAAAGAAGGCCTTACAGGATTGGAAGACTGGGAGACTCTCAGGAAGAGTGAAAATTTACTCTGCAAATTCAGAGTAAAATATGCTGAGGTGCAGAGAAGGAATCTTTAGGTATTCCTAATCTTTGTTCCAAAATAGGCCCCCTGTACGAATGCCAGATTGGTCAACCTGGGAAGTCTCACACCGGGGACAAATATTAGAAGGTAAGACACTAAATAATAGAAGACACTAAAAATTCACAAGACCTCACCCTGGTTTCTGAGTATACTAGATAGAAAGCAAGTCAGTAATTATATGCCAAGGAAAATTATTAGGACAACTCTTAGATATCTTGATATTTTAGGTAACTTTTTCACATTTGTTGTCATTATCTCCATCTAGTTTCCCATAGCGATTAATGACATTATCTTAAAGTGGAAGGGCCTGCCTGTGTACTTATTCTGGGATGTACCATGAAAGGGAGCGTGTGGGAGAATCACATGGTATTCTGTCCTCTACCCTGGGAGAGCCTACCTTGGAGAAACACATTGGGACTGTAAAGTGACTCCAGGTTTGTCACTGGGAGTAGCTTGGAGGACTGTGACACAGCTGAGGATAAGCAAGAAGAAATTAGACTGCAGAGATGCTTTATCCCAGCCTCTAAGAAATTCCAAGAGATTCCTAAGCCTTCAAGAAATGATGGAACTACGTTATCTCAATCGAAGGAAAATGTAACATGTCATAACGATTTGACAATGAACTCTCTGCTGGTTGGGAGGAAGTTGCCGTGCATAAACCTGGCATATTCATGGGTGCATGTGCTGTAACTTCTTGGAGCGAGATATGACAGAGAGCCTGCCAAGATCACCAAAGCCACCAATCCCCACTGCTCCGATGGTTCCTGTAGTAAAAAATATTACAATCATAAGGAATCTTCAGTGAACCTCCAGGACCAGGTAAGGAAGTGAAACCATTTAGGGGTTGAGTGGGATTTTTTTTCTCTTCATCCAGTTTGTGGACATGACTCTGAAAGAGAAAGGAGGGTAATAATTGGTTACATAGAAGGCATCCATCCGAAGGAAAGAATTTGTCTTCTGGATCATGACAGGAATGTCAGGAAGATGTACTACTGAAAATGGAAAAGGGCACTGGATCAAAGTAGAGAACGTATTTAACAAGGATAAATGGATGAAGGGGAGGGAGAAAAATCAGGACCGACTACCATGTAGGTAGTAAGGACAGTGGGCATGGCAGAGTGTATAGTGGAGGTGGTTCTTAGTAATTATCATTCTCTCATTCATTCAACAAATAACAGAGAAGTTCACTAAGAATAATACTTACGACCTTAGAGAACTATCTATGTCAACACAGAATAGGAGGTGACAAAATAACTCGAAGTTTCAAAGCACAAAATGAATATAATGTTATTGAGGGCATTAAGATTTGATGGGATAAAACTCAGGCTAAAAATATCAAGAGAAAGACATACTTTATTAAAAAACTTATCTAGCAGAAGAAAAATAGAATAGTGCTATGTATAACTAAGGATACTTCCACGTGGAAGCAAAGGTAAAGCAAAAAGGCACAAGAGAAATAAACCAATTATACTGCCATGAGAATATACCTCAGACCACTTAGGAAGAGGAAAAATATGGATATTATGTTTTTGGTGTTAAATCTTGGTATGAAGTAACCCTTTGCAGTTAACAGGAGACTATCTTTTGGAAAATTAACTTTGATAAAATTAAAGTATTTGATGAGCGTTTAACTTCTAATGTTCCATTTTTAATCTCTAAAAAGAAGGAGAATACAAGAGAGGTAAACGTCAATATGGAAATTCTGAGGGGGATTACTAATAGTGAGGGAGTAACCAGAATCTTGGAGTTCAGACTACTGCAAAAGTCACATATGTCCCCTTGCCCAGTGTTCCTCAAGATGAGGTTCCTAGACACAGTAGTACCACACATTGTTGTTGGTCTGCAACAAGCTTAAAGTAAGTTCTGGAAACTTTTACAGTAATTTCCATCGCCACAACATTTTTACTGTTCAAAATTAAAACTGATCCCTTGCTCTCTTCCACTGGAGGCCCAAACACCACGCCTCTAGTAATGCAAGTACTCAACGCCCACATCGATGGGCGGCGGCATATTGCCTTTGCCATCACGGCAGTTAAGGGTGTGGGGCAAAGATGGGCTTGTGTGGTGTTGAGGAAAGCAGACGGACCTCAGCAAGAGGGCAGGAGAGCCCACTTAGGATGAGGTAGAGCGTGTGATCACCATGATGTAGAATCCACGCCAGTGCAAGATCCCAGACAGAAGGACGTGAAGGATAGAAAATAGGTCCTGGCCAACGGTCTGGACAAAAAGCTCCGCGAAGACCTGGAGCGACTGAAGAAGATTCAGGCCCACAGAGGCTGCACCACTTCTGGGGATTTCGTGTCCGAGGCCAGCACACCAAGACCAGAGGCCGCCGTGGCTGCACCGTGGCTGTGTCCAAGAAGAAATAAATTTGTGGGAGTAGTCTGTTAATAAATAATTTATACAGTTAAAAAAAAACCACAACTGATCCCTCACAGATACTCTGACAAGCACTGTCCTAGTTCATGATAAAATAGTGTACTGCTCTTTGTTCTGAAAAGGAATACAGCTTATTAGGAAAAAGAACCTAAAGAGAAAACTGAAGAGTGAGGGAATCGGAGTGTACAGCTGGGGATTATTCCAATGGGACAAATGAGGGAAATCATCTAAAAAGTAAGGTGATTATATTAACAGCTCTCTTGATGAGAAAAGGGGGTGAAACCCTTTTATTGAGCACTTGTTTTCTGCTGGACACTTTTATTTACATTATCTTATTTACTCTTCTCCCTTCAGATAAGTGCTATTTTTCTAATTTTTATGGAAGGGGGCATAAGGCTCAGTGACTTTAATAGGCTGCATGGTGGCCGCCCAAAAGATATGCACGCCCACATCCTAATTCCAAGAACATGTGAATATTACCTTATCTGGTAAAATGTGATTAAGTAAAGGATCTCAAGAGGAGGAGCTTATCCTAAATATATCCTAAATTCAATCACACTTATCTTTATAAGATGGACGCACAGAGAAGATGAGGAAGCAACAAGTTCGTGGAAGGAGAGATAGGAGTGATGTGTCCACAAGCCAAGGGGTGCCCAGAGCCATTAGGAGCTGGAAGAAGCAAAGAATGGATTCTTCCTAGAGCCTTCAGAGCCTGCAGACACTTGATTTTGGATTCTGGCCTCTGGAACTGTGAGGGAACAAATCTCTGATGGTCTAAGCCACCCAATTTGTGGTAATTTGTTATAACAACCTTAGAAACCTAATACAGTGACCTAAAGTAACTTCTACAAAATGAAAAAAATATATATGATATTTAACCTCGGGCTCACTCTAAAGCTTTTTTACTCTGACGTATCACATAGCAGCCTTCCAGACTTTATAATGCCTGGATAAATGATTAGGAATATATTGAAAGGATAGGGAGAGCACAGAGAAATAAAGAGTATAAGATGTGGCGTCATGTACTAGGTGGGAATCTTGGTTCCTCTACCCACTTACTTGTCTTCTCAAAGTCTCAGTGCCCTCAACTGAAAACAAAGTGTAATAAACCACATTATTGTGAGGATTGAGCACAATAACATACCTGTAATTTTCTTTGCAACTTGTGCAACACTAGTCCAATGCTAATTACCAAGACCAATTCTTTCCTCAAGAGAGACTGAAGAGACAACGTTGGTAGTACCCTTTCCATTCACTCTTTCTCTGTTGCAGATGCAGTGGCACTGGATTGCCCACCTTCCTGCCACGGCAGATGGCAAGGCGAGCATCCTTCTGTTTCAGGATGCACAGTCCTAATATCACGTGCCGACAGGAGCAACAGAAAGCCCCTGAGCCTGCTGAGCAATTTCTACTTGAAAGAAAACCTCAGCAGCTACCAGGCCAAAACAAAATAGTTATTTTTGGCAGATCTTTTCTTCAGGATTCAGATGGACAATAGTAAATAACTCTATTCAACAGGCCAGCTCACTTTTACTTGTTTATTTACACCCTGCCTTGTTCCAGAAAGGATTTAAGGTGGATTACCTATTAATACTACACAAGATAAGTGAAAAATAAGTGGTGAGGAAAGTAGGACAACAGGAAAATGAAACTCAGAAAAATAAGTGAAACCAGGAATGAGTTAGACTCACCGTGTTTAGTGAGGATTTTCCCTCACCAGGGGTGGCCATGAGTGTGTCTCTAAGCTTTCTTGCTGTTAGTATAAAAAACGGCTCTAAAGCAAGGTCCCCGGCAACATTCTCTTTAGGATGTGATTTCAGCCTGCCCAGGGCACTGGCTATGGGTGATCAAGGCCGTAAGGATCTTGACACTGAGCATAACAGTCATCATTTTAGCCTGGATTAAAGAAAAAAAAAAAATCAGTAAAGCATCAATGAAATTTGTGTCTTTGAGGAACATAACTTCCTGATGTCCTGCATAATATAAACTAGCTATAAAATTTATATTTACAGAACTGTTGACTCACTAACTGTACAGGGTGATTAACTATAAATCAGGCAAGCAAAAGGGGACATCTACCAAAAAGGATGACTTTGGTTTTAGAACCGTTCATCTGTGACCCTTCTTTTTGGTACTAACCAGGGCAAGCTTGATCTGCAGCACTCTCTCTTCATGGTAATAAACTTACTGTCTGCTTATAAGAGAATGTCTATTTTTCTCTTCTCTAGAATGGGGGAAATGCATCCAGCTTATAGAAGAGTGTCATTAAATTATTAAGATTCAAATTGAAAGGAAAAGGGCAGTTGGAGCACGTCTCTATTTTTACTTCACTGAAATCACTATTAAAGATGAATTGAGCTAGCTTTTGGGGAGTGAATTGTGCAGCTAATTCACAGGGTGGGCGGGGGGGAGCCCTTCATGGTGTTGCGATGCTTAAAATAAAAGAGTTTATAAGGGTTATATTAAGGTATTTTATAGTGAAAATTGATGATGGGTAAGTAGCTGTGGCCCTCATGCCCCTTTTAATCCTGAATTCTCTCTCTCTGCTCTCTGGCAGGGATTGGTAAATTTTTTCTGCAAAGGGCTAGATGGTAAATATTTTAGGCTTTGTGGGCCTTATGTTTTCTGCTGTGACTGTCCAACTCTGCAATTGCAGTGCAAAATCAGCCATAGACAGCTCGTAAGTTAATGAGTGTAGCTGTGTTCCATTAAAGCTTTTTTTAACGAAAGCAGGTGGCAGGGGACTTGGCCCGTGAGCCATGGTTTGCCGAATCCTGCTCTGTGACAGAACATGGGGTTTTAAATCCTTGTTCAAAGTTTTCACTGTATTCTGAACAACGTTTCTGAGAGAAATTTTGGCCTGACAGCCTACCTCCCTGAAGGTGATGGGAGCGCCCTCCCTTTAGGTTAGAAGACCTTGATTTTTGAAATAGATCACTGCCTCCTGCATACCGGTTTTCTAAATCATGGACTGCTCCATTCCACCGATAAGACTGAAAAGCTGAAAAGCTATGTTCTCGGCCTCCAGCCTAACCCCTACCTCAGTATATCAGAGCCTAGCCATGTGTCCAGGTCTGACTGGGACACACATGAGGGAGATACCTTAGTGGGCACAATCATAATTCATGACTCTTGACTTTAAAAAGTTCAGGCTTGCCTCAAGCCAGTTATAGGAACATTCATACATGTACAATGTCACCTTTTCTTTTTTAGAAGATCCTCACAGAATAACAGTTGGACACTACTCCATCTTTTATTAAGGACTGTATATAAAAGTGACCCTTTGGAGGGTATATTTCCTCCTTTGTAAAATTGCTGTTGAAGACACTTTCCATTAGATTGTTTTGTGTTCTTCATGTAAAACTTTGTGATCCCTCTTAGAGTTTAGAGGGACGACAGAAGTGCTTCTCTTGTTACGCTTCCTGTTATTAACCAGACAAGGCAGTATAACTTCTCCTATGCCACCCGTTCGTCCTACTTTTTAGCTGTGTTTCCAAAACGTAAAGCTAAGTACATGTTCCGTTGCACAGATTATAAATAGTCGAGGTCTTCTTACCCATCTATGTCTTCCTTTCCATTCTTGGTCTTTTCATTTTTCTTCTGTTTTTTTTTTTCGAGGGGGGAGGGGGGATCTGATTGTATTTGTATCTTAATATAGAATACCATAGAAGTATAAATAACAAGTAAATAATAAAGTTTGGGCTTGTTGAAAATGTTAGAGACCACAAAAGGACAATTTCATCTGTGTTTGAAACTAGAAAAACAAGGAAGTGATCATCAAGCTGCCTGGGGCAGATGGTGTAATGATAACAGATAACAAAACTATTGAATTTATATTTTGCTTTCAAATTCTGCTGCAAGGAAAGTGGTCTCCAAGCTGGAAGAGTAAGAACAAATAATACCTTGAATTATTTTTTTGAATTCCTTGTTTTCTTGGAATTTATTTATTTTTTTATTTTTATTTTTTTTACAGCTTGTCCCATTGTATTTTCACCCTGGGAGGTAGTCACAGTAGTTATTATTATCCTGCTTTACTAAGGAGGAAATTGTGACTCAGTGTTAAATGACTTGTGCACACTCACAAACAATGCAAAGAGGGAGTTGACTGCAACTCTGTGTAAATAAGTAGACAGTAAGGCAAAGCCTGGCCGCTTTAAATAAATTTTGGTTGTCAGCACTGGATGCGAGTTACGCCAGCCTACTGAGAAAACTGGGGTGCAGTGCAAATAGGAGATGCTCAAAATATGTTTTTGAATGAGTGAATTGAGCTGAGCATTAATCTTAGTAAATTACTGAGGTATTGCAGAGACCAAAAGATGAATAAATAAGGGAAATCTCAGTCCATTTTTCAAAAAGAGGGAGAGATTCCACAATCCATAAATAGGTCAACTATTCTCAGAGGCGATCCCAGAAAAAATCAAGAATGGGCTTTCAAGCTAATGGCTTTGAGTATTAACGAAGGAATGTAGTGGTTACTAGGAGTGAACATAGGTTTGTAAGGAATGCCATGTTATGCTTGCTTAATTTATTTTCTTGCTTTTGAAACAGAGCTACTGTAAGATCAGAGGATTGACTAGGAAAATTTAATTTTCACAATAATATCATAAAAATAGCAACCACTTCTTGAACACTAACTATATGGCAGACCCTGGTTGCCTTATTTCATTTAGTCCCACAATGGTCCCAGTGCATAGGTATGTTTCTATCTCCCTTGTTTCAGATAAGACAGAGGTTCAGTGAGAGCAAGTAATTAAAGTCACATTGCTAGCGAGTGACTGAGCTGGAGTCAAAGCCAGATTTGTCTGACTCAAAGCCATTGGTGGTAAGTCACTACAGCACCATTTCGTGTTGACACACAGCAGGGCTCATAAGATCTTTGAGGTGAAGGTGAACGAAAGATCTACAGGTTGGGTCACACTATCTTTACATAAATTCACAACAGGTTGAAAACAAATCTAAGGCAGGTTGATTAGTATTTTGGTCTTAGTCTGCTCAACATTTGAATCTATAAAGACATAGAAAGCATACTTATCCCTTCTGCAGTGGACAAAATCAAGAAGAGAAGCCAATCTTATCACTGCTATAAGCTAACATTTGCATGGTGTGTCTCATTTTACAAAATACTTTCACTTAGCTTGTCACATTTGATTCTCTCTCACAACTTTATAAAGAAGACTTATCACTAGCTCCCAAACTCTCCCTCTTGCCCACCCCCCGCCACCCGCTTTTTTTTTTTTTACAGTGAGCAGAAATGAGGTTCAGGGAAATCAAATGACTCAATCAGAGTCGTGGTGAATAATCTGGGGACTTCTGTTTTCTGTCACACTGCAGCAGATATGGAGTCATGATTAGAAATAATATCAAGACATGCAAATGCCAGATCAAAATTGTTAAGATGAAATATGAAGGTGATGAATGTGAAGTCTAACACTGAAGGAAAAAGTATTTTTGTTGAATGCGTAATGTAAGCCAACATTTCACTCTGATTACTAATAATACTAATTTAATTTTAGCCTGGATTAATGGAAACATAATGTCTACATCACAATAAGCAATATTTCCACTGAACATGTAACTTTTCAAAACATACATGGACCCATATTTGCTGGGCCTAGTATCTATTAAAATCTCAGACTAAGTAGAGTGCACCTAAAGGCAGATAAATACTGAAGAGACCATGGGCTACATTTGATTGTGGAAGGGAATGAGGAAATGCATAAAAACTCTAATTGGTTTCAAATTTTTAAAATTATCACGTGGAAGAGGAAAAATTAAGATTTGTTCTGTGTTGGTTGGTCTAGGTCCAACAGGTGTTGGTGTATAACAAGACAAAAAGCACAAAGGTTTAAGTATCAGACAGTCAGATTTTGGCTCAACATAAAAAATAATTCTAACAATGGAGCAGTTCCTGAGGAAATGAGCATTGTGAGTTTTTAAAATTTAACTTATTTAAATGAAAAAGAGAGCCAAAAACAATTCATTCATTTCTCCCATTCCCCACTCTTTACCGTGGCAGCTACCAATCTGCCTGTTCTCTCTGTCTATGAGCTTGTATTTTGTTGTTTGTTTTTTTAGATTTCAGGTATAAGAGAGATCATATAGTGTTTGTCTTTCTCTGTATGGCTTATTTCACTTAGCATAATGCTCTTGAAGTCCATCCATGTTATCACAAATGGCAAGAGGTCATTCTTTTTTATGACTGAATAATATTCCATTGGCTAAATATACCACAATTTCTTTATTCATTCATCCACTGATGGACAGTTAGGTTGTTTCCATATCTTGGCTATTGTAAATAATACTGCAGTGAACACGGGGGTGTACATATCTTTTCAAATTAGTGTTTTTATTTTCTTAAAATAAATACCCAGAAGTAGAATTGCTGGATCATATGGTAGTTCTATTTTTAATTTTTTGAGGACTGTCCATCATGTTTTCCATAGTGGCTACACCAATTTACATTACCACCAGCAGTGTACAAATGTTCCCTTTTCTCTACATCCCCATCAACACTTTTTATTTCTAGTATTTTTGATAATAGCCATTTTAACGGGTATGAGGTGATAACTCATTGTGGGGTTTTTTAATATAAATTTATTTATTTTATTTTATTTATTTATTTTTGGCTGCGTTGGGTCTTCGTTGCTGCGCGCGGGCTTTCTCTAGTTGTGGCGAGCTGGAGCTACTCTTCATTGTGGTGTGCGGTCTTCTCATTGCAGTGGCTTCTCTTGCTGCAGAGCACGGGCTCTAGGGTGCGTGGGCTTCAGTAGTTGTGGCTCATGGGCTCCAGAGCGCAGGCTCAGCAGTTGTGGTGCTTGGAGCTTAGTTGCTCTGAGGCATGTGGGATCTTCCCGGACCAGGGGTTGAACCCGTGTCCCCTGCATTGGCAGGCAGATTCTTAACCACTGTGCCACCAGGAAAGTCCTGCTCTCATTGTGGTTTTGATTTGCATTTCCCTGGTGATTAAAGACGTAGAGCATCTTTTCATGTACCTGTTGGCCATCTGTGTGACTTCCTTGGAAAAATGTCTATTCAGATCTTCTGCATATTTTTCACTTGGATTGTTTCGTTATTTTTGCTATTGAGTGTTCTTTACATCTTTTGGATATTAGCCCCTTATCAGATATATGATTTGTAAATATTTTCTTCCTTTCCTTAGGTTGCTTTTTCATTCTGTTGATGGTTTTCCTTAGCTGTGCAGAAGCTTTTAGTTTGACATAGTCACACTTTTTAATTTTTGCTTTCGTTGCTTTTGCTTTTAGTGTCAAATTCAAAAATCATTGCTGTGACCTATGTCAAGGAGCTTTTTGCCTATGTTTTCATCTAAGAATTTTACGGTTTCAGGTCTTGCATTTAAGCCTTTAAACCATTTCAAGTTAACTTTTGTGATTGGTGTAAGACAGTGGTAAAATTTCATTCTTTTGCGTGTGGCTGTCCAATTTTTCCAGCACCATTTATTGAAGAGACTGTCCTTTCCCCATTGTATATCCTTGGCTCTTTTGTCATAAACTAATTGACCATATATGTGTGGGTTTATTTCTGGGCTCTTTATTCTTTTCCATTGATCTATGTGTCTGTTTTTTATTTTTTTGTGGTACACGGGCCTCTCACTGCTGTGGCCTCTCCCGTTGCAGAGCACAGGCTCCGGACGCGCAGGCTCAGCGGCCATGGCTCACGGGCCCAGCCACTCCGCGGCATGTGGGATCCTCCCGGACCGGGGCACGAACCCGTGTCCCCTGCATCGGCAGGCAGACTCTCAACCACTGCGCCACCAGGGAAGCCCTATGTGTCTGTTTTTATGCCAATACCATGTTATTTTATGTAGAGGCTCTTGTTATAAAGTATAAAAATACCTCAGTGATAAACGATATTCTCTTTCCCTTCCCCCAACTATCTCTCTTTCTCTCTCTGTCACACACACACACACACACACACACACACACAATATCTCCTGTCATTTGAATGTTAGTTCCTTGGTAGCAGGGATTTTGTCTCGTTTTTTATGAATTGAATTTTGTTCTTCAAAACTTATATGTTGAGATCTAAACCCCAGTGCCTCAGAATGTGATCTTATTTGAAAATAGGGTTGTTGCAGATGTAATTAATTAATGTGAGGTCATACTGAAGTAGGGTGGGCCCTAATTCAATATGATTGATATCCTTATAAAAGGGGAAATTTGGACAGGGACATGCACACAGGGAGAATGCCATGTGAAGATGAAGGTAGAGGATCTGGGTGATGCTTCTACAAAACAAGGGATGTCAAGACATTTAAACCACAAGAAGTTAGGAGAGAGGCATAAACAATTCCTCCCTCAAAGCTCTGAGAAGGAGACAACACTGCTGACATATTGATCTTGGACTACTGGCCTCCAAAACTGTGAGACAATACATTTCTGCCATTTAAGCCACGTGGTTCACGGTATTTTGTTATGGCAGCCCCAGTAAACTAATAACGTGCTGTATTCCTCTATCTAGAACTGTGACTAGATAGAGTAGGCATTTTATAAATATTTTTTGAGTGAATGTTGAATGAATAAATAAATGGCTGAATGAATGAATATACATCATCCCAGGAAAGTCATTTATTTTTTCTAGTCCTCAGTGTTGTCATTTGTAAAATGACATTCGCCACAGTGTAGAAGATTTATACAGTTCTCGTCTCTTCTACTACATTCATAGAAAAGAACTCTTATGACAGAAAAATTGATCACATATTAGAAGTTATCAAGAAAGCTTATTTAATCAGAATCTCTATTGAAAAATACAGGCAGACATGGGTTTTAAGGATGATTGAAATTTTAATTTGACCTGAGGCAAAAGTCTGAAATGAATAATTTCCTGAGTTTGCTTTTAGATTGTGATCCCGTGTTTTTCCTTGATGAATTTATCATCTATTTATAGAAATTAGGTCAGTGAGACTGTGTGAGTTATAGGCAAAGCGATTTCATTGCACTCCAGGCTCAACTATGTTTCAGAATAGAATCTTCCTTACTGTGGAGTTGAGCCATCAGCAAAGAAATGGTACAGGAATTGAATTAGAGCCGAATGCAGAAAATTGCCTTCATGTTTGAGAAGCTTGGGTGTGCCATTACCTGAGATGATATTAAATTTATCCATGTGCCTTCAAATAATAAGCTTTGGCGAAGGAGCTAGAGGAACAGAAAATCAACAGAACTCCAGAGAGTGATCTGGATGTGATGAGATTTACTAGTCTGGATGCTTTCTGGAAAGCCGCAGCTGGCCAGAATGGGCTTATGTTTTCAGTTCTTCAAGACTGGCCTAGGTGGGCTCTCCAGTGCTGATCTGCAGAGGTGATTTTCCAGAAACCCAGTCCACTGGACAGAGCCATGGTTCTATTTCCCTTTTTAGATCCTTTACCTTCCAATGGTCTTGCAGGGCCCTATTCTCTCTCTTCCTCTTGGTCTCTGTCTCTGTCTCTGTCTCTTTCTCGGTGTTCAGAACCTTTGACCCCTCCTGTGTGGAACTTTTCCAAGTGTCCTATCATTGAAAGTTAACATCCTCCACTTGGTTCTTTTTCCTTTTACTCCTCAGAAACTCATATTTCCTGAGATGGATCTTCACTCCAATAAAAGACATTGACACCTCGGTGTGCAAAGCTCTTAGATTCATAGGGGATGAGTGAGAAGGGCAAAACATTTACAGCTCCAATAGGAGTTAGATGCATCTTCTCTCACTAGTAGTCTGCTACGCCCTATGGGGAAAATATTTTAAGCTAGAATTTTGGTACTTTTGGCTTCACTAACTCTTGGGTTCTTTTAGGTACCCACCACGGTGTTAAATATACGAAATTAAAATCAGCAAAGAGCAGAACATGCCTTTTACTTTCCCACCCCCTACCCCAGTTTTGCAAATGGGTCAGCAAAAATAGTGTCCTTGATGTGGGCAAGGGTGTAAATTCATACAGTGAAAACTCAAAGGGAAAACAAATCCCAAGAACAGGCTATATTTCAAATCTTTGGATTATGGAGAGCAGTTAGAGAAGAAATCTTAAATGTCATCTAATTTAACTCACTTATTTTACAGATTAGGAAACAGAACGCTCTGAGTGAGAGATCTTCTGACTAGCAGACCCTATATTCTTCATGTACTTCTATATTTTTATGTCTTTTGGATTTTTGTTTGTGTGTTCGTTTTTCTTCCTTGCATTATCTCTACCTGATCTAGGGCAAAAAATGTGTATAAAATAAGAGGGTGGGTGAATCAACCAAGATCATAGCGCTAGCAAAGTGAAAGAACTTGGATGGGACCCCATGTATCCTGGTTCTTAGTTCCTTGCTCTGTGATTTGAGCATTAAAGCAAATCAAGACTGGGTGAAGATTAGAATCTGTAGTCCCTAGACCCTTGGGTAAAACAGGCTGCTGGGTTATTCTGTACAGTCTAATATTTGCTATCAGTCTCTACGGCAACTGTTCTAAGTTTCTGCTGGAGGATGGAGTAATAGTCCCCATTTGAGAGTCTGAATATCAAGGATCCTCTCCTCAGAAATATGTACATACACAATTTGCACAGAAATTCAGTTGATTCACATAATTGAGGACAGACCCCTAGACTGTGAACTAGTTGTCTATATATTAATGTCAACTAATGGTTATTGAATGTTTTCGATGTTCTGGGCATTATTCTGAGGACTTTACATGTGCTATATCATTTAATTCCTGCAACACTTAAAAGCAGTTTCCATTCTTATTTCCATTTTACAGAAAAAAGAGACATTTAGAGAACATCTGATTATTTAACACTATTTTAAAAATACTGACGATGCCAGGTGCTAAGGATAAAATGGTGCAAAAAAAAAAAAAAAAAAAAAAAAAGGCACAGTGCCTGCCCCCATCAAGCTTGGAATCCAGTGAAACAGGCTGATTACATGTTTACAGAGAAATGTGCCATGAAGCAAACAGACACGGGCGAGTGTGTCAGGCAGTGATACTAACACTTACAAGTGGACTGTAAAATCCTTTGCTAGAGGTCAACACCAAAGGACAGACCCCAAACTCAAACCAGGTCCATCTGCCCCCAAAGTCAGCCCCTGCCCCATCGTTGCAACAGTTGAGTTCTTCTAACTATGATGACTTTTGGTGATACTTTATAATATCCTGTCCTGGTCTCCTCCATGACTGTGAGATACACTTTCCTGAAGCGCCCAAAGCAGTGCTTCTTGGACCATCTATGGTGAAAGACCAAGTGTTAAAATTTTCAGTTTGTTACACTGTGCTCTGATACTTTTGTCCTTATTTTCTGCCTTAGCCCGCAAGCTTGTCCCCATGTCTGGATGGGCTCTAAGTAGGAACACAGAGAATCTTGGGTAATTATGGGTTCATGTTTGGTCATTTCCTGCCTCACCCTAGGTATGGAGGGATTATGCATGTAGACTGGTAACTTAATTTGGTAAAAAAAAAAAATCTCTATTTCTAAAAAATTACCTAAAAGTGCTTCAGGCTCTCGCTGTTGCCCCCATATCTGCAAAGCCTTGCCCCAAACAATTGGGCCTTTATTTCTTCTTTCCAGAGCAACAGCTTGCTGACACACGTGATTCCCAGGCCCGGGGCTGGAGCCCTGCCCAGAGTGACAGGGGTAGGTACCTGGGCCACGTATGACTTGCAGTCTGTCGTCCAGCTGATGTACTTGGCGTGCTATTGCCGGCGAACATGCCGCACATGACAAACAGAAACACAGTGCTAATTTCAAGGTCTATTAGAAACACAAGGCAGTAGAAATAACGGTTGATGGACAGAAATGGTAGGAATTGGCAGGTTAAGAAATCTTCTTCTAAAAACTTCTAGGGGATGTCGACAAACACTGGGAAATAAATACGCTTTACGATCATAAAAATGTACCTGACAAGGGGCTTTTGAATGAGCACAGTGAGGGACTAAAGTGGATGATATGTGACCATGGTATTTGCCCCCCAGCATCCAGAACTACTGATAAGGTCAGGCTGAGAACAAGCATCTGTGCATGAATGTAAAAGCTATTGGAATGCAGAGTGTTCCCAGCTACTACATTAATAACTTTCAACAACCTTCACTCCTGGACATGATGTAATTAATTTTTGAATTGGGGAAGCAAGATGGTCTGTGGTCTGATATTTTCATTTGAAAGCAAGTGGGAAGACAAAAGCAAACAGGCTTTTTGGCTATGAGGGAATAAATGACCTTCCAAGTAAGGAATTTAAGCCGGAGCTTTCGACTTCGGAGGGGATGGGGCTGGAGAACATTTTTGTAGCAGAAATTTAAGGTGGAGAAATGGTTGTGGGTTACAGGGCCCCCCATCTCCCCCAGCATGTGCGCCCTTCCCCATTACACAAGCCACTCTCAAGGGTTCTGATGGCCCTAAACCCCTTTTGAACAGAAAAACATTATTGCTAACAGTTTTTGTGTTTTTTTTTAAACACAGGG
Source organism: Monodon monoceros (assembly GCF_005190385.1). NCBI lineage: Eukaryota > Metazoa > Chordata > Mammalia > Artiodactyla > Monodontidae > Monodon > Monodon monoceros. The sequence goes on from NW_021703771.1 coordinate 64,543,093, forward strand.
CTGGCATGCCAGCACATGCTTGAATGCTCTCACAGTTACATATAAACTTAAAAAGAGGCCCCCCTTTCCCCCTAGCCTGACTCATACTCCATGCATCATATAACCAGTATTTGGAAAGGCTATGAAGAACGCTTGGGGCAGTTGGATATATTTTGTCCAATAGTGGGAGTGACAAAAACAGGTGATCTAGAAGCGGGTAGGAGTGTAAAGCTGGGGGGTGCATGTAGGGTGGGGCGGGAGTCGTGAAAGATGGAAGGAAAGTTTGTTGTACTTCTTGACTGTTCCTTAGGACATTTAAGATAACAGAACATTTTAAAGACGGAAGAGACCTTAGAAATCTGAAATGAAGATTCAGAGGTTATGCACTGCCAGTGCAAAATCCTACAGCTAGAGAGGAGCTAGCCTCCAAACACTCTCTGTATAGCACAGACCCCATTTTGCACCACAGAACCTGTTTGAGAATCTGATAAAGCCTGCAGACACTTTCTTCTGAAAAACAAAACTACACATAATATTTCCTGTACGTTTCAAAGGAATTATGGACTCCTTAAGTTCATCAATGAACCTGAGGGACTGATGAATTTTCTGTTGTATTAAGGTTATCAACCGAGCATACAAATAATGTTCAGACTAGGTTTTAAGTCTCTCCTTTCTACTTATTGGCTGTTTGAGCACAAGCAAGCAGGCAATATATCTAGGCCTCAGTTTCTTGACGTACGAAATAGATATAATGATAGTATCTATTCCTAGGTTATCGTGAAGATAAAATGCCATAATGAGTTTAAGGAAGCCTGGCAGTGGGAAGGACAAGCCATGTTGCTATGGTTGTGGTTGTTATCGGCCTCCATGCTCATTGAGCTATGTCCTCTGTGGTTGGCTGTTGATGGGCTCCTCGAGATCCAGGTCTCCTGAATTTCTTCCTGTCCTTTGCCTTTTGCTTGCTTCCAGCATAAATCTATTTGCTTCCTGATTGTTCTCCTTTCCTTAAGGGTCTCTCCTTCTCACCACATGAAAGGCAGCCTGTGTTAGAATGTCTTGATAAATTTGTTGTGCGGAAATCCATTAGAAGGAAGTGCTAGGAAATAAGATTGTTGGAGAAAAGAGTACATCTGTGAAGTGCTTCCTTACTGCAGTGGAGATCAAACAGTAGAACAAGTGGAAATACCAGGTCTGCAAGAATGGTTTGAAGTCATGTTATTATTTCAACTTCCCTTTAATAATTGCGGGGAAAAAATGTTTTTTTTTAAATACAGTTCATTTTTCTTAATCTAAATTTTCAGTGTGGAAAACTTCTATTTTTAATATCAATTTCTCATGCTGATGTACTTAAATTACTTGCAGCTTCTAATGAGTTCCACCACCTGACTCCACCCCAATTTCTTCAAATCCGTGCTGAGAGACAGAAAGGTAGCCTCAAGAGGAAGAGGAATGTTAAAAATACTGAGCAGAGAGGAACCTGCTTACATCATCCTCCTTCTAATTTAGGTTGTCTGTTTTTCAGTATCGGAAGTTCTCCTGGGGACTGGCGTAGGGTGAATTATATGAAATTTTGGAAACTGAGTCTCCAAAGATAGTTTGGTGTAAGCCTCAAAGCTCTCCTTCTACCTGATAAAGGTTGACCAGAAGACTGATAACTTCTCGGTTTTTTGTTTGTTTGTTTGGGTTTTTTGGTGCCAGTTCAACTCCCTCCCACTTATACTTGAAAGTAGGACTTCAAGGTACTTTACCACTGAAATCAGAAAGCAGCCTTTAAATAGTTCCAGAACAGCAAAAGTCTACATTCTCATTAGGCTAACAACTGAGTTTACCTTCCCCCACACAACAATTATAAGAGCCAGAAGAGCAAGTTTCTGAATTTCTGATGCTTTATGATTAGAGATAGTCATGCTCTTCTCTGTTGTCCTTTCCCTCTTGACCTGGTAGGAATGAGAGTGAAGTGCCAGTGATGATCTTAGGAACAAAGTCTTCCTCCTTGTAGGGATGGTGGTCATGTCACAGTTCCCCCAAGAGCTGCATCTGAGGGGGCATAAAATGAAGCAGCTTTGCATAAAGTGTCTTAGGGGTAATGCTGTCGCTCTCTTTGCTCTTAGATTTGGGTTCAAAGCCCTCCTTTACTATCTTCTAGCTAAAAAGCCTGGACAACTTACTTACTTCTAGATTTGTAAACTTTTGTTTCTTTCTCTGGAGACATGGAGTCATTGGTGGAACCAGTCCATGTACAGTGTCTGGCACATAGCATATATGTCCTCATCTTGGGACAGGGAGTTTCATCTTGGACAGTGACTAACTGTCCTGGAGGATGGGAACATGCCTTTTGGAGAGTGACTTAATCTCCAGAGTTAGCGGAGATGGCAGGTTCGGAATTGGAGTGTGTGTATATTGGGAAGGGGTGTTTCTACTCACTGAAGATAATGAGCTTTTCCTCTAACTTGTTATAAACATACACTAGAACCTTTCTTCACTGATTTTACTCAGTGTCTCGTAAGAGTGTCAACAAAGAAATCAGTTAGATTGGTACAGGGCCAGCTCATCAGGTGATTTGTTAACAGAGACCGCATCCATTTGTTATTAACTTTGGCATGATATGCTGAAAAGAGAATTGAACTGGGCAGTACAAGGAGAAACATTTATTCCACTTATACATATTAACACCTACTCTGTCCCAGGTGCTGGGCTGGGTGCTAAAGATACAAAGATGAGGGAATCCAACATCACATTGCTGAGAGATTCTTAGGTAGTATTTCTCAACTGGAATCCAAGGATTTTCAGGGATTGGAAGTTCCAGAAGAACTCTTTTTTTTTTTTTTTTTTTTGGCTTTTGTTTCCATAATTAATTTTAATAGTCATTTTACTTGTTATAAAGCAAAACTTTTAAACTTTATTGAGATATAATTGCCATATAACATTGTGTAACTTTAATGTGTATCCCACGTTGATTTAATACACTGATGTGTTGCAATATGATTACCACTGTAATTTTAGCTAACACCTTCATCATGTCACATAATTACCATTTCTTCTTGTGGTGAGAACATTTAAGATCTACTTTTTTAGCAACTTTTGAGTATATAGTACAGTACTGTTATCTATAATCACAAGGTGGTGCATTAGATCCCTAGAACTTATTTATCTTCTAACTGGAAATTTATATTCCTTGACCATCTCCTCATTTTCGCCACCTCCCAGGCCCTGGTAACCACCATTCTACTCTCTGTTTATTCAGGTTTGGATATTCTTAGATTCCACATATCAGTGTTATACACTATTTGTCTTGCTCTGTCTGGCTTATTCCACTTAGCATAACATGTTCAGGGTCCATCCATGTTGTTGCAAATGGCAAGATTTCTTTTTTTTCTCGTGGGTGAAAATATTCCATTTTACATATTTAGCATATCTTCTTTATCCATTCATCCATTGATGGACACTTAGGTTTTTTCCATATCTTGATTATTGTAAATTATACTGCAATGAACATGGAGATGCATATATCTTTTTGAATTTGTGTTTTTGTTTTCTTTGCATAAATACCCAGAAGTGGAATTGCTGGATCATATGATAGTTCTATTTGCAATTTTTTGACGAACCTCCATACTGTTTTCCATAGTGGCTGCACCAGTTTACATTCCCACCAACAGTGCACAAGGGTTCCCTTTTATCCCCATCTTGCCAACACTTGTTAACTATGGTCATTTTGATAATAGCCATTCTAACAGGTGTGAGGTGATAATTCATTGTGGTTTTGATTTGCATTTCCCTGATGATTAGTGACCTTGAGCATCTTTTCGTGTATCGGTTGGCCATCTGTATGTCTTCTTTTGAAAAATGGCTATTCAGGTCCTCTGCCCATTTTAAAATCAGATTGTTTGTGCGTTTTTGCTTTTGAGTTGTATGAGTTCTTTATATATTTCGGATGTTAACCCCTTATCAGATATATGGCTTACAAATATTTTCTCCCATTCAATAGGCTGTGTTTTCATTTTGTTGGGTGTTTCTTTAGCTGTGCAGAAGCTTTTTGGTTTTATGGAGTCTCACTTATTTATTTTTGCCTTTGTTGCTTGTGCTTTTAGTGTTATATCCAAAAAAAAAAAAAATTGCCAAGACCTATGTCAAAGAGATTTTCCCTTATGTTTTCTTCTGGGAATTTTAAAGACTTACATTTAAGTCTTTAATCCATTTTGAGTTAATTTTTGTGAGTGGTGTAAGATAGCAGTACAATTTCATTTTTCTGCATGTGGTTATCCAGTTTTCCAGGCAAAACATTTTTATAACAATAACACAGATCTGAAAGATGATGTATCCAAAGATTATGGATTAAGTTTCTTAATCTGATATCTAGGAATAGATATAAGAATATGTCTGCATGTTCTCAGAATCCTCAAGAAGTTTCCTTTTGTTAGGAGTATATATTGTATCAAAGAGAAACACTGACATAAGGGACCTGAGATTTTGTACTCTCCAGTCTCTAACTAGGTGGTGTGTGGTCTTAGTTGAGACCCTCATTTAAACACATTGACTTTAGAATCTTTCTCTTAAAATAAGGTTCCTGGATCAGGTGAACTCTGAAGCTCTTCCAGCTTTAATAGTCTATGCCTCTATGACTATCCCTCTAACTGGGTTGTAACCTGAATTTCTTTGTAATTTCTGGTTCAGAGGAGAGGGCACTAGCCAGACATCAGATCTGTTCTAATTCTGCCTTTGATAATGATTGTTAGGAAAATGCTGATGGAATCACTTTTCTGCTTCATGTTTTAGGTTCTCCATTTGAGACTTGAAAGTGGTAACCTGAAAAAAAAGAAAAACTTGAAAATAAGTGATAAAAAACTTGAAAGCTTTGGAATATAGCAACAATGTTATTATAAAAATGAGCCCTGAAATGATGCTAAATGAAAGGATAGATTACCATCTGTAAGTTAATTAGTCAGGATAATAGAGGTTATGCTGTGACAACAAACAACCCTAAAGATTTACGTGTGCTATAAGTCAGTGCGAGTTGTCGGGGGTGGGGTGAGGATCTGCTCATCATAATCATAAACTGCACAGTGTGTTTTATTCATTTCATTGGCTAGTGCAGGTCACATGGTTTTGCCTAAGTTCACAGGGGGTGCAGGATAGCATTTTTACTTGGACCAACAGAAGAACATCTTGAATATTTGTGAAATTATTATGATACTAAATATTCACAAATGCGTCATGATGTTCATTTTAAAATTTGGAGACTAAAATCCATATTATAATTTCAGGTGGTGATCATTCTAAAATGCAAAACAGTGAACAAACTCAAGTTGATTTTGGATTTGACCATACGTATTTCTCAGAAGAGAGTGCTTTCCTGGAGAGGGTGAAGGAAGTGAAGGAGGACATTTGGCAGCTGTTGAGTGGTGGGTTGCCCACCAACAGAAGAACTGGCAGGTAAGAATTCTTAGCAGCGAGAATGTGCACAAGTAACAAAGCAAAATTAACTGAGGTTAAAGTTCATGGAGCATGAAAGAAAGCAGGTTGAACTGTGATCAAAGAAACAAGTGGTTTATGATAGAACTTTTTTATTAAGGATTCTGAAACGGAAGCCACGTTTGTGTTTATTATAGAATAATCCTATATGGGGCATGAGGAAGCAGGTTTGCAATGAAAGAAATGTGCTCAAATTGGAAGAGCTGTAATAAACAACAGGAAAGTCTGCAGAGAAAGCTACAGTGAATGTTTGAATTTCTATGTCGGGTCATACAAATTAGTTTTGTCAGTAGTGTACCTTCACATTTAGTACTTTAGTGAGATTGTCACTGCACAGCTCACGGTAACCCAGCAGAATAAATGAAAATTCTAAAATATCAAAAATTACATGTTTTGATATTTTAATCAAAACATGTAATTAGTTGATTATCTGCTTTGTAGAGACAACAACTCTGCTGTAATATGGTTTTCTGTCATTGATCTGGGGGATAAGGAGCTCTAAATAGCGTGGCTTTATGGTTCCCTTGAACACAGTCTTCTTAGAATGACATCACGATTTAGGACAAAATATTATTAATTCCCAAATCACTGGAAACATATATGCAGATATAAGTATAAAAACGTGTTCAAAATGCCAACTCTAACTTAAAAAAATAGATAAGCTGTCCAGGGCTGGCTGACTAGTGATGTTTGTACTTATTCACATTTATTTTTCGCTATTGTCCTTTATATTGGTGTGTCGAGAGAATTTGTGAGCATAGAAATAAAAGTGAAACCTCACAAAGGGGAAAGGACGGTACATGTTGGCGCCCCCCAAATTTAAAAATACGAAGGACCTAGGCAGAAAGGAGGAGAGCAAATGCCTTGTGTGATATGACTCTTCTAAAATGACCATTCATGATTCGGAGACAGCAAAAATTAGAAGAAAGAAAACGCTTCTTATTAAAAAAAATGTAGTGATGCTTAAATTTCTGATAGATATTGGGAATGCAGGTAGCAATGCACTTGGTGTGGAGAAAAAGCACCTCAAAAACCTGACTCACAAGTTCATGCATTTCATTTGCCGTCGTGTTGTTTGTAAATCACTTTAGAGCTTCGGAAGTACAATATATGCATACATAATATTAATACTAATAGCAACCATAGTAAGTTCCTGGTCCTGCCTGCACTGATGTCTCTCTTCTCCAAAGGCTATTATGGGAGGCCACAGCAGTAAAGAACTAGCAGCAATGATTGGAAAGAATGTTCTCCAGTTCTTTCTCTAAGATGAATATGGCCTTACACTTCAGGTTCTGCTTCTGCGCATCTATAGAGTCATAGGTAGCAAGCAAAACATAGCTACTAATTAAAGTTTTGATCAAGATGGCCTCATGACCTACTGAAATGGCAGGAAAGCAAATTTAGGGGGAAAAAAAGGACCTATGAGGATAGAGAGGAGGACATTTATTGTTATTCTCCCACTTCTGCTGGCTGCCACCAAGTTCTGATCTTAAGAGCTTATAATGATCTAATGACGCCTGAAATAGTTATGTTACCTGCATTCTTCATGGGCCTATCACCATGGAAAAGTGTTCTCATGCTTGGTAAACCTGCCATTCTTAGAGAGAGAATGGCATTGTTAAGAAAAGGGGTGAAGCGCTCCGGGACCCGGCCAGTTCTCGTCTGGCATGTACTCGTGGCCACCCATTTCGGCAAACCTTAGCAAAGGCGTGGACAGACTCAGAGACACTAGCTCCTGGGACTAGAAGGGCCAGAGCAATGACTCAGGGATGGGCCTTTCCCTCTCGGAGCCTCGGAGAGCCAATGGTTATTGCCTGTCAAGTTCGAGATAAGAATTCAGATTATTATATAACTTGTCTCCAAAACATTCTAGTGGGGATGGGGAGGTTGCAGCTCTTCGTGGCCCCTTTTGCCACAGAAGCTCTGTAGCTCTTGTGGCTTTGGTCCTGCTGTGGTAGGGCAGGCTGATCAAGGTGGCCAACCTTGTAGATCCTGTCCTGCATAGAATATTTTCTTCTCTCTCCACTTTTGTTGTTTACTTAGCAAAAGGCACTCCACCCTCGCTGCAAGTTTTGACACTCTCTCTGATACACTGTATGGCTACTGTACTTTGACTTTCAATTACATTCAATCCTATTATAATCATTTTCTTATAACAAATCCTCCTTAACACCTGAAAAGCTCAGCTCCCATAGTGTTATGCTGTCAAAATAAAAAAACAGAGGGATCCTCCTGGAATTGCAGTAGCTATTGTATGTGCTTGAAAATCAGATCAGCATAAGGGCCTAACACACTTTGCTTTCAACTCTGGTAGTGAAAGAGAAAGTTTTTCTAAGCCATTCAAATATGGCTTGACCTATAAACCAGTGGCCTTAGTTCAGTGATTTTAAATCAGTGGGATAGCATGTTAAAATCCTTTCTCTGGGAAAGCATTTCCTGCAGGAGCGAGGTCCAGAGTTCCAGATTATTACCATTACGATGATTAATGTAAGCAGAATTCTTCACGAATACAAGAACACACTGTATGGGAAGGTTTCTCTTTGTTTGTTTGCTTTATTTCTTTTAATGCTTCTGGTATAATGAGTAAACCATGTTCAAGTTTCAAATTTTATAGGCACATGACATGATTATTTTTGGCCAACATCTGTAAGTGTAGCTCAGAAGCCTGTTTTATTATTTCCAGTTATTTAGGTTTCATTCCATGTGGCTTGTGGCAACTTTGGTGTAACATCATTTTGAGGAACATCCTCAGGGTCAAAGCAGAGAAGTGGATGTCTGAGGAAAGTAACAGATTTTGTCAGTGGTGCCTTTTCAGTATTAGTCATGCCTGTTGATTTTACAAACTGACATTCTGAGTTCCATCCTGGGCAATGAGGGCCCTTCGTGGATTAGCTGGTGAGAGGGTATCTCTCCAGTTAATCAAATCCCACCCCAACAGTCTTGAACAGAAGTATTGATAAGATTGCTGATGACTCTGGTACCATATATGGCCACCAGGTCTTTTGCTATAACCTGGGAGAGGTGAGAGTTCTCTGCTTTCCTAAAGTAGCTTTGGTTCAGGCCCATCTTTCCAGCCGAGGGTAATGTGAGCTGGAATTGGTTGCAGAGGCTCTGGCAGCTGGCTTAACCTGTTTATATAAAGACGGAACACAGCCACTGATTAAGAGAGCCACCTCCTACTGGTTGGTTTTGGAGTGGAGCCCAGAATTTTCCATGGAGATAGCTTTTAAAAGTTAGGTCAGCATCTCAATGAGAGATAAGGACACACAAGAAAGCCCTTGTGGGTTTCCCTGTCTTCAGAATCCCCACTGTTCAGCAAGAGTTAGAATAGATATATTTGACCAATAAAATGCCTCTACTGGGTTTATCTCCATGAAAAGATCACTCTTCCTGCAGTGATCCTCTGGACTGAGGATTAAGTGGGTCAGTTTCAGCCAAGCTTAGCATTTATCCACTTATGTATGGCCCTGGCTCTTCAGAGTGGACTGACCAGTGATAAGATCAATTTGGAGTCAAGACATTTTATATGGAGGATATTTTTAAATGGTAAGGGCAATATTTTAATAATGAAAGACTACTGTTTCTAGGTTTAAATCAGGGAATAAGGTTAAAGGGAGCAAATGAGCATGGGAAGGAAGCTGAGTGGGGGAACAAAGACCTGAGGGAAGAATTCTATGGAGATTCAGTGGAGAAACTCTAGGGCCTCAGTGGCCCCATGGATTTCACTACCCTCAGTCATCAAGCATACTGGAAGAAATAGTATTCCTGAAAAACTGAGAAAAATGAGCTTAGGTCTTGGTGTGATTTCTGGATGCAAAGGAACCCTTATCTTGGATTGGATTTTGACTCTACATTTCTATTTATTTAGCAGGCACAGACTATTCCTTAAGTCTTCTGTGTACTTGGAAATAAAGACATGTGTGGTAATGCCAAACCCTCCTTGAATTGGAGTCTTTAGTAGCTGGAATGTGTGCAACTAAAAATGGTGATTGGATGATATTCCTGCCCTCTAGTCTGCAACTTCCAGAGGTTAAAAAAAAGAACATCCCACTTTCAAAAAAAGGGGAAAAAAAGTCCTTTGCATAGATTATTATATAAATAAATCTTTTTAACAAGCACTGCAGTTCTTTTTTTTTTTAAACAAAGTACAAAGAGTTATTGTGTGATTTATGTGAAAAGGTTACATAACTGTACTCTGTTACTTTAAATAGTGTTTTTTATTTAAACTGCCAACTTCTTCATCACCAGCAAAGAAAAAAAAATGCATATTTGCAAAGCACAAAGGTAATTTTCAAGGACTGTAATTAGCTCATGATAACTCTATCTTTTGTGATGTCTTTGCTGTGGAACTAGAAAAGAAATGGATTTTCATTGTTAAATCTAAACTGTGGCACCTGCAATGTGTCAGGGAGGGAGGAATTTTGAAGTATTACACTTGGTCAGGGGAAAATCACTGATGGACTACAGTAACAGATCTTACAATTTTCATTTGGCTTCATCTTTTCTTCTTACAAACATGACAAGTGGAAACCCTGTTCCTGTTCCCCAACTGACCCTTTATTCCCCAAATACTATGTAAAAACCAAACTGAATACATGATGTGGAAGATGGAAACAAGAATGAAATTATAGTAAAAGAAAGTAGGAGAGCAAAAAAAAAAAAAGTCTTTGTGTCTTAAAAATGGATTATAGGACAGAATGTTGGCAAGAAAAAGGAAACAGCATTTGAGGAAGAGGATGCTAATTAATTTAATTCATTCCAGGAAATTGATTACTAAGAAAAATTTTGTTTCCGTGAAAAATTCTACCTTCGGGAGAAGTCAGAGTAGATGTGCAAGCGAAGTGTGTGTGTGTGTGTGTGTGTGTGTGTGTGTGTGTGTGTGTGGTGTCTCCAAATGTACTTCTGTGACTGGTTGAGACGACATTATGGAGGAATCCAAGAGGACAGTCACAAAATTTCCCCCTGGTGAAGAATATATCCAAAGAAAATCTAGGAAGTTTCCTTTTTAGGAAAATAGGCTATTTTAGGTAGCATAACTCCCTGGAGGTCATAACTATACTACGTTCCGGGATTTAAAGGAGAGGTTTCTTCCGAGAAGTAAACCCTACCTTTGCAGCCTGCAAGCTGGGATTCTAGAGCTTGTTTACTTCACGGTGGACTATATAACCACATGAACAACAGGAAAATCCATAGAGCACTTGAAGTCAAGGAATTGCAGTGTGGCAGTCTGAGTGCCGGTGTGTTTTCTGGGGGACTGTGAGAACATTATCACCTGTTTGGTCACCAGGTTAGTTGCCCAGGTGGCAGTTTGGCAAACGACCAGCATGAATAACAACCACCTCTTGCAGTGGACTGTGAAATATTCAGGCAGAGTTTTTCTCAGACATCGTTGATCCTTCTTAGTTCAAACAGTAGATTTCCATTTTAATGGGAATAAAAACAACTGATATGAGGCTGAAAATAAATACTTTCAGAGTTCAGGCAACAGATACCCACTTCGGGCAACTCTGCACAGGAAGAAGGCGATGGATTTTTAAAGAATGCCTTGCAACTTGCAGGGGGAACTGAGATAGTAGCTGGCCATTTCAATATATTACTGACACCCATGTCAGTCAATATGATTTGCAGCTAGAGCTCAATTGTAAATTTTTTTTAAAAAATCAATTAATTTATTTTTGGCTGTGTTGGGTCTTCGTTTCTGTGCGAGGGCTTTCTGCAGTTGTGGCGAGCGGGGGGTTACGCGCGGGCCTCTCCGCGGCCTCTCTTGTTGCGGAGCACAGGCTCCAGACGCACAGGCTCAGTAGTTGTGGCTCACGGGCCCAGTTGCTCCGCGGCATGTGGGATCCTCCCAGATCAGGGCTCGAACCCGTGTCCCCTGCATTGGCAGGCAGACTCTCAACCACTGTGCCGCCAGGGAAGCCCCACAATTGTAAATTTTAAAGCTCAATTGTCTTTAAAAGTTGTGTGGGAATTTGGAGCCTCTATCAGGTAAAATCTATGGCATTTAGGGTCTCATGAAATCTTGTTGTCTGGAAAGGTGTCAGATACCCTGCTTAAAAGATCAAATAAAAGAGGATGGAAAGTTAATTTCCTAGCCAGGAAGAAGGAAGTCAATTAAAAACATACTGGTTGAAGAGTGATCAATTTCCTTCACGCTAGAACCCAAAGGAAGTGTTTTGAAATGTGCATTTAAACTAAGAAGTAGAATACGTATCAAAGGGGAAAAGTTAAACTGTGAAAGGTAAGTCCAAGGTAGCAGCAATGGTTTATACGAGAACAGGTGCAGCCTTTTCTAAGTCCACAGCCACCTTCTCTGGCTTTGACAAGTGGTGGGAAAAATCTGTTCAAAGAGGAGATAGTACTTTCTCCAAGACTTAAAGACTATCTTAGGGTCCTAGCAAAGGTTGATGCGTAATATAAAATCCTCCTTGTGCTCAGAATGAGGATCAGAGTAAAATTAACTCAACTTGTAGACAGAAGGTGGCCAAGATACTATTAACCATTATGCTGAACATGAGATGTTTTTCTTTAAACGTAGAGGAAAAATGCAGAGACAGTCTTTCAAATGAATTGTGTGTCCACCTTTATGCAGGCTGGGTCACTTGGAGAGACAACTATTTATGTCTTCTTCTATGGACTCCATTTAGACCTTAAACAATTAGCCCTCTTTAAGTTTTGTTTTGTTTTTTCCCCAAGTCACCTGCTCTAGAAATTCCAGCATTTTGTATTTTTAGGTGCTGGGGTCAGGGAAAGTACAAAATGATGACATTTTCTGACTTTACAAGCAATTCTTTTTGACTTTAGCAGGACACAACAAAATTTTAAAAGTTGCCATATTCCATTTTAACCCCTTAGGGTCAGAAGCACCAAGTGTCAACACTAGTGTGTTCTTAGCGGTTAACCCCGTTAGAGTGAATCCCATTTAGGAAGACAAGTGCTCCCTGTCATGAAAACCCTCGAGGTCCTACAAGCTTTACAATTAGGCACATTTATTTTCTTGATCTGCTGTGATTCAACTGTAACTGTGAAAGTAAGGCAAAGAGGCTACTTTCTGATTTGATTCCTTTTTTCCCTGACAATTCTAAATCGAGTGTCCTCTGCACAGTTGAGCTTTCTAAAGTATCTTTCTCTTTTAAGGAGAGGAAGTGTGTGTTCTGTTGGAGGACAGAACCTCCTGTCTTCTCAATTACACTCAAATTCAGTCCAAGCCTCTTAGAATAAATCACATATGAAAGGAAAGGAGGATGGCTTGAGAGAAAGAGTGGAAAAACATACTGAATTGCATAAACATTTTAACTTTCAAATAAAGACAGGCCATTTCTCACTTGTGGTCAACCCTTATTTATGAACAGCTGTGTGTCCAGATAAACATTGCCCCTCTTTGCTCGTTCCTCCATCATCAGGGAGGGCTAACCCCTAACGTCCCTCATATAAAGCCTGAGAACCAGCCCTCCTCATTATTCATGCATTCACTCAATACATATTTAGTGAATATCTGCTATGTGCCATGCACTAGACAAGACATTAAGAACATGGTGGTGAAAGAAATAGAACCTGGAAATAGCCCTCCTGGAGCTCACAGTCTAGACTCCAGAGGAAAAAATACCCTTTAATCAAACAATTACATGAACAGATGTAAAATCACGGCTCTGATAAATGCAATGAGGGAAAAGTACATGATGCTACGAGTACAGGAAATAGGAGAAATTGAACCTCATCCAGGGGTTCAAGGAGGATTTTCTTGAGGAAACGATAAAAGCTGAAATGTGAAAGTTGAATAAGCATTAATTCACCCCAGAAGGAAATGAAGAAACTTCCAGCATGTTTGAAAATCTGAGGCGGGATTGATAGAGGGCTGATGTGGCTGGGGCAGCCTGGTGACAGCTGAGACGGGAGAGGAGTCAAAGGAGTCTTGAGGTCAAAGTAGGATTCTTTATCTTAAAAGAACCGGGTTTTATCGCAGTGCTAGGTGGCGGTGAGGAAGAGGGAGGTCATAGCCGTTTGATAGGCGGTACTAAAGGGGAAAAGCATGTCCCCTCTCATTCCTTTTTTCCTACCGCTGTACCTTTTTTTTTTTTTTTTTTGCGGTACGCGGGCCTCTCACTGTTGTGGCCTCTCCCGTTGTGGAGCACAGGCTCCGGACGCGCAGGCTCAGCGGCCATGGCTCACGGGCCCAGCCGCTCCGCGGCACGTGGGATCTTCCCAGACCGGGGCAGGAACCCGCGTCCCCTGCATCGGCAGGCGGACTCTCAACTACTGCGCCACCAGGGAATCCCTGCACCTTTTCCTTAGCATCTTCCAGATGCCCTGTTTCTGCTTCTCACCACCCTCTCACCCCACTCCTTACTTGAGAGCTCCTGCCACCTCTTCACTCTGGGTCTCTGCTTCTCCCCATCTTGGTTGTTACCCTACTGGGCCTTTTGCCTTCTTGGCCTAAGGCCACAAAACCCCCAGGGAGTTAAGGCAGGCAGGGACACTCCAGATTAGAACTTTGAATGTACTTCCCCACAGAAGCAGTGACACATACAGTCCTAAGAGTTTATGTCACCTACGGGACGGATGACATTGGTTTTGGAAGGCTGCTCTCAGAGCCTCACATCATGGGGCACCGTTTCCATGGGAAAGATTATTTTAACCAACAACTTACAAGTAAACTCCTGAAGTTGAATGCATTTTCTCCTTAGGGACTGCCTGAATATAAAGAAGTTTTTGTGTAGTAGGTACCTTGGTGATATCTGCCCCCACTTTCTTGTTTTTTTATCTTTGCATATTGAACTCAATCAAGTATTGAATTAATGAACAACTGGCTAGAGAATTCTTTAGCCCCAGTGATAGGCTGCTTTGTTACAACTCTGGCGAGGAGCTGGATAGATCAATGATTTAAATGCTCATTTTGTTAAAGTAACCAGATTTGAAAAAAATTTTAAATCCAAGTGCTGAATGGATACTTAATCTTTGTGGGCAATTAACTGTTTTGCAGTTACCAAATAGGCAAATGCTTATGTTTGTCTTATGGCTATTCTTCCTGTCCATATTTCACATTTATCACTTGTCATTTTAGCTAGGCTCTCACTTTTTTTTATCCAATGAGGGATTCTTTTTAAAGCTCCATTCTCCACCTTCCCACATTGGGAATAGACAGGGATATTCCTGGGTGGATTATTTATTCAATAAGTATTGTTGTGTTATATGCTAAACACTCAAGGCCCTGTGCTATGATAGGGAAGACGGATACAATCCCTGTTCTTATGGGTCATACAGTCTACAGCAGTGCTGTCCAGTAGAACTTTCTATGATGGTGGAAAAGTTTTATGTCTACGCTGTCTAATATAGCAGCAACTAGCCACGTGTGGCTAGTGAGCTCTTAAAGATGTGGCCAGTGTAACTGAAGATATCAATTGTCAGTTTGATTTCATTTTAATTAATTGAACTTGAAATCAAAATAGTCACATGTAGCAACTGTATTGGATAGTACAGGTCTAGAGGTGCAGAGAGATGGGCCTAGTAAGATATCAAGAAGGCAAATAGGTGGAGCCTGGGAAAATAATGAACGGCTTACCATTGTAGAACTGAAAAAAGAAGTGAGTGAGTTCCAGATAATTGCCATTGTAAATAGGAGAAATGTGGGTTGGATGACATTCACACAGTCTTCCAGGGAAATAAGTTAAAAAGTCTTAATAAAGCTAAAATCCACTAAAAAAGATATCTGACCACTCACTGGCTCTTCTGTGCGCCTACCTACTGCCTTCCCCTTAAAAGCGATCCCATGAGGATTTCTAATACCAAATGCACAAGCACTCGAGCTTTTTGGAAGTCATAGGAGACCCTTACACTATCACTGTGCTAGAAACTATTACTTAACCGAGCTGCATAACAGGAAAGAAGTTGAGCTTTTAAGGATAAATGGGTCATGCAGTGATTTAAATCACCGTTGAAAAAAAACCCCAGCATAAAATGTTATGTTCTGGAAGACTATCACCCATTTTAGAAATCAGTTCAGAGAAACTCTTTGGCCAGAACAGTTTGTATCAGACAGAGTTGTTTAAAAGTTGTATGTTGTGTAAGTGGTAGCAACAGGCTTCAGAGATGTTCTGCAGTTGAAATACCTGGCTTGCAGCTGCTAATCAAAGAAGGAATTAGGAAAAGGAGGGAAAACTCTCCCCCATAGTCTGAAAAGAACAAGGCCAGGAGAAAGCTTTCGTGGATTGGAAATGGTTGTGGGTGTGGCAGTTGTGTGGTGTTAGCCTTAAGAAATAGAGGGACGCTGCAAATGTCAGCAGTCAGCTCTGCTTCCTTCACGTAGGGAGAGGCAGCTCCAGACAGAGCAGGGCCCTGCAGCTAGGGCACGGGGGCCGCCGGAAAGGAAATGAAAGCTGTGTATTTAGTTGTTTCTAGAAAGCTAATAAGGGAAAAGAGAGAGGTTGCACCTGGGGTTAGGCCTAGGTGGAGTCTGGCTTTAAGTCAGTGGATACAGCATGGATTAAAAAAGCAGCCTAATCAAGTCTGGGGGAAGACTAAGGTTAGAATAGATGGTGATGAATAGACACAAATTTCTGAGGAAAGTACTTATGAAAAATTTAACTGTATGCTATTTAAGAGTTGTTCAAAACGTACTTTCCCTGAAATAATGAGATATATATTTTAAGTTTCACTGACTTTGGCCCATTTGTGTCTATAGTAGAAATCTCAGTCAAAGAAACACATCATCTTCTTGCCTTCCACCACCTGGTGACAGTCTACTTCAAATATATTTCCCTGAGACATTTTTTTTCACCGCTCAATCAGTCTTCTTATCTCTAGAATAAGGGCAATAACATCTATCTCTGCCCGCTTCACAAAAGTGACAATTCAACAAGATAGCAAGTGCAAAAGACTTGGGAAACTCTAGAACATACGCAAATAATAAGCAATTTCATTTATTATTTGAATGGCAAATGGTTGCCTTGAAAGTTAAATCTGTATGCTTAAACAGAGAGAGCAATTACAACAAACGTTGAGATGTGATTTACTGTCCCTACTGGCGAGGTGACGGGAAGTGGGCAAAGGAGGAAACCAGAGCATGTGTGTCCTCAGGGGTGCAAGTTTGCTCAGTAGCTGGATTTCTAAGTATTTCAGGCCCTGGGCCTATAATAGGAAAGGCTGGAATAGGAACATTAAATAAAGCCCCATTATTTTCTGTCCCATTATAATAGAAATCTAAAATATGTATGTGTTTTTAATTATAGTGCAACCTTCTTTGTGTGCATCTTGTTAGTTCCAGACACATGTATCATTTCTTGTCTGTTCACTAAGTACCTCTAACCACCTAGAAAGTTAGCTAACAAAAATTATCCCTGCTCTCTGAGTCATAAGATGAGAGCCAGGCTGGCCTCTGGCTATAAGCCTTTGAATCATTTATTTACCTTTCTAGGGAACAGTATTCTCAGCTTTAGAATAGTGTCTATCTGAGGTCTTGGATTTGAGGATCTTGAGATTAAGGGCACAGAAAGAGCTTACGTGAAGAGGGTTTACTCAAACTGGAATTGGAACTGGGCTGGATTCATCAGCTCTGTTTCAGATTATTCCTCTTCCTCTTAGTCATTGTAGGTTTCAGGGAAGAAGGCAAAACCACGGAAGGCACTTAAAAGAAGAAGTCCTGTAGAACCCCAGTGAGCATCATATGCCTTTAAGGGGCTCTGGACCCAGGGATCTCAAAGGAAATTTGCCTGAATGGAGAGGAACAAACTCACATTTATTTTATTTTATTTTTTTAATTTTTTTATTTTTGCGGTACTAGGGCCTCTCCCGCTGCGGAGCACAGGCTCCAGATGCGCAGGCTCAGAGGCCATGGCTCACGGGCCCAGCCGATCCGCGGCATGTGGGATCTTCCTGGACCGGGGCACGAACCTGTGTCCCCTGCATCGGCAGGCGGACTCTCAACCGCTGCGCCACCAGGGAAGCCCAAACTCACATTTATTAAGTGCCAACAATGTGCAGGAACTCTACCAGTCCCTTTATATGTTATCATTTTGTCTAATTAACAGGGATTAGGAAGAGTTGAACAATGTCTTTGTTGATTCAGTGTGGCTGTAAATTGCCAGTGAATCCAGTTTCCCATTGGCTTTCACATTGCGTTAGACCATGCCTATTGTGGTGGCTGCCCCGGTGATCTCTCCTGGAAGTTTCACTTTCCACATGCTCAATTTCATAGCAAATCTGTGTCATCTCAGTCATAATCAGGCTTACTTGAAGGGATGTTGTCAGTTTTGTTCCAAATACATATTTTCTCCCTAAATATGTTGGAATTAAGATAGTGTCATTGTTTCCAGAACCAAATCCAAGTTGGCCACATTTGTGTTTTAAGTCTTCAGATCCCAGTTTCTTAATTCCATACGTTGGATCCTTGCTGTTTGAGTTTCCATAGGGAGGGAGGCTCAGGGCCTAGGGCAGAAATAGGAGCCCAGTAAGCAGTTAGGCTGGGCCCATGTATCCACCAAAATCCAAAGCAACACGGCGGCTGTCCTTGTGGGCTATTTTTGTTTTTTCAGAGTCACTAGAGTACTTGATTGTTTTTTACTATTTCAGCTGCTCTCTCTATGAGGACAGGTTCTCCTCAACCACAGAAGCCCTTTTCAAACATTACTGAGAAGACTGATAAGAAGAAAATGCGTCCACTGGTGGGTTCTCAGAAAGAAAGCATTCGATTTAACTACAGGGCAATACTGCTCTGATTACCACAAGCCCAGCTGACAGCAAGGTTGCCAGGCAGCACTGGCTCTGCCAAGAGTGGTGGTGAAACGAAGCAACCATATGGTTTGTATTACCATTTTTCAGCTTTTTAAGGTTTAGAGAGGAGGATGTCACCAGTGATGATAATTCATTTTGGAATGAATACATTTTCAATGCAGTGTTTGGTAACTGCTGATTTGTTTTAAATTTTTAAGTCCATAGTCATGTTTTACAATGTGGACAAGATAAAGCACAGGATATGTCAAGATCCCACTCTATGCAAATAACAAAGTCTCTGGCCAAATCCTCTTTCAAAATAAAAAAAGAAAGAGAGAGAGAGAGAGGGAGGGAGGGAGGGAGGGATGGAGGGGGAGAGAGAGAGAGAGAAAGAGAGAGAGAGAGAGAGAAAGAAAGAAAGAAAGAAAGAAAGAAAGAAAAGAAAGAGGTCTCTCCAGCATTTCTAAGCTGCTACTTACAGCCTTTATAAAGATAGTACAGGAAAAAGAAACCAAAGCCAAACAATGAGCTAAATTCTGCCTTCCGTTCACTTACACCATCTTCTTCAAAGTCAGAGTTGATTTTTTTTTTTAAATGTCTCATGTCAGAACTTGCCACAAACTAATCAATTTGTGTAAGCTTACATTAAACCATAAAATGCAACTATTTTAATTTGTCACTTAGGATCTAAATCTTTTAGTTTAAAAGGAGAGAGAGCGATCTGGGGTTATTCACACTTTGAATTCTCCTGGGTATTCTTTGAAATATTCTTCTCAGAAAGTCTGAAACACTAAGTTGGAACAAATGGTTCAATTCATAGACAAATTTGCAAAGTCATAGGTTTGCTTGCATTGAGTTTAGTGAAATACCTTATGAACTAAGTCCTTCCTTGATGAAGCACATCCCCTGCCCTATCGGTGGAGAACATCCAGGTCCACATAGCATTGCTGCAAGTCTTTTCCCTTAAAGAAATACATTTTTTTAAAAACTCAGATTTTTCAAAATCATTTTAGCAGAATTCAGGTGCCTTTAGAATGCTCTTACCTTCTTATAACATTTAAGAATTATGAGAAGCCCACTAAAACATGGTACTCCTGGAAGCAAGACCTTCCTGTCAGAGGTTATAAAGCAGCAGAAACCAGAAAGAATCTATAGCTGGTGCAGTCATACATTTCTGCAAAGACTTTCCAACAAAGAAAAAATATAACTTGTCAGTCATGATGCCTTGGCCTAAAAGAAATGCAGTTTTGCTTAAAGAGACACTGTCAAACATAGTCATTTGGCCTCCAAAATTATGCTTTGCAAAATACTAAATTAGTTTTGTCAAAACATAACCTTGGTTCTCAAAACATTGTCAGAACTTTCAGAGTTCAATAAAAGAAGGCAGCATTTATGGTTTCAGTGGACATTGTCCTCTGTATTTATTCTACATAGCATCCATCAAGCCGCCCATCTGTCTGTCTGTCCACCCATTCATGCAACAAGCATTATTGAATACTTATTACATGCCAGGCACTGTGCTGGACCCTGGACATGAGGATGAAAAGACACATCCATATCCTCAAGGCAAGTTAGTCCTAGTGAGGAGACAGACATGAATAAATAACTTTGTTATAGTCAAATAAAATAAACACCATGATAGAAAGGCAGAGCAGACGGGAAGGAGGGGCTGTAATGTTGTATGAATTCAGGAAACTCTGGGAGCTAAGCCGAAGACAGACGATTCTTTTCAGACACCCATTACTCTCCGTGGAAGACCTAGCATCTGAAATCACCTTATTTCTTCTCATAAGATACACCACTGATGACATGATCACAGGGGACACGCCACCATAGGTATACACATATGGTGTTCCAACCCAGATTTCTAAGAAGAGGGAGCTTTCCTGGAGAGGGTGAAGGTAACAAAGGAGGAAATTTGGCAATTGTTGATTGCAGGGTTGTCTCCACTAGCTGTATCCACATATTTTTCTCCCCTTTCAAGGAGACATAAGAGGATGCAAACAAGTGAGAATGACCTTATTGTATGGATAATCTAAATCGGATCTAATTTACTTAAAAACAAATATTTTGCTGGGCAAAAGCTTTTAAGTTTCATTAGGTCCCACTTGTTTATTTTTCTTTTTATTTCCATTTCTGTAGGAGGTGGGTCAAAAAGCATCTTGCTGTGATTGATGTCATAGAGCATTCTGCCTATATTTTCCTCTGAGAGTTTGATAGTGTCTGGCCTTACATTTAGGTCTTTAATCCATTTTGAGTTTATTTTTGTGTGTTGGTGTTAGGGAGTGCTCTAATTTCATACTTTTACATGTACCCGTCCAGTTTTCCCAGCACCACTTATTGAAGAGGCTGTCTTTTCTCCACTGTATATTCTTGCCTCCTTTATCAAAGATAAGGTTACCATACGTGCGTGGGTTTATCTCTGGTCTTTCTATCCTGTTCCATTGATCTATATTTCTGTTTTTGTGCCAGTACCATACTGTCTTGATTACTGTAGCTTTGTAGTATCGTCTGAAGTCAGGGAGCCTGATTCCTCCAGCTCCATGCTAACACATATATATATATGGGATCTAAGAAAAAAAACAAAAGAAAAAAAAAGGTCATGAAGTACCTAGGGGTAAGATGGGAATAAAGACACAGACCTACTAGAGCTTGGACTTGAGGATATGGGGAGGGGGAAGGGTAAGCTGTGACAAAGTGAGAGAATGGCATGGACATATATACACTACCAAATGTAAAATAGATAGCTAGTGGGAAGCAGCTGCATAGCACAGGGAGATCAGCTAGGTGGTTTGTGACCACCTAGAGGGGTGGGATAGGGAGGGTGGGAGGGAGGGAGACGCAAGAGGGAAGAGATATGGGAACATATGTATATGTATAACTGATTCACTTTGTTATAAAGCAGAAACTAACACACCATTGTAAAGCAATTATACTCCAATAAAGATGTTTAAAAAAATGGGAAAAAAAGCTAATATTGTGAAAACTCTTATACTTAGTTACAACTTATGCATGACCGATTTCAAATAGATTGTGACTCTTGGGTCGTTTCATTGCAGTTGACAATGACTTGTTCCGAACGCTTGCCGAAGACATTCTCAAAGGGTTTACATTCTTCAAAGGTTAGATAGTTTTTTAATGCATCACTTCAGAAACAATCATAGAAAATAAATTTGATTTTATAATTTCATTTTTGATGGCTCTATGTGTCATCAGCCACATAAACGGTGACAACCAGAACTGCCCTCCTACTTTCCCAACGTTAAGAATGAGAAAGTATGGTTGGGCTCAGCATTTATTTATGGCTGGGAAAGTGCCTTCTCTGCCACACAGCACTTTAGTAAAGCCCCAAAGGGAAACTCAGAAAGCAAACCTGATGGTCCTAGGGCAGTTCTTCGGAATGCCTTTGAGTTCCAACAGAACATGTCAACAGGGTGTAGCTGAGTAATTTATCCATTAGGCCAGGGCCAGTGGTGGTTGAGGTGGGATATTGCTTATTCTGGAATCTGTAAGCCTAGCACAACCCACTCGATTACAATCAACTGAGGGGACAGTTTGCTAATCTTTTTCAGTCACTAAGACTGCAAATTACAAATCCTAGATCAGTGATACCTTCGTCCACTCCTTTTAGTCACTGCGATTCCACTGATATTTCTGCTAAACAGATAAACTGTACTAAAGCTGTCAAGAGGCTTAACGGTTTACTAAATTAAAGGCAGGGAATGAATTTATTGTGAATGTCTTCAAATGTGATTCTTTAAATCTACTTGCCGTCTATCTCAGACTTTTCACTGAATGTTGGAGGTAGGCTCTAGTCCTCTTGACACAAAGTCATCAGGGGGCACGTAGCGGCTCCGCCCACGACCACACTCAGAGCTGAGAAAGTAGCCCCAAGTATTTTGGAGCCCATGTGTGTCCCTAATGCATGCCGCAATACTTTTCTTGGCTACTTTATATGGAGAAGTCCATAATCAGTGCCTATTCATTTAACTTAAACATATTTTTCAAGTTAAGAAAATAACTAACAAACTGAATCTTCTTGGCTATTTAAGTGCATATACCTATGAGTGTTCGTCGACCAACGGACAGTGAATGCTTACCAACCATTATTGCCCCAGTGGAGCCCAGTGAACACATTTGGACACACGATGCTACACCTTGTCCCCCTATTCCTTAGCTCATTCACCTCAGATGGGCATCCCCACATGGAATCCAGCTCTGCCTTGGGCACTTCTGATTTGACTCTGCAGCTTGAAAGCTGTGTCCCTTTCTTGTTTCTTAGCTCAGATGCCTTTGGGTTAGCAGTGCTGCCAAGCATCGATCTGAATTAGCCACATGGCCCTCTGCTCTGTCCTCACCCCTCCTCCAGCCCTAGATTTACTCCAGGCTCTTACCTGGCCTTTCTTTTGTGTTGGGGTTTGCCCCCGCTTGCCAGTTCATTTCCTCTACCTTTACTTCTCTTGCCTTCCCACACAATGGGATTTACTGCTGACAATAAGCACCTCAGTGTGAATTATTTTATTTGACCCTTTGTTGACTGCTAATACAGACAAACAGGGAAAACTGAGATAAGGGTTTGGGAAACTTTTAAGGTGCAGAAGGGAGAAGGGGGAAGGTAACTTCTGAAGGAGAGGTGGAAAGGCAGAGGCAGCAGAACTTGTGGAGATAAAAGGTAAATTTGACAATCTATCTTTAAATGATTCGTGCAGCTTTCCAGTTATGGTCACTCTGAACCTGCCAGTTTTTGCCTTGTACTATTGTTGTTCCTATGCACATCAGTGTTCGTTTATCTATTCATTCAACCAATTCTCCTTGATCATCAACTCTGGGCCAGTCATATAATAGGTACTAGGGCTATACTGGTGAGCAAACTGAACTCTCATAAAGTCTGGTGGAAGAGAGACATGAATCAAATTATCACATGACAAATATGTACATGAGTTGAGGGAGATATATGATACACAGAGAGGTTATAATTGGGGAATTTGACCAGGTCAGGAAAAGTACACCTGGGGAAGTAACAAGGTTGCTGAGATTTAGTGGAAATATAGGACATAACTCAGTGAATATAGAAAGAAATACTTTCACTGGAAAAAAGATTATGAACAAAAGCCCTGTGGTGGAAAGGAGCATGGTGTGTTCAAAGAACTGAAAGAAGGCCTGAATGTCCAGGAGGCAAACAGTGGTGTGGTATGTTACAGATGGGGCTGGAAAGCTGGGAAGCGGCCCTTATAAGCATGTTAAGCATTTTGTTCTTTGTTCTAAGAGCAATGGAAAGTTATCAAATTGCTACAAAATTAGTGGCTTAAAAAATAATAACCTTGGTGCTTCCCTGGTGGTGCAGTGGTTAAGAATCCGCCTGCCAATGCAGGGGACATGGGTTTGAGCCCTGGTCCGGGAAGATCCCACATGCCGCGGAACAACTAAGCCCGTGCACCGCAACTACTGACCCTGCGCTCTAGAGCCCATGAAGCACAACTACTGAGCCCATGTGCCACAACTACTGAAACCCATGCACCTAGAGCCTGTGCTCCGCAACAAGAGAAGCCACCGCAATAAGAAGCCTGCGCACTGCAACAAAAGAGTAACCCCCACTCGCTGCAACTAGAGAAAGCCCGCGCACAGCAGCAAAGACCCAACATAGCCAAAAAATTAAAAAAAAAAAAAAATAACCTCTTCGTATTTCACAGTGTCAGTGCATCAGGAATCAGGAGAGCTTAGCTGGGCAGTTCTGGCTGGACTTCTCTCATGAAGGTGCAGTCAAGATGTCAGCCAAAGCTTTGCTGTTATCTGGAGTCTTGGCTGGAGCTGAGGGGCAGTTTCCAAAGTGGCTCACCTACATAGCTGGCAAAGTGGTCCTGGCTGTTGGTGATATATCTCAGTTCCTGTTCATGTCTACGTCTACACAGGACTGCTTAAGTATTCATGTGTCATGGCAGCTGTCTTTCCCCAGAGCAAGTGATGAGAGAGAGAGAGAGAGAGAGAGAGAGCAACCTAGCCTCAGAAGTCACACAGCACTTCTGTCTCATTTTTTTGTTAGAAGTAAGTCACTAATTCCTATGAATATTCAAAGGGAGGGGAATTAGTCTCCACCTTTTGGAAGGAATAGCATCAAAGAATTTGGGACATATTTTAAAACCATCAAACCACTGAAGGGTGTTAAGCAGGAATGGTAACATAATCAGATTTGCTTTTCAAAAATGTTATTCTGAATGGGAAACACCTTAAATAGGGCCAGTGTCAGTTAATAGATCTTAGAGGGATCCAGGTGTGAATTGCTAGTATGGTGGAGTAGGGTGCTGGTGAAGATGAAGAGAAATGAAAGGGTCAAGATACATTTAGAAGGTAAAATGTGTCTTAAGAGATCAGTGGGACTTGGCAGTTGAAGGAGAGTGGGTATTACAGATTCCTATGGGAGGAGTATAATTCCCTGTCCCATTGATGCTAGGCTAGGCCATGTGATTCGCATTGGCCAATGAGGTGTCAGCAGGTGTGACAGTAGCAGGTGCTTGAAATGTGTGGTGTGGCTTTCCGTTTGTGCTCTTTCCTTTGGCTTTGAAAAGGACATGCTTTAGATAGCAACTGGTTCATGGAGGGATTAGCAGACCTGCACCCAATCCAAAGTTTGAGGCCAAGCCCAGTTGAGCCTGGCCTATATCAACTGAGCCTGATTTACAGATACATGAGCAAGAAAAAAAGTGCTTATTTTTATAAGTCACTAAAATGTCAAGATTTTTAGTTGTTGTTATGCAGCGTTGTTTTGGTAATAGCTGACTGATACAAGGGCCTAGGATCTAATAGTAAAGAACGCTATTCTTTAAAGTCCTTATCGGACCACCTGTGTTTTAAGAGTAGTATTTATGTCTGATACGTGATTATATTAGCAAAACCTAGCATAAAGTCTTGGTCAAATATCTGGTGACTGCGTGCCTGGATCATAATCTAATTTAAGAATGGCTGTTTATCTGTCACAAATGTCTATGTCACGCACATATGATCTTATAATAACTCTTCCAAGGAGTGTTTCCTCAGATAACAAGAGGGTCCATCAATCTGATCAAGAATTGCATCCTAAAAAAAAAAAAAAAAAAGAATTGCATCCTTTCCTTTTCTCTGAGTACATTTTTATGACATGTTGTAAAGAAATGCTTGAGAAAATGCTTAAGAAAATGGACTCTATGTACATACTGTGTTAATATTTTAGACTATAGTTTATTGTTGTTGTTAAAGCAGATTTCAAGAGAACAAATTTTAAAATAAAAAAAGAAGTTATTAGTGGCAATAAACAGGCCTGTAAATAGTGTGCCAGTGGAGTGACAGCAGTCAAAGTGGCTCTTTGGCTACTAACGTTTTCATAAAAGCTTTGATTAGTTATGGGGTAATTGCGAGAGATGATGAGTTAGACTCAAAGAAAGAAAAATAATTTCTCCAGTTTAGCAGCTGTGGAATCTTTTGGTAATTGCTGTAATATTCCTCGTCAGTAAACTTAAAGCTTGCTCTTTTATGTCACTGTAGAATGCTTGATCTAAAATATATATTTTAACTTTATCTTATTTATAACTTTCTTCTTCAATGTAACTCTAAATTATAGTTGAGAAAAACAACACTTGGATTTACATTTTACTTCTGTTAAAAAGATAGAAGAACTCTATAGGAAAAGCCCCAAAGAAGCTACATTTAAAATATTTGATGCTGACGGCTTGGGTTATTAAAGTGTGATTCCCCTCCACCCACAGGTACCCATCTTAAATGTCCATAAAAATTGTGTGCCTGTGTGCACACAGGACAAGTGTAGTTGTTCAGTGTTTACGGGGACATGTGAAATTATACCTTGCCTAGTTTGATCCCGGTGTGGAATTTTAAAATATAAACATGATCAAAAAGAAGAGTGGCTTCAAAAAATGAGAAACAACAACATTCCATTCTCCCAGAACATTTTTCAGTCTCGCAGTCAGACAGCGGCCCCCCACTCCCTTCTCCCAGCAGTCACTATAAACAACATCCCATTCCCCACACCAACCCCCGCCTGAAAGTAAAGGGCACCATCAATTCTGAGAAAGAAATTGCCAAAATAACAAAACTTATTGGAGTGAATAATTCCTCACAGAAACTGCCAATCAGCTACAGACACAAATCTGCCTTCCTTATCCCTCACCCCTCCCCCCAGCTAGGGAAAACAACCTAAACCCTCGGGAGAAGCTTTTCAGCCAAACCTTTCAGCCAAAGGATAAAACAAACGACGCTGCCATCTTGGAATATTTTGTTTGTACTGCCCTTCCGCCTTCTTTATTACACAGCTCTGTGTGTGTGTGTGTGTGTGTGTGTGTGTGTGTGTGTGTGTGTGTTGTGTTGTTTTGCATTTTCATTTTGCTCAGCGTTCAAAAAAGTTATTATTTTAACTGAAAATATCCCACGAACATGCTTAAAAAAGCAAACAGCACAGAAATGAACAAAATAAAAATTAAAAGACTCCCTCTCCACATTCCCCACCCCTTTTCCCAGTTGACTTGAACTTCCAAGCAGTAGAAGTTCGGTGAGGGGAGGATGGTGTATGTGCATGTGTGAAGGGCAGGGGGTGGGATGTGGGAGGGAGAGTCTTGATATCGTCCTATTTTTAACTGAAGAAAAAATATATATGTCACACGCATACACACTCCTCCCTTCATCTCCCCTCCACCAAAAAAAAAAACCAAAAAAACAAACTCCAAACAAATGAAAAACCCAAACCTCTGCTGTTTAGAACTCTAAGAGAATTGCTGGTTAAAGGTCTTTCAGATTAAGCTCATTCCAAAGACATTTCCAGTATAACCCAACAATGAGAAACACCAGCCAGCCACAGCCCTGCCACTTCTGATTTAGTGCAATTTGATGATGATTAACTCAAAGAGAAGATGGAGATGGGTTCATGGAATGGGAAAACAAACAACTGCAAATTCCCCTCCATTTATTTATATTTAAACTGTCTTATTTTTATCTGTTATTTTACATGATAAAGTCATGTGCATTTAGGATGATTTTCTTGGTAGGGAAAATTCTCTTAGGTCTTGCATTTTCTTCTTAATTATAAAGGGTTCTAGAATGTTTTCTAAGAACAGGACTTCTTCCTCATAGAGTTATTTTTCCCAGAATATTAAGAGGGTCTCTACTAGGTAAGCAATGATGTCAGTGAAAATGTTTCAGTACTCTCCTCTTGCATCCAAGTTGGCTTAATATCCTTTAGTTCTACTACTTGACTGTTTTTAAAATAGATTGAAAAATTTGCTCACCAAAAGAACAATGATTAACTAAATCTGTAAAGTGCCATTTTACTTGCTATCAATAGCTTAAGAGAAAATCTAAATCCGTGACTAACCACCTGGGAGTTTACTACTTGCTTAGAGGAGCCTTTTAGACCAAAGTGTTATTATGAAATTTTTAGTGTTTTTTCTTCCTTCCCCATGTCATACTACATTAAACAAACAAACAAAAACTTACTCTATTAATGATGAAGAAATATATTTCCAGGCTTTATTTTCTTTTTAACTACATGCTTGAGTTTCTGTAGTCAGTTTCTCTTCTGAGTATCTATTCCTGGATTTGCTGTGAGACAGAGTAGAGTGTTGGTTAGGAGCGAGGGCCCCGGGAACAGCCCACCCTGACTCAAGACCTTACTAGCCATAAGGCTTAGATCAATTTTCCTAATCTCTCTATACCACAGTTTTCTCAACTGTAAAATGGGGGTAACATTTACAATTTTAATATGAACTTGATAGGGTTGTTGTAAAATTGAAAGAGTAAAAGTAAGTGAAGCCCTTAATATAGTTTTATCCCACAACAAGCCTCAATGAGGGAGAGTTTAAAAAATAAGATACAAAACAAAAAACTTTAAACTTTGCCAAAGTCAAAAAAGAAAAAGAAAAAGAAAAAAAAAATTGCCCAACTATGTGATGTTGGATAAATAAAGCTTAAATTATTTCTGCAGATCATCCTATGTCTCAAATTCTATGATGTGGAATATGAAAGTGTGCATTACCTCAGTCTGTTCTGACAGCCAGGAAGTAACTGAAGATGTGGGGATGCCCATGGCAGCATGGCAGTATGCTGGTCTAAGAATGTGAAAGAAAAGGTCAAGAGAAGTTATGTAGATCATAGAGAGATTATACTGAATGGCCTAGGGAAAAATACATATTCACTATTGTATTACTGATAGGATGGCACCTAGAAAATGACTAGTATTTCCACACTGGAGCTTACACATTGCTGCATATAGAGATAAGAGATAGAATTCATGACCAAAGAGATTACTAACTACTTATTGATCTGCAAAACTGTAAAACTCCAATGACCAAGTGTACATATCAATGTTATAGACTATATCCATATCAGTTCCATATTATGTGAATTTTGTCTAGATTGGGACATTCATTCATTCCATAGAGGGTCAATGTATATCTCTTTATTTGCTATGAGCCAAGCCTAGTAGCCCAACTCTCAAGGCCATTGAGGTCAACTGATAATTCTAATAGAGTACTTTGGGGTATTATGGGGGCCGTTGAGGGACATCTACCACTCTCGGTGGGGTGGTGGTGGTGGCTGGTACCACAGCTAGGACATGACATATGAGATAATTCTAAAAAGAGGAGTAAGGGTCAATAGAGAGAAAAAGGGGAGAGGAGAGAGGTAGTGGAGAGGACAAGATGAGCAAAGATGCAGAGGTGATTGATTGGTTGGTAGCTGGAGATGAATCTAAGGTCAAAGGAGGGTTTTTCAGTGAATGTGAAGAATGGAGGAATATATGCAGGTTGAAGAAAGAAAGTCAGAATAGAGAGAAAAATTACAGGTAGAAGAAAATGGGGGCAAGTTCTCAGGGGAGATGATGGTGGCCTTTATTTTTTTATTTAAAAAAATTTTTTTAATTGAAGTATAGTTGATTTATAATGTTGTATTAGTTTCCGGTATACAACAAAGTGATTCATATATACATATATGTGTATATTTATATTATTTTTCATATTCTTTCCTATTGTAGTTTACTACAAGATGTTGACTATAGTTCCCGGTGATCTACAGTAGGTCCCTGTTCTTTATCTATTTTGTATATAGTCATTTGTATCATGGGGACGTTAACTGAAGGAAGAACACGCCACACTCTGGGGCTAGAGGAAAGGTCAGATGTGGGGACAGACTCTGATAAATAATATCGTTTCACTGTTTAGAAAATGGATTTTTCTTTGAACACAAGGGTAAACAAGTATTTGTTTACTTAGAATTTTCCTGAATGCAAAAGAAGTAGTGATAAAAGAAAATAGGGAAATGAATTTTATAGTTAAATACTGGTTAATTCTCTATTTGGACAATATTAACTTCAAATTAGTTTTCCTATTTCATCCATCTTGCAGAAAGATTTGTGTGTCAGTGGGCAGAAAACATTTTACATTTTTTACAAAATTCTAGGTGGTTCAAAAACTATACACAAGGCAGGGGCATTCTTTGTATTATCAAATATTTGATTTCCTGTGAGGTTAACATTTTTCATATTTTTATTTCCCTCTTTTATGAATTGTCAGTTTTGTCATCTGAAAGAAGGCTTTTAATGAAACACCTTCAAGCTAAAAAATAAAAAGTCTAGGATCAAGAGAATTCAAGATGCTCTGATCTAGGGTGGATGAAATGGGGAAGCAGGAAAAAATAACCAAGACAGAAAAAGATGTATGGAAATATAGACTCTCATATATGAAAGGGATTGCAGTTGTTCCTGGTCTAGTCAATATCAAATGAATTAATCTGATGTGCAATTTCCCTTTGGAGTACTTATCTAGCATTGGTTTGATCACTTCTAGAGACAGGAAGCTGTTTCCTTTAGAAGCTGTTCATTCCATTTTGAGTAAACTCTGATCCCCCCAAGTTGTGAAGGGGTCAAAATTATTAATATACAATACGAATAGCTAGTATTTATAGAGGGCTTCTTATGTGCCAGGTATAGTTCTAAATGTCTTACATGTATTAAAATCATTTAATGCTCAGAGTCATCTTAGGAAGTGGTTATCATTATCTTCATTTTACAGAGAGGCTAGATAAATTTTTCAATGTCACACAATTAGTAAGTAATAGAGCAGGACATAGGACCTCTAAATTCTAGCTCTGGAGCCCAGGCTCTTAACCATATCAGTGTTCTTCCTTTCACTGCACGAATGTTCTAAGGTTTTCCTCTCCCCTTGGTCGGTCAAGAAGATTCAAGTGTTGCCCACTCAGTTTGTTCCCCTTCTTTGACCTACATGGACAGATTTGCTGTTGCCAGACTATTTGTTTAGACTTTTGTGATGCAGAATTGGGAAGAGTAAGGAAAAGAATAAAAAGCAGATGGGCTAGGGGAAGACATCTGGGAAATGTGGTAAAAAAACAACATAATATGATAAAAGTGTTGGAGGGAAAATGGAAATTTGAAGAATTTTTAAAAGTTTTAAAAGTTTTATACTTTTATAGTTTACATTTAGATCTATAATTAAGTTTGAATTAATTTTCATATATGCCTTTAGGTAAGATGCAAGTTCATAAATTTTGAATATGGTTATTCAACTATTCCAGCCCAATTTGTTGAAAGAACATCCTTTTATTACTGAATCGCCTTTGCAACTTGCTTAAAAATCAATTATATATATATATATATATATTTCTTTATTCTATTTCACTGATTTCTTGGTCTGCCTTTTTTTCTTTTCTTTGCGGTACGCGGGCCTCTCACTGTTGTGGCCTCTCCCGTTGCGGAGCTCAGGCTCCGGACGCGCAGGCTCAGCGGCCATGGCTCACGGGCCCAGCCGCTCTGCGGCATGTGGGATCTTCCCAGACCGGGGCACGAACCCGTGTCCCCTGTCCCCCCATCGGCAGGTGGATTCTCAACCACTGTGCCACCAGGGAAGCCCTTTTTTTTTTGATCTGTCTTTTCATATCATCTTGATTACTGTAGTTTTATAATGTCTTTAAATCAGGTAGAATTAGTTTTCCAACTTTATTTTACATTTTCCAAATTGTCTTGACTATTCTAGGTTCTTTACATTTTCATATGAATTTTGGAATTAGCTTGTTGATATTGACAAAACACCCTGCTGGGATTTTGATTGGGAATGCGTTGAGTCTAGATCAGTTTGAGGAAAACTGACACGTTAATGGACAATTGCTATTTTTCCATCTGCTTAAGGCTTCTTCAGTTTCTTTTAGCAATGTTTTGTAGATATTCACATATCAGTCTTGCACATTTATTGTCAGATTTATTCCTAAGAAATTTGTATTTTTAAGTTATTTTAAGTGGTACTTTAAAATTTTCAATTTCCAATTGTTCTTTGCCAGTATGTAGAAACACAATTGATTTTTTATGCAACCTTGATAAACTCACTACTAGCAGCTTTTTTGTAGGTTCCAAGGGATTTTTTTACACAATCACATTGAAATAAAGAGACAATTTATTTCTTCCTTTCCAATATGCTACCTTTTATTTCTTTTTTGGTCCTAATTGCACTAGCTAGAAACTTCAGTACAATGTTAAATAGATGTGATCAGTTCAGACATTATTGTGTTTTTTTGGCTCATAATATTCAGTCTTTCATCATTAAGTATGATGTTGGCTATAGGTTTTCATAGATGCCTTTTATCAAGTTGAAAAGTTCCCTTCTGTTCTTAGTTTGCTGAAAGTTTTTTATCAGAAATGTACACTGGATTTCGTCAAATATTTTTTCTGCTTCTATTGAGATGATCATATGGTTTTTCTTTTCCAGTATGCTAAAATGATAAATGGATTGATTTTCAAATGTTAAACCAAAGTTATTTAACAACATTGCTTTCTTGGAATAAACCCTACTCTTCCATGATGTATTATCCTTTTTATATATTGTTGGATTTGATTTGCTAAATTTTTAAAAATAATTTTTGCATTTTTGTTCATGAGAAGTATTGGTAGAGAGTTTTCTGGTCTTAATGTGTTTGTCTGCTTTTGGTTTCAGGCTAATGATAGCCTCACAGATTGAAATGATAAGAATCCCTCCCCTTTAATTTTGTGGAAAAGTTTGTGTAGAATTATTATTTCTTCCTTAAATTTTGGAAGCATTCTCCAGTGAAGCCATGTGGGCATGGGATTTTCTTTGTTAGAAGGTTTTTAATTACAGATTCATTTTCTTTAATAAATAAATGTAGTATTATTCAGATTACCTACTCCCCAGTGAGCTTTAGTCATTTACGTCTTTCAAGAAATTAGTCAGTTTCATCTTTTGTTGAATTTATTAGCACAAAGTTCATAATATTTTCTTATTTTCCTTTTATTATTCATAGAATGTGCAATGATGTAACTTCTAGCATTTCTCATATTGGTAGTTTGTGTCTCCTCTCATTTTTCTGATCAGGCTAATGGTTAATCACTTTTATAGATTTTCTTTAAGAACAATTTCTTTGTCTATTCATTTTATGTTTTCTAAATTTCACTGAATTCTTTTGTGAACCTTATTATTTATTTTCTTCTGTCTACTTTGGGTTTAATTTCCTCTTCTTTTTCTAGTTCAGGGGTAAGCAAACTTTTTATGCAATACATTAGGCTTTGTGAGCTATCCAGTTTCTGTCTAGCTACTCAACTCTGACATTGTAGCATGTATGCTGCCTTAGAATGTAAAGAAATGAACATGGCTGTGCTCCAATAAAACTTTATTCTACAAAAGCGGCCTTGATTGGCCCAAGGGCCATAGTTGGCTAAGCCCTGTTTTGTTTTCTTATGGTTGAAATTGAGTTGATTGCTTTGAAACCTTATTTTCTAATATAGGCATTTAGTGCTATAAAATTTCCTCATAAAAACTGTTTTAATAGAATTTTACAAATTTTGGTATGTTGGGCTTCCCTGGTGGCGCAGTGGTTGAGAGTCCGCCTGCCGATGCAGGGGACACGGGTTCGTGCCCCGGTCCCGGAAGATCCCACATGCCCCGGAGCGGCTGGGCCCGTGAGCCATGGCCGCTGAGCCTGCGCGTCCGGAACCTGTGCTCCACAACGGGAGAGGCCACAACAGTGAGAGGTCCACATACCGCAAAAACAAAAAGAAAACAAATTTTGGTATGTTGAAATAATTTTTTTTCTTCTGTAACTGTGCTCTGCGTTTAATTTTCAAACTGTAACAAATGTTTCACAGATGCAATGACAATTGTAGGGTTCTTTTGATAAGGTATGCTTAATTTTTCTTTTCACTTAGTTTAAAATACTTTCTAAGTTGTCTTTGAATTCTTCTTTGACCTATGGGTTTTGTAGAAGTCTGTTAGTTTCCAGAGATCTTTGTTATTGATTTCTAATTTAATTCCTCAGCAAACACACTTTGTAAGACTTAAATACTTTTAAATTTATTAAGATTTGTTTTATGGCCCAGAATATGGTCTATTTTTGATAAAGGTTCCATTATTCCTAGGATGTGCCCTTAGAATGTGTATTCTACTGTTGTTTGGAGGAGTGTTACAGTGTCAGTTTGGTTGGTAGGGCTGTTCAAATATTCTATGTCCTAGATAATTTTCTGTCTACTTGTTCTATCAAATATTTGGAGAGGTGAATTTAAACTTCCAACTGTAATTGTGAATATATCTATTTCTCCTTGCAGTTCTATTTGATTTTGCTTCATGTATTTTGAAGCTCTCTTACTAGATGCCTGAATGTTTAGCATTGTTATACCCTCTGGATGAATTGACCCCTATACCATTATGAAATGATTATTTTTATCCCTAGATATAGTCTTTGATTTGATATCTAATTTATCTGATAGTAATATAGCCACTTCAGCTTTCTTTTTGATTAGTGTTACCATAGTATACCCTTTTCCAGTCTTTTATTTATAACTGATTTATGCCTTTATACTTAAAGGATGTTTCTTGTAGGTAGCATATGATTAGCTTTTTGGGGGTTACAAGCTGACAATCTGTACCTTTTAACTAGGGTGTTAAGGCCATACACTTTTAATATAATTATTGAAATGATTGGGTTTAAGGTTAGCTTGTTGTTTTTTATATTATCATATATTCTTTCTCTTTTTTGCTTTCTTTTGTATTAATTGAATATTTTTAATGATTACTTTTATCTCCATTGGCTTATTAATTATGAGTGTTGTTTTGTTAGTAGTTTCTTAATGATTTATATTATACAATTTAACTTATTGAAGTCTATCTTTAAGGGATTTTATACCATTTTATAAATAAGTACCTCAAATAGTATACTTCCATTTCTCTCCCCCTGACCTTTGTGCTATTGTTGTTACACTTTTTACTCTTACAAGTGGTTTAACTTTATAGTACATTGTTATTATTTTGTTTAAACTGTAAATTTTCTATTAAAGAAATTTAAATACTAAGAAAAAATAATCATGTATATTTATCTATGTAGTTCCCATTCCTGGTGTTCTTCATTCTTTTGTGTAGATTCATACTTCCATCTAGTATATTTTTCTTTCTGCCTAAAGGACTTCCTTTAGCATTTTTGTTTTTTTGTTTGTTTGTTTTTTGTAATGTGGGTCTGCTGGTAATGAGTGCTTTCAGTTTTTGTATGTCTGAAAAAAGTCTGTCTATCACTATTGCTTTTTAAAGCTTTTTTTTTTTTTGCTAGATGTAGTATTCAAGGTTAACAGTTTTTTCTTGCAGTAATTTAAAGATGTTGCTCAACTATTTTCTTGCTTACATTATTTCTAATGATAACTCTCACAATGTAACCTTTATTCTAGACATACATAGCATGCCTTTTTTTCTTAGCTGCTTTTAAGAGTTTCCCTTTATCATTTGTTTTGAATAATTTGATTGTTATGTGCCTTGGTGTAATTTTCTTTGTGTTTCTTTTGCTTGGGATTTCTCGAGCTTCTTGGATCTGTGAATTTATTGTTTTTATCAAGTTTTAAATATTTTTGCCTTTATGTCTTCAAATATCTTTATCTGCCTCCTCCTTTGGGGACTTCAATTACATGTAAACTGGGCCACTTGTAATTATTCCACAGTTAACTGATATTCTTTTTATTAAAAATTTTTTTCTCTCTCTGTGCTTCATTTTGGGAAGTTTCTATTGCTATTTCAACACCAATCTTATCCATTATACTTTTATCTGAGACATTATTATTCTCATCTCTTAAAATTTGATTATGCCTATAGATAATTTTTTAACCTATTGGATGTATTTATAATGACTTTTAATATCCCTGTCTGCTAATTCTAACTCTGCATCAGTTCTGAGTCTGTTTCAATGAACTTTCCCTCTTGTTTTGTCATATTTTCCTTCTTTGCATATCTGGTAGTCTTTGATTGAATGCCAGACATTGTTAATTTTACCTTCTTGGGTGCTGGACACTTTTCTATTCCTAGAAACATTCTTGAGTTTTCTTCTGGGATGCAACTAAGTAATGTGAAAACAGTTTGCATCGTTTTGATCTTCCTTTTAAGATCTGTTAGCTAGTAAATGCGACTAACATTTACTCGGAGGCTAATTATTCCTTATTGCTGAGGAAAGACCTTCTGAATTTACCTATATCCCATGAACTGTAAGATTTTCTAGTCTGGTTTGTGGGACAAGGCACTATTCTCAGCCCACTGTGAGCACTGGGAACTGTTTGTTCTAATCCTTTCACATGGTCTTCTCCCCCAGCATCAAGTAATTTCCTCCCATGAGTGCAGCATAAGAACACATTGCTTTTCATCAGTCTCATTATGCTGTGGCTTGTCAATGCGCATGCACAGAAGTAAAACACCCAAATATTCTTTACTTGTGTAGTTATAAGCTATGCTTCTTAACTTGTGTTTGTGCAATTGTTATATCTTATATTTCTAGTTGCTGGATTTTAATTTCTTTTAAAATTTAACTTCACTTGATTTGATTTCAACCAAGACTTGCTAATTCACAGTAGAAGAACAGATTTTAGGAGGTACCTAGAATCAAGGGCTGGAGGAAGGAGTAGAGAGAAAATCAGATTTTTAGGAATATACCTTAGGAAAGAGCAATCCTGCAGGATCTGAAACAAAGACATAGAGTCCCGATTCTAAAAGCAAAGTGATGAAAAAGAATTGCTAGGAAGACTCACTGATGGTTTGAACCTGTGCCGGGAGGATTGCATAAATGCAAAGATTGTAGTTGAGATTTTCTACATTTTATGTATAATAACTATCTCAGTGTTATTCAGCTGAACTAACATTTATTTGTATTTTTGAAGCTACTGTTTATGGTGGTTGGCAGGAGGCAAAATTAAAGGAATATGTTATATTGGTAAAAAGGGAGGAGAGAAAGGATAAAATCCAGGTAGATTGTCTTAATGTAAGCAGTGCTATTCTTTTCATTAATCTGCATAATATAAATGCAGACTTGACCTGTGAACAAACAATATAAAGTAGGGACTTATCTAAGCGACAGATGTAGGTCTTTATTGAGGATGTTTGGTGATTTGAAGGCAAGCATTTTACCTCTTTGGGAGAGGCATATCAGTTTTTATTATAGCTACCTCTGAGTGAGCCAGGTTTAGGCAGTAAGGTGGATGCAGTGCTCTAGATTTCAGTAGAGGCCAGAGCACTCTTAACAAACAAGCAACAATTTTTTTTTTCTTTCCCTTGGATGTTGTCCCATTCCTCTTCATTTTTGCTTTTTAATCACTTCTTATAATTTTTGTTTCTTCATTTCTGTGCCCAATACTTTTAGTGCTTTATATCTCTTCTTTATTTCTTTGTCTTTTTCTGTAAAACTGTTTTTAAACAATGTTTTATCACCTGTGCTATCCATTTCCTTCAAATAACATTCTAATTTTCACCCTTATAGACAATGCTTTCATGGGAGCAAAGAGGATTTTGGACAGGCAGAAGAAGAGGGACTAGGCCATGAACAAATCTGCTTTTTCTGAAGCAAACAATATGCGTTTCATGGAATGGGGAGACATTTCTGTAGTGGTCGGTTAGGCCTAACCATGATGGGGCCCTTGAAGAGAATAGTAAACAGGAGGTGGGAGAAAAAAGCTGTGCCTGCTACAGAGTAGTTTCCCCTTCTTACTCATGCAGCAGAAGTATGAGACCACAGTTGATAACTCAGTGACCTTATATTTTGAGTCATGGTTTCCCCCCCTCTTTGGGAATTTTCCTTCCCACATACAGCAAACTTCTCCCACCCTTCCCTGTGGCAAACATATAGTATTCTCACCCAATACAGAATCTAACAGAACTTCAATTCAACAGACATTTATTGAACACCTACTATGCTGTAACGAATGGTTGAGTGTACAGTTGTGCCAGCTATGGTCTTTAGTTTTGAGGAAACTTAATGCTGATAAGCACATAAAAACCATACTGAAGTTGGCAAAGATAAAATACAAAAATAAGGATCATGAGAGGGGAATAAAGTGGGAGGCAAGAGGAGTGAGAAGTTATTTCTTGCTATATGATAGAGGGAGGCTTCATGGAGGAGCTGGAATTTCATCTGGATTCTAAATAGTGAGGAATCACAGAGAAAAGAAAATGCAAAATTATTTTCACATTTGTAAAGTGAGTGATGGGAAGACAATGGAATTGAAAGGGCATTTCAGGTGAGCATGTGAAGCATGCTGGGGTCCACTAGGCAGGCTGGACTTTGTTCTGTAGGCAAAAGGCAGTCATCGATGGACTTTAAATAGGCATGATGACATGATGTAATTTGCACATGGATAACTCCATCGGTAGCTGCGTAAGGATAGACTAGAGAGAGTGGAGGCAGGGAGACTGGTCACGAAAAGAGAGAAGGAATAAGATCCAATTCTTAGTGAGGTCCAGTAGAGCACACAGGAAGCTAGGTGGTCTGACGTAGAATCCTGGACTTACAAGCCATGACCTGGGAGGAAGTTTCCTATGTTCTCTATGCTTCGGTTTCCTCCTCTGTAAATCAAGGATCAGAATAATAGTTATTTTATAGGGTTGTAAAGATTAAATGAATTAATATGTGTGAAGCCCTTAGATCCATGTCTAGCCAATAGTAAACACTCAACAATGTGATAAACTATGAGTAAGACAGTGGTAAGAGGAGACAAGAAGGAGTGGGTCTGAAAGTTATTGTACTATATTATTATGGCCTTGTTCATATTGGAGTTATTTTCCATTATTTGCCCATTATACATAATTCTGTCATTTAGTAAGCAAAGCAAGAAATCAAATTGTTGCCCTAGCACTCATTATATTTTATTCGTTTTTTGTGACTGCTTTCTTCTAGAATATGTCTCAGACTTTGAGATAATACATGAGGTCACACTTGACATATGTTAGTTTTAAAAAGGAGCCTGAAAATGTAGTAGGGCTACTTGAACTATGTGGTCAGAGTTAGCTGTAATTGCTGTTTTATCATCTATATCTGTCTGTCTATCTATCTATCTACCTATCATCTATCTGCCTATAAGACATAAGTATATTTATTTATTTATACTTTTTTACATTGCACCTAACCTATGAGAAGTTAAGGACCCTAAGAGCCTTTGCAGATATAGCCATGTAACTTCTTAACCCCTTCAAGGCAGAGAAAACTACATTGATTAAAGTCTAGAATGATAATGCCACCAATCCCTGCACTGCTTTTTCCCTCCCTTCTGCTTTACCTCCGCTGTTGAAATCATTGCTGCTGAGCAGAGGGAACTCCTCTCCTAGGGATGTCACGTGGAAGCAGTTTGAGGGGCTGGAGAAGGCCGTCTCCAGTTGCCCTGTGTGCTGCTTTGGGTCCCATCCTCTGGGACCTTGGGAAAAGGCACAAGGCAAAACGAGACTGACACGAGAAAACCAAGGCACAGCTCTCTTTGTTCGAGACCAGGAAAAGAGGAAAATAGGGGAAGATAAGCAATTCTCCTTTACTGTTTCCTCTGCAGCCTGTCTGAAGTGGACTTATGTATGGTCTAGACCACACTGGAAATATGAAGATCATGATAAGAGAGACATCTGCCGTCAACATCTAACTGTAAAATGTTTATCTTGATCTACTTCGGGCTTTAATAATAATCTGGGACCTAAGAAAGGAACCATAGGAAGGTGTCAGTGGGATGGAAAAGTAGCCAAAGCTCCTCTAAGGGAAGAACAGGAAAGTGGGGTGCTCTTGTGGCTCGTGGCTCGTCAGCTCTTTCTCTGGGTGCCCTTTGACCTTCCTGTTTCAGGGGCCCTCACTCAGCACCAGACACCTGCCTGTCTCCTTTCCCACCTCTGACTGAGGGCGAAGTTGAAGAAGAGACCTGCCTTAGTGCCCACCCTGGAAACACTCTTGACTCAGATGAATCAATGGCAGAGGCAAAGCAATTATGGGATTTCAGATGTGCCTCTGATGCCATCTCCTCAACTCTGCCTGGAGGGCTTATGCAGCTCAGAAAGAGATTAACTCACATGCAGCCTTTCAAAATAAACAGAGGAATATTTACTGGCAGGAAAATTTGTTCACGAGATGCTAAGTGCAAAAGCATGTAATAAACATTGTGTAAGGTATGATCTCTATTTGTGAGCCAAACCAAATTAACCATACATATCACACGTATGCAAAGAGCGGTTTAACCATGGCTGCCTCTGGTGAGGAGGAAATACAGGGTTTGCTATATATAAATATGTGTGTGTATCTTTTTCTGCCTAAGAATGAAGGTCATTTTTAGTTTTCAAAATAAGAAAGACACGTACCCCAACTTCCACAGCAGCTGAGTGGTGGCACCTCCACAGATATCCCTTAGAAGCTGGTTTACATAAATGTGAAGATATCTGGGAAGATCACGCAGTCCTCCTTTCCCTCTTGCTTTCTGTTGTGGGCTCTTCATTCTTTGCACAGAAAGCATGGAGTAGCAATTGCCTCCTTCCCTAACAAGCATCCTCGAATGTGGGTGACTGAATGGTCCGGGGAAGGAGAGGTTGAGGAGATCTTTCCCCACACTTCCACGTGCCAATCAGCTTCCTGCACAGATCACCCCTCCCCCAGCTTCCTGGCAGCATCCCTTTAGCTGGAAGAGAAAAATGGGCTGGATTCCCACCACTTGGAGAAGTATCCCATTTCCTACCAAGCTGCCCGTGATTTCAGTGGACGTATTGAGTGAGGGCAGGGGGTTACATGCTGTAAGAACCTGTTCTCAGTATGTGTCAAGTCTTTCCTAACCACGTTCAGTCAATACAGTCACAAGGTTAGGTCAGCTTCCAGGCTTTTCCCTTCCTTGGCTTTCTCTGACCAGTGGCCTGTGGACTTGCTGTGTTAACTTTTTTCTTCGCAAAGCTGACTTTTAAACTGGCAACCAAAGTAACAGTTACGCTTACACAAGAGAAGGTGAGGAAACTTCAGGCTGGTCCCCGTGTTTGTTCATCAACTGACATTATTTAGGTGCCTTCTGAAGAAGGAAAGAAACAGGCCACAGTAGAATCTAAATCACAGTGACAAGGAGCTGGTCAAAGCCTGAAAATCCTAAGTGGGATTGAATGAAGTGTGGGAAACTCTTTCTAGAATTTCACTGATTAACCATTGATAAAATAACAGAAGTCTATTTTTCCCCTCTCAGGGCCCCTTTTATTCACAATCTGAATGTGAAAAGTAAGAAACCCAACTTACCTAAGCTTTACACTGTGCTAATTGTGTGCGAGCTGCTGTCATTTGAGAGTGTAGCCTCGAATCTCTTTTCTGAAGGACTTGGTGCAGAGCAAGTGCCCTGCCACCTTCTCCCTCCTTTGAGGAGGTTGTGAGGAACACAACAGTGCATCCTTTCATTCTCCCTGTTTGTTTTAGGGAGGTCGATGGCATTTGTTTTTTTGGTCTCCTCTTCCTCAACTCCTGCATCAGCAGGGTTCCTCCCCTCCGCGTTATCTTTAGGGGGCACATTTCCATGTCAAAGACCTCTCTGGAGAGAAAGCCTCTTTTTCTTCGACCCCCTGCCTTTTCTGGGCGTGACTCACCTTAACTCTATCCTTTCCAGCCCTGTTCCCCATTAACAATAGTGAGGAGCAGAACCTTATTTAGGAATCAAAACCACAGGAGGAAAAAATACCCAGCTTCTCTCTGTGAAGGATAAGAGCAGTTTAATTGCCCTTGAAAATATCAACTTGTTGTAAGAAAGATCACTAGCTCTTACAGTAAATACAGAAAGAAGAATCGTTCTACAGTGAAATTGTAGGTTTTACTTAGGAAAAAATGGAAATGCTAAGACTACTGGGTCCAGCTAGGTAAATCCATGACAGGCTGTTAGAAGCCTGTGTAAGGGGAGAGTGAGTATGGTGTCACTTGTCTTGCATCTGCCGGCTGTCTGCTGATATACTCATCCAGTAGATCTAGTGGGCAATTCTGTTGGACACAAAGAAGGGTCTCCATGCTCCTACCATGTTCCTACTCTTCTAGGGTTGGGGAACCTTGGAACTTATTACTGCTCTTGCACTTCTGACAGATCTTGGGAATCCAAATCCATTTATTTCCTGTCAGTTGCCAAGATTAGAAGGCATTCGTGGTAGGGCTTCACTTGGGAGTTCTCTGAGGTTTTGATCAGGGCTGTTTGCCCCCAAGTCATATATTTTCCTGAGGCCATCAAAAGCCCAGGCAAGCTCCTACACTCGTCACCAACCCACCAGGAACTCAGGCGCATTAGCTTTTATATCGTACCAGAGTAGACACCCACTAAACTTCGAATGGTAGCTGGCCCTCTGGGTCCCCCACATTAAAAGGGGGTCTTGGAACCAGAGAAAAAGTCAAGGTCTTCTGATTCCTGTTTATTTGTCATGCTCCAGAAGTTGCCCTCTCCCCTTCTACACTAGACTTGAGTCATAAGGAAATATTGGGACTTCTTGAACAGGTCTGCTTTGTTCTTTCCCCAGATATTTCACAAAGTATCCCTTTTGTTTGGAATGCTCTTTCCCCTCTTTGCCTCTGGCTAGCTTCCACTTGGCTAACTCTTACGTCCAATTAACTCCTGAGTCTTTGAAAACTCTGTTAGTTATTCCTCCTATATAATGTCACAACTGGCAAGAGAAACAAATAAAACGATCATGGGAAAGAAAGAAAAGTTTCAGAAAATCTTCCAATTCCTTGCCTCTTACCTCTCTTTTTTAATGTAGTACTTGGAAGTCCTAATGTTCTTTTATTTTGAAAACACTGACCCATGTCTCTCTGAAACCAGAACAAGAATCTAGGCCTAAAAGTAATGAGTCTATACTAGTCCTATACTAGTAGGACTTTTAAATGCTCCATATATAAGCCAGCTAAGGAAGCATAGCAAGTGATTCTCACTGGAAAGGTCAACCTAGGATGTTTATTTCCAAAGATACCTAGGAGATATACAGATGTCCACAAAACCTTGGATTTAAGATAGTTTACAGTCTAGCAGTAAGGTATGGTACTTGTATTACTTTTCTATTGCTGTATAACAAATTACCCACAAGTCTAGTGGCTTAAAACAATACCCATTTATCAGCTCACTCTTCTGTGACTCAGTAATCTGAGTGTGGCTCACCTGTCCACTGCTCATGGTCTCACACTCAAGGTACTGGCTGAGCTGAGTTCTTATCTGGAGGCTTGGAGGCTTGGAGTCCTCTTCCAACCTCGCACAGTTCCAGGCAGTTGTAGGACTAAAGTACGTGCTTTCTTTCTGGCTGCCCAGGGCTGTTCTCGGCTCCTAGAAACCACTACTCTCAGTTCCTTGCCATT
Organism: Monodon monoceros; assembly: GCF_005190385.1. Taxonomy (NCBI): domain Eukaryota; kingdom Metazoa; phylum Chordata; class Mammalia; order Artiodactyla; family Monodontidae; genus Monodon; species Monodon monoceros. The sequence goes on from NW_021703771.1 coordinate 64,585,852, forward strand.
TGTTCCCCTTCATCTTCCAAGCCAGCATCAGAGAATCCCCCTTGTGTCAAATCCCTCTCACATTTCAAATCTCTTTCACCAAGAAGAGCCCTGTCCCTTTTATAGTCTCATGGATGAGATTAGATTAGGTCAACTGTGACCTATAATATGACCTGAGCATGGAAGTGCTCTCCCACCATATTCACAGGTCCTTCCCACACACAAGGGGAAGGAATTATACAAAAGTGTGGGTCATTGTGGGTCATCTTAGCATTCTGCCTACCTCAGCACTCAATGGATAAGGCGGAATAAGATAAATTCCACCTAAAAGATACAAAATGTTACATGGATGCATAGTGGGGAGAGAAACTTAGGGTATGTGTTTAGCATACAATAGATGCTCAATCCGTATGCATTAATATGTAGGAAATATTAATGCATATATCCCGAGGGTACAGTAGTGTATTGAACGGTATTAATCAGAATAAATTTCATTAGTCAAATAAGAAAACACTTTGGACCCACAATTTGTGTTTGGTTTGAACTCCAGAAGGCCACGTAAGGGAGGGTTGGGGTGGGTCAAGAGGCTTCACCCATCTAGGCATTTTGAGCCATTCTAGGGGGAGGAGACAGGAAACCCGAGTTACAGGGGGAAACCCAGTCAGAAACCACAGCAGATAGCTGGGATCAAAGGCAAAAACATAGATGCAGGCACAAGCCATCCAATGTTTTTCTTATTCACTGAAGTGCTTGAAAGAGTCCGCTTACTCACATGGGTTGCTACATTTCCATTCAATATATTACTCCCTTTGAAAGAGTTAATGAGTTTCCCTAAGTAATGTGCTAATAACCTTGCAGCTAATGAGACAGACTGATCCAGACTAAAGTTCGACACCCAGTTGTGTTGGCAGTATCTTCCAGTGTCTAATAGGAGATTGAGTTGTGGTCATTGAAAGTGCTCCTCTGGAATCATTCAATAAAAACAACTACAGAGGTGCTTCTTTGTTACATAACTCCCACTCAAGCAATGTCAGAGCTTTATGGATAGATCTGTTTTGAGCCGTTCCCATTCCTGTTCAACAAATGGAAATAAGCTGAGGTATTCTGAAGGAAATTGACTTGTCCAAAGTCTTAGTAAGTCACTCGAAGCACGGGAAAGTTAGTGCGATACCCCCAAATAGTTTTTACATTTCTGGAGTGGAGACAATGAAGCTATGTCGATACTCTAAATTGATGCCTGCATTTCTAAGTTGGATATTTATTTTATACATTTCATTAAAAATTCTGTCATTGCTTTCAAAATCCTCTGCTACTGATACCTGTGCCTGCACACCCTATGCAGAAACTCCAGATATTTTATAAAGCAATTTAGCGGTTGAAGATCCAGATAAAGCCTGACTAACCGAGGGTGGACGTTAGGAGATTTTCAGGTTTAAACGTTCTTATTTAATTGCTAAATGCACAACTGAATTATTTGAAGTGACCGTCTGATTATTTCAGCGTTATACAAGAAGTATTAAGAACTTCCTCTGAAGTTCTTGGGAAAGAATATTCAAGACATTGTTACTTCTTATAGAAAGTCCAGTCCTAAACACTACAGAGTAGGTTTAGACACCCTTGACCACTGCTTACCACACTCTGTTAAAGGAGAAGTAAGAGAAGCATGTAAGTAGAGAACGATGACTGTATAACTGCAGGAAATGCAAGTGTAGTCCAAGTACAATTTCAGTGTGCTATGGTTGGAATTTGAACACAGAGTAAACAAAGTTACATCTTGTTACATAAGAGTAAAAGATAAGTAAAGGGAAGGACTTGGAAGTCTATGGTCAGTGTCTGGTAACACAGAGTTTTACAACTTTTTTCTCATTCTAATGGTGGGGGCTAATTCCCACAGGAATATCCTTTCTGTAGAGACTTGGTGATGTTTGGGTCAGGTGAATTCCATCGCACTAACACAACAGGAATGTAGTGTGGCAACAATGTCCTAAAAACTGACTATAAGTGACATGGATATTGGATGTTTGTAAGCTCCTAAACTATGAGTTTGCATGTTTTTATAACAAATTTTTATTACACTAGAACATTTTGGGTATTTTCCTACATTAAGTAGGAAAACAGAGCACTTTAAAATGGTGAGTTTTAAATTAGGAAACAACAGCAAAGTATCTAGCGGGACAGAGAGCGCCAAAGGAAGCCCACAAACCACAAGCTAAGAAAGACATTGTTACTGTGTGGACTGACCACGACAAAATGCTCACTCCCCTTCCCCTCACAAGGGCGGCTTTCAGCTCAATACTCAGTATTATTGACACAAAAAACTCAGGGCACTAAAAATATATAGAGTCTGTCTTCCTAGTTTTTGTTTCTCTTCCTCGTCTACTGCAATTCTGTGTGAGAAGTGAGAACTCAACGTGCCGCCAGTTATTGAAAATCAGAGGCTAGAATCAGAAAAAGGTTACTTACTAAAGATTACCCACTAAAGGATGGCACCAAAACCTGGTAGCTTTTGCTCTGTTTTTGGAGCTGTCACGAGGAGGAAGAGTTAATGGAAGAATGCAAATCTGACCAAGCAAATCTCTCCTTGCTCAGAAAATTGAATGCATATATGAAAGCATCAGTGGTCAATATCACCACATTAGGAGAAGCATTGAGACTGTGCTGGCAAGATGCCAGGCTTTTAAGGTTATTGGTGGGGGAGGGAGGAGTCGAGCAGCAGGAAAACAGCCAAACCTTACACAGTTCTCTTCTATTGTCTTAATCCTCTACCACGTATATTGGGTTGGCCAGAAAGTTCATTCGGGTTTTTCCGTAACATCTTACAGCAAACCTGAACGAACTTTTTGGCCAGCCCAATATAATGGTTGGGTGAATAAAGTGAGAAAATCATTCTGTCTCGACAGTTACAAATTCCAGGGATGGTATCCTGGAACCAACGAGCATCTAAAATTTAGCTTCTAGCTCCTCAATGTTCTAGATAGTGTCTCCAACACAATTGCCATCCATAGAAATCTTTGGCACATTCTCATAAGTGAGAGATATTTAGTATAAAAGATAGATGTATGACTTGTACCAGATACTCCCTTTATGTGGAATGCCATTCTCCAAGATTGACATATGGCTATTTCCTTCTTATTATGTAGGCCTTAGTTTACAGGTCATCACCTCAGAGAGGACTTTTCTGACTACCCAACCCAGTCACTCTGTAAGACATGTTTTATTCTTATCACTGCCTGCTCTTTTCTCTTTTATTTTGTGAACTGTTTGCAGTCTGTCTCCCAGCCTCTCTCTTGAATTGAAGTTCTACGGAAGTGATGATTTTGTGGATCAGGTTCATTACTGTTTCCCTGTGTCTAGCATATGCCAAGCCAATGGCAGGTTCTCAATAAAAGCTGATGGAATGAAAGAATGAGGAAATGAATGAGTGATACATTATAGGTATATTCTGCCAGTATTGAAATCTTGGTTTGCCAGGGAAAGGTATTTGGTCTTAATATTCTGCCACTCATACTGTTACACACCAGGGTTTCCGCAGACTGGAGGCCTTAGGCTGGAGCCCAGGGGGCACTGGGCAGGGACTGTTCTGATGAAGGGCAGAGTCTGGCAATGAGAGAACTGGGGAGACAGTGAGTAGGATTGCAACCCCAGAAATGTCAGCCCTATAGATGCTGGGGCTTGCGAGTGAGAATTGCGTGATGACGAAAACCACGCTGCCGTTTTCCCTGTTTCTACGGCACCCGGCACGGTGGTTGACATAAAGTAGGCCCTCAGAGGTAGTTGAATCATAATTACTGGGGGCAGGGGGTAAAATCTAGGAGCTTTTCGTTTAGATTGTGTGTGATCCGGGAACTATTGATTTGCCCGAATACTGATTACAGATTCTCTAAAAGGAACTGAAAAGCTACATATTTACTTTGCCTACGTGAGAATTAGGTATTGAGTGACCTTTCTGTGAGCTGCTTACGGTTTGTTAACACCTATAATACGATACTCATTATACTTGTCATTACATCTGTATCAGATTCGCTGTGTTGTAAATTTTATTTGATTGCAGTAGCAAATTCTAAGTATGCTTAAGCTATATTTACAGAATATGAGGCTTCATCCACAAGTGACAACGGAAACCGTTCTCAGTGCTTTATAGTCATACCTGGTGAGCTTAGACTTCATAGAATGTAACACATATCCCACCGTTGTTCATTCACCAGTTTATAAAGACAAAAAGGAAGACAAGGAAACATGTTGCTCAGAACTAAAGGTAGGGCAAGTGTGGCCAGAACTAGAACAGCCAGTTCAGAATGCTGTGCAGTACCCGCTATTGGGAAGTGCAGAATTTGAAACCTTTGGAGAAACCCAGTGACAACATGGAAGTGGAAGAGGAGAAGGAAGAAGGGGGCAAATGAGGGAGAGGACCACGAGGCCCGGCAGGTGCCTCCAATCATTCTTACCTTCTTCGTACAAAGGTAATTACATTAAAATCCTAGTAGAGAAGGTCAGATTTCCGTGGCATTTCTATTTGGCCCTAAATTTGGAGTAACAAATTTTGAGCGATTGAATGATCAAAAGACTTTTTCCCCCCATAGAGTCAAAGGAAGAATAAAAATTGGACATAAAGTTAACATTTTACTTGGATAGCATTTGTCCTTTTGGTTCCCAAATACTTGTTTGTAAACATAGTTTGAGTTTCACTGAATGTTTTTCTTCTAGTTAATATCAGATCTTCTCACATCCAATATTTACCAAGGTCTGTCCACTAAAAATGTTTTCAGTAGCTCTCAAATCTTCTTTGGACAAGTTCACCAGAAGGACATCTCAGGGGGAGGACTCATGTATAAGTGATTTATTCAGGAGGTGCTTCCAGAGAAGCAGGTAAAGGAGGAAGGGAAGTAAGACAGGGAAGAGTATGGTTTCAACCTGATCCCATGGAGAAATTTTGAAGTATAACTTAATGCCTTGAAATTTGTCCAAGCAGAATCAAAGCCACCAGACTTTTGTATTTTATATGTTATAATCACTGGTTAAGGACTGTGGGATTTGAGGGGTTAGTGGTGGTGAGGGTGGTGTGTGGAGAGTGAACTTCTAGTCACTTTGGGTTGTTTATGCCTACGGGCAGGGCCCTCCAGTGGCCAAGCGGTGTCTCCAAAAAAGCAGCACAGGTGTGGGGAGATGTGGACTTTCAAGCCCAAGCCTAGTGGGAGGAGGGGCAAAGAAAATGTTGGCAAGGATGCCAGGAGAGCTGGGGGGACCCAGGGAGTGTCCACAGCCTCTTCCTCATTCTCTTTGCCCCTCACTGTCCATCTTTAATTCATGCCCCTATGATGATTTCTCTTCTGGATTATATGATGCATTTCTAACCTACATTCTCTGACCCATGCAGGCCTCCTCCAGTAAAATCTTGCTGTGATCAGTGATCTTTCTAAACTGCATATGTATGTGGTAGTGCTAGTCTAGTGCTTATAACCCTTCAGTTATCATGTGAAGTCTAAGCTCCTCAGCATGTTTGTCTGATGCTCTTGATCTGACCCCGACCCCAAACTCCTAGGGCAGCACCAAACAGTCTGGTGAAGTGACTTCCTGCTCTCTGACCTCTGAGATTTTATAAAGCTATACCCACTGCCTGGAAAGACATTCACCCACATCCTCGCCTGGCTCATTGTTACTCGCCTTTGAACATCTACCCCAATCTTCCTGGCCTCTGGCTTCCCACTGCTCCCTGGTTGTAATATTTGCCACATTCTCTTTTCCCACCAGACTGTGAGCCTCTTTCAGAAAACCCTGTGCTCTTTTCATCTCTGCCTTTCATCATGCTCACATTCTATTAGGAGATAAGGTGAAATGGAGGAGGAGTGAGGATCTGTCTTTGTAGGCATCTGCAGGATGAATGTGGTCTCTGGGTTTCAAGGGCCCCATTCTTTATGTGTTAGGTCATGGGAGCTGGGCAAAGGGTGGGTCACCTCCATGTGCCAGATAATGAGCTTGACGTGCACTGTCCATGGAGTCCTCTTGCAGTACGACTGAGGTGCCTGTTATTATCGAAGCCACCAATGATCATGTTGAGGTTTCTTAGCATCAAAGGGATCTGCTCTATTTTCAGAGATTTTCTGGCCTCCTGATGTTTCTACCTTTCAGGAAAAAACAAAGTATAGCTACCATGTTCAGTTTGGCTTGCATCTGCACTGAAAATGGCAGAGATAGTTAAGCTAATTAAACAGATATTATTGAAGACCTTGGACTTCAGGCAAAGACCTGGCATTAAGCTAGGTGTCAGGTACACAAAGATGAATAAAACGTGAAAACCCCATTGTTATGGGTTGAATTGTGTTCCCTCCAATATTCATATGTTGAAGCCTAACCCACAGTTACTTCAGAATTTGACCTTATTTGGAAATAAACTCATTGCAGATATAATAAGTTAAGATGAGGTCATACTGGAGTAGGGTGAGCCCCTAATCCAATATGGCTGGAGTCCTTATAAAAAGAATGCCATATGAAGAAACAGACATGCACACGGGGAGAGTGCCACGTAAACACGAAGGCAGAGATGGGGTGAAGCATTTACAAGCCAAGGAACACCAAAGTTTGCCAGCCAGCGACCAGAAGCGAGGAGAGAGCCATGGGACAGATTTTTTTCTCACAGCCTTCAGAAGGAATTGACCCTGACATCTTGATCTCAGACTTGTAGCTTCAAGACCTGTGAGACAATAAGTTTCTGTGGTTTAAGCCACTCCGTTTGTAGTAATTTGTTATGACAGCCCTAGCAAACTAATACACTAATCCCAATCAACTAAGAGACAGACAGAAAAACAGCATGAGAAAACGTGATGAGACTAGTATTGGAGATCTGTGCAAGATACAGATGCAGCCCAGAGAAGGGAGGGTTGGCTGGGAGTTCTGGGGAGGTGTGGGCAGGTGGAGGTGCTGGTCAAGGGAAGGTTGTGTCGTGGAGGAGTTGCTTGAGCTGGGTTTTGAAAGCTGGAGGTGGTGAAGACAGATGTCTGTCTATGGCAGTTACGGCAGTCACACACAGAGTCAACTACCTTGCAATATTACCCCTATTTCCTCTTAATGATTTTTGGCGGGAGCCGTGCAGAGAGGCCGGAGCAGACGTGGAAGCAAGCAGGTGGCTTTGGGTCCCGACAGTAGCAGGAGTAAACAGCCTGTGATCTTGCACCAATGGGTGTCATTCCCTTCCCATCCCCCTTCCCTTTGTAGCGTACTCTTTGTTCTCTCCTTGTTTTTTTCCTCTGAGTAAATCTGTTTACCGCCCAGAAGAGAACAGGGAAGGAATAGACCAGTTGCCCGGGGCAGATGGTGCAGTGTGAATGGCCGACACACAGAAAGCAGAACTCCTCAGCCCCTATCTTCCATTTGCTTTCTCCAGCAAGGCTCTTCGAACTAAAGAGCATCAAATAAACATGATTAAGCAGAAACTGAAGCACAGGTCAATGGAAGAGATAGTCAGGGAACCCCTGGTTGATTTAAATGATTCCAAGTCTTCAGATCCAAGGGAATAATGCTCAAAAAAAAAAAAACCCCCCAAAAAACGAACTCGCAGTAATAACCAATGAAGCACTGAGGAGAAATTCTTTGCAGTTTTTGTTTGTTTAGAAATTCTGGTTAATATAAAATGTGCCTGAGGCCTGGAGAAGGGCGAATGTTTTCTCACATTGAAAAAAATATAAAAGAAAAACTCACAGAAGATACAAATTCATATTGATTCCCTGCAAACATTTTTTGTTATTTTATTTGACTTATGAACATACAAACATGTAAAGTGAAAAGGAAGGGAGGAAGGGGTAGAAAGAAAATGAAGGAAGGAGAGAGTTTGAGAGACAGAGAAAGAAGGAGAGAGAATAGAGCAGGAAAGACAGAGAAGGGAGAATAAGGAGTTTATTAGATTTATAAAAATTACCTTAAGTTTACAGAGTATACACAGCTCAATTTGCCTATAGTTGTGACCTCAATAATCCTGCAAAATTTCAGGACAGGCTATTCAGTAAACGTGATGTATGTCTTGACAAAATAAAGGAGGATACTAATAAGAACCAGAGAAAGCTAATTAAGAAAGTACCGTGCTAAACTTGGAGCTTCCTTCCTTCCCAGTTTCCTTGGACTTGTCTTTTCTCATTTCCTCAGAGTGGAATCCACTCTCGTTTTACCCAAAGACACAGCACCATCCACACCAAACAGAATGTGATGGTTTCCAAGTCCTACACGCTGCTCCCCAGAAATGAATCTTAGAGAACTGGCAGCGTTGGTTGTGATGCTCCCTGTCAGTCCCTGAACTCTCCAAGTTCCTCATCCTAACGCCTCCTGCCCTTGCTTTCTCTCCTCTCAGTGCCCATAAATCCTGGGCTTCTGAGTGAGCCACTTCCTTTTGTTCCTGTTCTGCGAGTCTTCCTAGTACATTTGCCCATCCGAGAATTGCCTCCTGGCTTGCTTTTGTGGGTGACTTCTCTTAGAGTCTGTACCCTTGATTGGTGGATGGGACCAGGAAACCACTGAGCAGTGCACCCTCAGATGCGGACTGTCTTTAGGGACTGCACTTGTTTTGGAGTCTCATGCTCTCTCCCCTATCGGGATCATTCCTGCCTCTTGAATTATGTCACTGTCATTCCTTTATTATATACTAATTGGACACCAACTCTTTGAAACACACTATTGCCCTAAGAGTAAGATTGAGATTTTCATCTGTAAAAACTGTACATCAGATCATATCTCCTCTCGCTTCAAACCTTCTAAGGTTTTTTTTTTTTTTTTAAATTATATTTAGAATAAAATCTCAACTCTTCCCCCCCCCCCCCCCCGCCCCCGGGCTGCAAAGATCAACATAATCTGGCCACTGCCCGCCTCTGTTCTTAAACCTACCAAGCTTGTTCCTGCCTCAGGGCTTTTGTACTTGCTTGCTCTCTTCCCTCAGATCCTTCAGATCTGGATCTTTCTCTTCATGCACGTTTCAGCTTAAATTTTACTTCTTGGAAGAAGTCTTCTTGACTAACACATCTTAACAAACCCTCTTTTCACCTGCCAAGCAGTCTCTGTCAATATAGTGCTTTTTTGCTTTCTTGGCACTTAATACTCTCTAGAATTACCTTGTGTATTTGTTTCATTTCCTTGTTTATTTCTTTTTCCTTGACCCCCAGAATGCAGACATCATGAGAGTAGGCACCCTATCACCAGCACCTGGACAGTTTCTGGTATATGGTAGGTGCTCAATAAATGTTTGAATGAATGAGTAAATAAATCCTTGCTTCATACTTACTGGCTACATGGCCATGGACTAATTGCTTACATGGACTTTAGTCCCTTATTTTGACAGTGTGGTTAGCAATTCCCATCTCAAGATTTTGTGGGAGTTGAATGAGATGACATAGGTAAGGTGTCTCCAGCAGAGTGGGGAACAGAAAAAGGCACACAGTAACTCCCAGATGAGGTTATTATGATATGCTAGTCTCTGAGAAAGGCCATGGGAACACAGAGATGTTCCTAACATAGTCCTTTTTCCCAAAGTGCCCAGTCGCTTTGACTGAATGAGGATTAGAGATGTTGCCTGTCTTGGCTACCGCCCTGCCGAACCTCTTCTGAGAGGCAGACTCTCCCCAGGGCCTGTCACACCCACTGGTTGGGACAGGTTCTTGGGCCTGATTATCCACATTACCTTGTCTTATTGTGAATAAACAGCCAAGATGCACTGACAATGCCTGAGATTACAAAACTAACCTAATTCCCTTTTATGGATGGAGCTATTAGACAAGGATTTCTAGGCATTTCATAGAGACTTAGTATCTCTGGATTTCAACAGAGAATATGACAGCCTTTTACGGTAGTTTTTGGTGAATATTGTAGATAAATATGGGATTATGCCTCTTTGACATTAATGGCTATTTAATTAGATAAACCTAAACCATCCCAATAGTTTCTAAGATCCAAATCCATTCTTAAGGTTACAAATTACAATGAAGATTCATAGTCAGAAGACTGAAGGCCCAAATTAGCCTTCATGGGGACTGAAGGCCCTATGTTGTACAATATATCCTTGTAGCCTGTCTTACCCAATAGTTTATACCTCCCACTCCCCCACCCCTATATTGCCCCTCTCCCTCCCCATTGGTAATCACTAGTTTGTTCTCTAGATCTGTGAGCCTGTTTATTTTTGGTTGTATTTACTAGTTTGTTGTATTTTTTAGATTCCACATATAAGTGATATCATACAGTATTTGTCTTTTTCTGTCTGACTTATTTCACTTGGCATAATGCCCTCCAAGTAAAAAATAGCTATTTTGTTAGATTGTAGGCTCCACACTCACAGGTGGCCTTTCTCTGACAGAGGTGCTAGAGAGAGGATTCCTACACAGGGTAGGGAGATGGACAAGATGATGTCTAGTGTCTAGAAGCTATAATTATCAAACCTGTCACTTTTACTTGTTCATTATTCACAATATCTCCATGATGTGGATATCACTTCTTATCCATGAAGAAACTAATGCTCAGAGAAATTAAATAACTTGCCAAATAACCCAGATCTTGTAAATTTCTGAGCTGGTTGTTGAGTTTAGATCTATTTGGCTCCCAAATCCAAAACTTTCTATTATGTCATGCTACTTTCCAACTTGGTGATTCTTTATTCATGTCCTTACTTTCTTTCCTCTTCCTTCTGTGTATTTCCTTTCTTCTTTCCTTTCCATGACTTAAATAAAAATGGCAACTGGCAATATATTTGGCTTTTATTTAATTCCTGATATTGACATTCAAAAGCAAAGAAATAGATGGCTGACTCCTGGAGAGTAGTATTATGACATTATTATTATTACTTTTGGACATAGTTGAGAGGTTATAATTTTAAAACTTCCAGTGATGAATGTCTATAGAAATCTTAAGTGTTTAAAAATCATTCTTTTAAATACTAAAATGTATAGTATGATGCTTTCAGTAAGAAACTAATGGGAGACAATTGAACCACAAATTGGAAGTAAAAGCAGGTGATTTGGTGCTGTTCTAGTTTTAGGTTCTCCAAATTTCATTTATTTGCAGTGTACACCTTCCCCCTTTTGTGTGGAATTCTCAATTCTTCTGCATAGATAGAAGTAGTTTCTGTGTATATAACTCACCAGGCAGTAGCTCTTAATTTGGATGCCTTGATCCTCTGGTATGGTGTAAGTTAAACATAGCTCACTGGGACGTGCACAAGCAAAGTCTATCCTACATGGGCTCCAGCCCAACTGTCAAAATCCTCCAAGTTAGGGCTTCCCCCACGTTTGAATTATGTAGCTGCAGCAGCGAGCTCGAGAAAGGCTGCTGTATGGGAACAGAGCTAAGGAGGATGTTAAGGCTTGGGTGAACTGACCCCTTGACAACCTAACATGGAGGCCTTTTTCTTTGATTTAACACATTTGTCAACTTGACAGGAAGCTTGGGCTGCAAATTCTTGCCCTCATGAGACTCAGAGGCCTGCAGAAAGAGATTGGGTGTGGAAGTCAAACTCAGGGAGGGGCAAATCCTGGCCATGCAACTTACTATGCTAGGAATCCTGGCCACGCAACTTACTATGCTAGGATCTTGTTTCCCCTGACTGCAACTTTATCATCTATAGAATGGGGTCATAATAATTATTCACAGAATTTTTGAGAAGATTGAAGGGTTAATGATGCAGAAATAGGAATATGGAAATAAATAGGGAAATAGAAGCAAAAAGAGTAGATAAAAATTCCCAAATTGAGACTGTGCTTCACAAATCTTTATGCTTGACTTTTATGCTGGTCAAACACTTATAAACTATTATGAAGGTACAGTCCACACTCAGTATCTTGCCAGGCTCAGAAGAACTATCAAATTGAGCAGCCTAATGACCAAACCCCCCAAACAAACAAAAAACCCTGTGAAGTTGCACATGAAAATGAAAGCCAATGGAAATAAAACTGATAAACAAATAGTAACTGCTACTTAATCACGATCCAGGAAACATATATTTGCATTTCTTATAGACATTCTCTCCTTTAAACTCTTACCAAAGTCTAAAACTTGAAATTCTTTTGTTTGAAAAGTAATACATTCTTCAAGTATTCCCTGTGTCAGTGTCAGATTGGCAATAAGAGTCGTTAGTGAAAACCTAAAATGGGCTTTCAAACAAGAAATGAAGTAAAACATAAATTGCTTCATGAACTAAAGCTAGCTACAGATATTCCATGCAAATGGAAACCAAAAGAAAGCTGGAGTAGCAATACTCATATCAGATAAAATAGACTTTTAAGATAAAGAATGCTACAAGAAACAAGGAAGGACACTACATAATGATCAAGGGATCAATCCAAGAAGAAGATATAACAATTATAAATATATATGCACCCAACATAGGAACACCTCAATACATAAGGCACCTGCTAACAGCTATAAAAGAGGAAATCGACAGTAACACAATAATAGTGGGGGACTTTAACACCCCACTTACACCACTGGACGGATCATCCAGACAGAAAATTAATAAAGAAACACAAGCTTTAAATGACACAATAGACCAGATGGATTTAATTGATATTTATAGGATATTCCAGCCAAAAACAGCAGATTACGTTTTCTTCTCAAGTGCACACGGAACATTCTCCAGTATAGATCACATCTTGGGTCGCAAATCAATCCTCGGTAACTTTAAGACGATTGAAATCATATCAAGCATCTTTTCCGACCACAACGCTATGAGATTAGAAATCAGTTACAGGGAAAAAACATTAAACAACAAACACATGGAGGCTAAACAGTACATTACTAAATAGCCAAGAGATCACTGAAGAAATCAAAGAGGAAATCAAAAATTACCTAGAGAAAAATTGCAATGAAAACACGACGATCCAAAACCTATGGGATGCAGCAAAAGCAGTTCTAAGACGGAAGTTTATAGCAATACAAGCCTACCTCGAAAAACATGAAAAATCTCAAATAAACAATCTAACCTTATACCTAAATGAACTAGAGAAAGAAGAACAAACAAAACCCAAAGTTAGTAGAAGGAAAGAAATCGTAAGGATCAGAGCAGAAATAAATGAAATAGAAACAAAGAAAACAATAGCAAAGATCAATAAAACTAAAACCTGGTTCTTTGAGAAGATAAACAAAATTGATAAACCTTTAGCCAAACTCATCAAGAAAAACAGGGAGGGGGCTCAAATCAATACAATTAGAAATGAAAAAGGAGAAGTTACAATGGACACTGCAGAAATACAAAGCATCCTAAGAGACTACTACAAGAAACTCTGTGCCAATAAAATGGACAACCTGGAAGAAATGGACAAATTTTTAGAAAGGTATAACCTTCCAAGACTGAACCCGGAAGAAATAGAAAATATGAACAGACCAATCACAAGTAATGAAATTGAAACTGTGATTAAAAACCTTGCAACAAACAAAAGTGCAGGATCAGATGGCTTCACAGGTGAATTCTATCGAACATTTAGAGAAGAGCTAACACCCATCCTTCTCAAACTCTTCCAAAAACTGCAAGAAAGGAACACTCCCAAACTCATTCTATGAGGCCACCATCATCCTGATACCAAAACCAGACAAAGATACTACAAAAATAGAAAAATACAGATCAATATCACTGGTAAATATAGATGCAAAAATCCTCAACAAAATACTAGCAAACAGAATCCAACAGCACATTAAAAGGATCATACACCATGATCAAGTGGGATTTATCCCAGGGATGCAAGGATTCTTCAATCAATGTGATACACCATACAACAAATTGAAGAATGAAAACCATATGATCATCCCAAGAGATGCAGAAAAAGCTTTTGACAAAATTCAACACCGATTTATGATAAAAACCCTCCAGAAGGTGGGCATAGCGGGAACCTACCTCAACATAATAAAGGCCATATATGACAAACCCACAGGAAACGTCATTCTCAATGGTGAAAAACTGAAAACATTTCCTCTAAGATCAGGAACAAGACAAACATGTCCACTCCCTCCACTATTATTCAACATAGTTTTGGAAGTCCTAGCATGGCAATCAGAGAAGAAAAAGAAAAAAAAGGAATACAGATTGGAAAAGAAGAAGTAAAACTGTCACTGCTTGCAGTTAACATGATACTATACATAGAGAATCCTAGAGATGCCACCAGAAAACTACTAGAGCTAATCAATGAATTTGGTAAAGTTGCAGGATACAAAATTAATGCACAAAAATCTCTTGCATTCCTATACACTAAGAATGAAAGATCAGAAAGAGAAATTAAGGAAACAATCCCATTCACCATTGCAACAAAAAGAATAAAATATCTAGGAATAAACCTACCTAAGGAAGTAAAAGACCTGTACTCAGAAAACTATAAGACACTGATGAAAGAAAGATGACACAAACAGACGGAGAGATATACCATGTTCTTGGATTGGAAGAATCAATATTGTGAAAATGACTATACTACCAAAAGCAATCTACAGATTCAGTGCAATCCCTATCAAATTACCAGTGGCATTTTTTACAGAACTAGAACAAAAAATCTTAAAATTTGTATGGAGACACAAAAGACCCCAAATAGCCAAAGCAGTCTTGAGGGGAAAAAACGGAGCTGGAGAAATCAGACTCCCTGACTTCAGACTATACTACAAAGCTACAGTAATCAAGACAATATGGTACTGGCACAAAAACAGAAATATAGATCAATGGAACAAGATAGAAAGCCCAGAGATAAACCCATGCACCTATGGTCAACTAATCTATGACAAAGGAGGCAAGGATATACAATGGAGAAAAGACAGTTTCTTCAATAAGTGGTGCTGGGAAAATTGGACAACTACATGTAAAAAATGAAATTAGAACACTCCCTAACACCATACACAAAAATAAACTCAAAATGGGTTAGAGACCTAAATGTAAGACCGGACACTATAAAGCTCTTAGAGGACAACATAGGAAGAATACTCTTTGACATAAATCACAGCAAGATCTTTTCTGATCCACCTCCTAGAGTAATGGAAATAAAAAATAAAAATAAACAAATGGGACCTAATGAACCTTAAAAACTTTTACAAAACAAAGGAAACTACAAACAAGATGAAAAGACAACCTTCAGAGTGGGAGAAAATATTTGCAAATGAATCGACGGACAAAGGATTAATCTCCAAAATACATAAAGAGCTTATGCCACTCAATATTAAAAAAACAAACAACCCAATCCAAAAATGGGCAGAAGACCTAAATAGACATTTCTCCAAAGAAGATATACAGATGGCCAAGAAGCACATGAAAATCTGCTCAACATCACTAATTATTAGAGAAGTGCAAATCAAAACTACAATGAGGTATCACCTCACACCGGCTAGAATGGGCATCATCAGAAAATCTACGAACGACAAATGCTGGAGAGGGTGTGGAGGAAAGGGAACCCTCTTGCACTGTTGGTGGGAATGTAAATTGATATAGCCACTATGGCGAACAGTATGGAGGTTCCTTAAAAAACTAAAAATATGGGCTTGCCTGGTGGCACAGTGGTTAAGAATCCGCCTGCCAATGCAGGGGACACGGGTTCGAGCCCTGGTCCCGGAAGATCCCACATGCTGCGGAGCAACGAAGCCCGTGCGCCACAACTAGTGAAGCCCGCGTGCCTAGAGCCTGTGCTCCACAACAAGAGAAGCCACTGCAATGAGAAGCCCACGCATGGCAACAAAGAGTAGCCCCTGCTCACCGCAACTAGAGAAAGCCCATGCACAGCAACGAAGACCCAACGCGGCCAAAAAGAAATAAATAAAATTAATTAATTTAAAAAAAAACTATTAAAAAAAAAAAAACTAAAAATAGAATTACCATATGACCCTGCAATCCCACTACTGGGCATATACCCAGAGAAAACCGTAATTCAAAAGGACACATGCACCCTAATGTTCATTGCAGCACTATTTACAATAGTCAGGTCATGGAAGCAACCTAAATGCCCATCGACAGGTGAATGGATAAAGAAGATGTGGTACATATATACAATGGAATATTACTCAGCCATAAAAAGGAACGAAATTGGGTCATTTGTAGATACGTGGATGGATCTAGAGACTGTCATACAGAGTGAAGTAAGTCAGAAAGAGAAAAACAAGTATCGTATATTAATGCATATATGTGGAACCTAGAAAAATAGTACAGATGAACCTGTTTACATGGCAGAAATAGAGACACAGATGTAGAGAACCAAGGTATGGACACCAAGAAGGGAAAGTGGTGGGGGGAGTGTGTGATGAAATGGGAGATTGGAATTGACATGTATACACTAATATGTATAAAACGGATAACTAATAAGAACCTGCTATATAAAAAATAAATAAAATAATATTCAAAAATTAAAAAACAAAAGAAAGAAGAAGTCAGTGTTTGTACTAGCCAAGAAACTAGCAATGACCCAAAAGTCCGTCAAGAGAAAAATAGATAACTAAATTGTGGAATAGTCATATAATGAGATATTGTATGGAAGTGAAAATTAATGAACTACATCTGTATACATCAACATGGGTGAATGTCATCAATGTTACTTTTTCTATGTTAAAAGTAAGTACCAGGAGAAATTACTCCATTTGTATAAGTTTCAAAAATGAAAAAAATCAACAATTAGGGAAAAATACAAATGTTGCAAAAACTAGTTTTATAAAAAGTCAAGGGAATGATAAATACAATGTTTTGTCATGGTTACTTGGGGGATGGAGGGAGGTGAACAGAATTGGGGAAGGGCACATGGGGAATCTGATTTATTGCTAATATTCTGTTTCTTAAACTGGGTGATAGATATATGAGTATTTGGTTCAAAAAAAAGAAGATGTGAATTATTGTCAATATTATTGTAATATTAATAAGTAAATATATAAATAGATGAATAAACAAATAAAAACACAAAACAAGTGGATAAAGAAATGAAAGAGGGCTATAAACAGATAATAACAATGTGTTATTAAGAATTTTAATTAATCCAATTCTTAGTACCTGAAGTCTTTTCTAAAAAAAGCATGTACCTTACACTAAAAAACACTAGTGGGGAAAATATTCATTCTCTATGCACAGAAATTTTTATTTTTATACAGCAGCTTTTCACAGGGTATCTGGGTTGGATGGGGTAGGAGGGTCATAAAGGGAGACTTTCTTTTTACTATATACCTTTGTGTACTGTTTGGAATTTTTGTTTTTCTTTGTGCATAGAATGTCTTTTCAACAAGGGTTTGTGTCAAGATGAAAAAATTAAAATAAAAACCAAGCTTTTTATTCGGTAGGAGAAAAAAAGAAAAAAAGCTAGCTACAACGATTGATAGTCAATAGTATGTGTTATTTATTCTACCACGAAGCAAGGGCAGAGATGTTTGAAAATGACTAGTTGAATATCAGTCTATTTTATTTAATAAGTGATCGTTTTTTCCTACATTAAATAAAATTCAGTCTACTTACCCAGAACTCACATTTAAGTCTCAAATTCAGCTTTGACTGAATAATGAGAAGCCATCACTGTGGACCAAAGCAGGGAAATTTTTGGTAAGGATTCTGTGACATGGTTATATAGAAGACCAAATGGATTTGGTTAAAGCTGGATTACTTACACAAAGTCCAAAGATAAATTTAGTTGAAAATTGGTCACAGGTAGCCTTGCAGTCTCAAAGGGCATTTCTGACTAGACAAACAGCATCTCCCAGCATCCCCTCCACTGAAATAAACAGCCAAGTGTTCCCTCGCCACAGGCTGGGTAAATACTAACTAAACTGTCTGCCTGTATGCCAATAGGAGCAACACTCCCTATTTTTTAGCAAAATATTTTTCCACTCTGGCCATCCAAGAAACTCTCCAAATCCAATATGTTTCAATGGACTTTTAAGGCTTCTCTATTTTTCTCACTATTTATAGCTTTCAGATGTTGGCAGGTAGAAAACTGCATTTTCTTCAGAATAAATTCGTAAATGGCAGTGATGCCGTTTCATCGTATGCCACATGGTATTAAGTATTAAAACAGTCCTTTTTCTTTATGAATGTAAACATTGACAAAGACTAGGAAATAAAACAAATCCCTCACAGATATGGTATCAAAGGTTATATTTATATTGTGAAGAGTTTTGCTGGTTGAAGACCCTGGGACTGGGCCCAGAGGGAAAGCCCAGGCTGGTCACGGCTAACGTGTGGAAAGAGTCTTTAGGAAGCTAAATGACAAAAGTCCAGGCTGCTGTGATCTGCCCTGTCAATGAAACTAAGGCTGAGGAAGGCATACAGGAAATGTGAGATGGCTTCAATGTGCATACTATTTAATACATTATAAATCTTTTGCCAGTGTAACACCTTACTGGTCCTTATAACAACCCTGGGCCACAGAGAAGGTAATTATTCACCCGTTATATGGATGTAGAAACTCAGGCTCAGAGAAATGACTTAATCAAGGTTACATGGCTAATATGTGGCAGAGGCAAGAATGTGGCACAGCTGGAACCAGAAGCTAGATCTTCTGATGGCTAAACCCGTTTTCCTTCCCCAACTTCGCACTGTTCCTCAGAGAATTCAGCCCACAGAACTGTAGAGCCTCACTGGGAAGACAATCTATTCACGTTAAAGAGCTGGTGAATAATGAGAAAGAGAAATTAAGGGAATTTGTTTATAGACTAAGGACCAGTTTATTCTAGTTGTTAGTAAAGGATTATATTTGGCTGATCAGGAAGTGATAATCTGGTCTAATTGGAATGTGGAAAAGTTGAGTGTAAATACCCTGTTCTGTCTCTAACCAGCTAGGTGACCTTTGGAGTTCTCATCTGTAGAGCTATAAGGCCCCGTTTGGGATTGTGGTAAAATCATCAGAGGTGAAGTCCCTCTGAGGCCACTTGAGAGAGAGCCTCTAAGATATTCCCCAAGGGCACCTGAACCAGGATTCACCAAGGAGGCAGGATGTGACTGGGGAGACTACAGCTCAGTGGAGGAAAAGTAGGAGGGAAGGAAATACTGACAGGGAAAAATAGCTTGAGCAAAGTTCTGTTGGCAAGGACCAATATGCTGCTTATATAGGACAGGAAGGAGACAGGTAGATACAAAAACAAAATGTGTGGAAAGTTCAGTAATTATTAAATCAATTTTATCCATATAGTTAGTCATTCTGGACATTTCAGGTTAAAATCTACTCCTTTACCTGTTAATCAATTATCGAAATAATTGTACTAAAATTTTCTTCCTTCCTCCCTCCCTTCCTCCCTCCTTCCTTTCTTCTTTCCACCTTGCCTGTTTTAGACAGACTACTTTGGAGCGTATTTTAAGAGGGGTGGATATATTTGTCTTAGGCAGGGAAGGTTGTCAAATACAGGTCATGCACACTGCCACACCCCTGCCATAACAGACAGTGTTGATCAATCACTGCTCTCTGGGCACAATCTCAGGATTCATTTCAAGGTGCATGGGTTGCTTAAACTTGGCACAAGTGATGAGACCTATTTGCCAAAACAAATCTTGGACAAAAGTAGGTCAAATATGGCTTTCTATTAAAAAAAAATGGTAAAAGTATATTGGAAAGCGCCCTTCCTTTACCCTCTTCAAACATTTTCCCCTTGCTGTTTTGATTTCAGCAAGAGCCTCATGCAAAAATAGGCAAATGTTATTTGAAGTTATAGTCTAGTGCATTGAGAGGCTAGAAAAGATTTTTTAGAAGCCTGAATATGTCTCATGAATGGGTATCATCCTTTGAATATTTTGTCAAACAAATTGACTTCTGGACATTCTGACGTTTGCTCTTTGCAAATTTGAGTTCCCCTGGTGCTAAAATTTGTTTTTGTTTTTTCATTCCAGTACAAATATATTATACGTGTGCAATATATGTAGAGATTTTGAACTCAGCTTCTGAAGCCAGTGTTGGAATCCCGTCTCTGTCTCTTTCTAGCTGAGTGTCTTTGAACAAGTTAACTTGACCTTTCTTAGCTTCAGTTTTCTCATATTGAAAAGGGATATAATAATCATTTCTATTTCATAGGGTTATGGTGAAGAGTAAATTAGATAATTCATGCATAGCATTTACCATAGTATTTACCATAGTATCTGGCACATGGCATACTCAGTAAATGTGAGTTTGTGTGTGCTGTATGTAGCTGACATTATCTAGGGCGAATTAAGGACTCTGATACTTCCTGAATCATTTGGCGAAATGCTACATTTCTTTGCTCTTGTGGATTTAAGTTAGAGTTTTAATGCTCCTTGAATTCTGTTTTGTGGTCCCATCATGATTTTTTTGTCTGTGTTTGAACTCCAAGAAAAATGTCCCCACTTTTGGTAGCTGATATATTCATACCACTAGTGCTGCAAGAAAAATAATCTGTCATTGAAGTAGATGTGAGTTGACATGACAGACTATCTTAAACATTCATAACATGCGTAATATGGTCTCTATGGAATGAAATAACTCCTTCAGAGCCTTTGCAGTCTCTTGTATCATGGCTCTCAGAGAGCAAAACCATTTTAATTCTAAAACAGCTATGCCTGTTTGGGGAATAAAACATCAAGAAGAAAAGGCATTTCACATACATAACGACTGACATTTATAAATTGTTTAGATATTTGTGCATACATGTGCACACATGTTTGTGGATGAGACATGCATATATACATGTGCATATAGGTATGTGTGGTGTTTTAAATTCTGGTGTTTGCTATCTTGTACCTGATTGGCTAGAAGTAAATTCTTCCAAATCTGAAACACTTGAATTCCAATCTTCACTTTACTATTTTACCGGTCATGTGATTTTGGACAAGCCACCACCCCTAAATTTTAGGTAACATATTTAAAATGGGGATAAACGTAACTTTACCTTTATAATCTTTAATAGGAAGGATTAATTCATGTGAAATAATGTATGTAAAATGCATAGTAAGATATTTGACAAATATCAATCTCTTGAGCTAATAATAAATAAATAAAACAAGTAATTAAAATAACATCCAGAGCAAAGAAAACTGGTTTTCAGCTTCATTATTCAATGTCTTGCTTTGATTTTTATTTTATATAATAATCATTTGCTAGCTTAAGTAAATACAGCATTCCTTAATTATAACTGTCATATGAAAACTTTACTAATCCATGCCTCTTATGAGAAATATAAGCATTTAAGCAAATATCTAACTTCTGACCCAGAGTTTCCTAATCCAAGAAAACAATCTACCTCTCTGATTTCATTCTGGCCTGGCCATTCCTATTGAAAGGATGAAATCAAATAATGGATTTTACAGGTCCTTGTGAAGCACAAATTGGTCAAACAACTGGAGAATAGATATAAAATTAAACACACTTATCAAATGTTCACATATTTATTGACTGACTGGCAGTGTCTCCAAAGAAGACTAGAATATTAGTGCAAACAATTAGCCCCATAGCAGGTTGTGATGATTAAATTTGCTAATTACTTAGCAAATTAAAATTTGCTAATTTTACAGTTGGAAAAGTTAACTTGTATTTGTTTTTTAATAAGAAGGTACAGTGCATGCTAAATTTCACCTTTAAAATTCATTGGTTTGCAGATAAATTGCATTCCCAAAAGAATTCTTGGGCTAAAAACAGTGCTATATCTGCATGTTAGGAAAGAAATGTTCACAGATCCATCAAGATGATAACATTTGGTGAACACAATCTACTTGGAGTGACCAGATACTACTGGGTCTCTGTTGATTGTGCTGGTGTGCATGTGGGATCACAAACACTGATTTCACCAAATGTTCCAGCATAAACAGCCTCTCTGCTGTCAGCCCTCTTCATACTTCCAGTAGAGAAGAGAACGATTATGATTTACACTTTTTTTTTTTTTTTTTAGTGAGAAACATTGCATCAGTCTAGTGGTTTAATTTTAAGAAGAGTGAATTTGGAGTTAGGGCAAATCTAGCATCTACTTCCTTGCATCTTGGACGATATGATAAACTTGTTATTTCTGCCATCTGTAAAATAGGGCTAATGATACCCACTTCAAGTACTTTTATGGAAAATTAAATTACATAAAATTGCTTTGTAAGTAACACAATATTATAAATGTGTAAATTAGGGAAATACTGTCTTAGTCTTTCTTAAATGTCACTGAAGTTGTGATCAATTTGTGTTTTGGAAGTACCTTGAATCATTAATTCATTCACTCAGAATGAAATTTGCCCTTGAGCAAAGCAATATTTGATACTTAAATTTAGTTGTGTTAAAAAAAAGATAAGAGTTCAGAGGTATTTTCTACTACTTGCAGTTCCTGAGGCTATGTAGTTGTGGGTTTCTGGGTAAAAGTTTCCTCTCATCTGCCTTGTGAGGTGGAAGAATACAAGTGGGACTATGGCAAAGTACAGGAAGAAGGAAGCAGAATGAAATGTATAGGATAGTAGTCAAGCGCAAGAGGTATGTAGTCAGTCATACTTGGGTTTGAATATAATCTCTGGTACTAAGATGTTATTGTTTGTAAATTCTATCAGATGATGCTTCTAAAGAAATGTATCAAATCCGAGATAACAAATATCAGAAATACATGAAAAATATTAATACTCAGATTGGCACTCAGCTAGTAGAGGAATCTCCTTTTTCTTCTGCAAAGAGAAATGCGTCAACTTTAAAGTGGATGAAGTGGATCAGCCAGTAAAGAAATAAAGAGATAGAGGGATATTGTCTTGATTCTTTTAAGGGACTTGAAGTGTAGCGCTGTGGGAAACATTGAAAACTGGAGGAGCTGAGAGAGAATTTCTGTGACTTTAAGATAATGTGATAGCAGAAAAGCCGACAGTAAAATATGAATACATACATGGACACACACATGTATATACATGTAGTGTTCCTGAGGTATAATTGGATACCTTCTACCTTATAAACTGTGCAACCACACAATTGTGCAGCAACGATCCACTTTCAAAACACTTCTGTCATCACAAATGAAAAGTTCCCTTGGGCGCTTTAGTAGTTAATCGTCACTCCAAAATTTAGCCCTGGGCAACCACTATCTGCTTTCTGTGTCTATGGTTTTGCCGTTTTGGGAAAGTTCATGTAAAAAGACTCTTACAATAACAGATGGCCTTCTTTGTGACTCCTTTCAATTAGCATAATGGTTTTTAGGTTTATTCATATTGTAGATGTATCAGTTGTATCAGTGTTTATTCGTTTTTATTGCTGAATAGTATTCCATCATCTAGATATCCCACATTTTGTTTATCCATTCACTGGATGATGAACATTTGGATTGTTTCCAGTTTGGGGCTATTATCAATAGCACTGCCATGAGCATTCACAGGCAAGCATTTGTATGGACATATGTGTTCAATACTCTTGGAGAGATATCTAGGAGTAGAATGGGTAGATCATATGATAACTGTGTTCAGCTATTTAAGAAACTACATATCTATTTTCTGAAGTGTCTGTGCCTTTTTACATTTCCATCCGCAATATATGTGGGATCCTGTTTTTTTTTTTCACATCTCTTCTTTGCTTGGTATTATCAGTCTGTTGGATTATAGCCATTCTAGTAAATGTGTAGTGTAATCCATTGTGGTTTTAATTTGCATTTACCTAATGACTAATGATATCAAGCATCTTTTCATGAGCTAATTAGCCATTTAAATGTCTTCCTTGTTAAAATATCTATTCAAATCTTTTTTCAAAATTTTTTTTGGAATTTTTTTTTTCTCTTTGTATTATTGAGTTGGAAGAGTTCTCTGTGTGTTCTGTGTACAAATCTTTTATAAACTGTATGATTTACAAATAGTTTCTCCCAGTCTGTGTGGCTTGTTTTTTCATTTTCTTAATGGTGTGTTTTGAAAACATTTTTATTGTTAATGTCACTATTTATTACATTTTTCTTTTATGGATCATGCTTTGGTATCATATCTAAGATATCTTTGCTTAATCAAAGATTATCTTCTTTGTTTTATTCTAGGAGATTTATTGTTTTAGCGCTTACATTTTGAGTTAGTTTTATGTATGGGGTGACTAAAGAGTCTAAGTTCATTTTTGAATGTGTGGACATCCAAGTGTTCCAACACCATTTGTTGAAAACACTGCCCCCCACCCACTGAATTGTCTTGGTATCTTTGTTGCAATCAACTGACTAAAAATGTAAGGGTTTATTTCTGGATTGTGTATTCAGTTGCATTGATTGATATGTCTATCCTTAGGCTGATACTACACTGTCTTGATTACTGTAGCTTTATTGAAAGGTTTAAAATAATTTAGTATAAGTTCTCCAAATTTGTTCTTTTTAAAAGTTGATTTGATTATTCTATCTTCTTTGCGTTTCCCTATAATTTTTATGATCAGCTTGTCAATTGCTTCAATAAACCAGCTGTAATTTTGATAGGGATTTCTGCCTTTTCCTTTCTCTCCTATGCATCTAAGAATTCCATTACATGAATACTGTGATGCTTGGCATTATCATCCAGTATCTGAGGCTCTATTCATTTTTCTCCAGTGTTTTTTTTTTCCATCTATTCTTTAGATTGAATAGTATCTCTTACTCTGTCTTCAAGTTCATTGATTCTTTCTTCTGCCATCTTGAATCTACTGTTGAGCCCTAATATCCTAGGCATTCTTTCATTTTGATTATTATATTTTCAATTCTCAAATTTCCATTTTTCTTTTCTAGTGCATTTTTCTCTACTAAGGTTCCCTATTCGTTGGGTCATTATTGTGATACTTTGTGCATATGAATTAAACTCAACATCTGTGCCCACTCAGAGTTAGGCTCTATTGACTATATTTTTTCCCTCTGTGCATGGGTTACATTTTTTTTGACTGTCTTATAATTTTTGGCTGAAAACTGGACAGTTTATATATTGTAATTGATAATATATGGTAGCAACTCTGGGTTCTGATTTATTTTTCTGCTTTTTTTCTTTTTGTACCTTGTCTGAGCTTAAAATGCAAAATATTTCCCCCCATAGGCAGTCACTGGCTTAGTTTTTTATTCTTATTTTGATTTTTTAGCCTGGCTTAATAGAGGTCACTCTTGTTTCTGTATAACCTAGGGGTCAGCCAATGATTTGGCTAGAGGTTGTATTCAAACACTGCCAGCCCATAAGATATTCACCTCTGAAAATCAATGTGCATGTGGTTTGGGGAGTATGTTAAACATTCAGCTGGCTCTCAAGTCATTCTTGGTTTTAGCTTCTAACTGGCTTCCCTCAGGTTTCCCCTGTGTATGCCAGTAGTTCCTCAGTCAACCATGGTTGTGTAGAGAGCTTATCTAGCCTCTAAATAGAGCTCTCTTTCCTAGAATCTCCCCATACAATTTCTGTTTGTTCACTTCTTGCCCCAAACAGGACCACAACCTCAAGATAGTAGAGCTGTGGGTTTTTCTCATTTATTCTTTATGGTGTTTGTCAAAGTCATGAGTTTTGCCCCATTCCCAAGCAAGTTTTCTCCCTCTGGCAGCAGTGCTGCTGATTTTCTACCCAGTCTTGCTTTGGTCACCAAATGAGCAAGGGGGACATAAGTGAGAATATCCCCGGACAAGAAGGAAGTAGACCCCAGTTGCGTTTACCCGAAGTTCTACCGGTTTTTCAAGAATAAATTCTTCTCAGATTGTTGTCTGCTTTGGGACAATTTCCAGACCTCTGATGTGGTTGATTATGGTTATTTTGTCCAGTTTACACTTTCTTTATGAAAAGAGAATTCTCTGACTTCTTCATGCCATTGTAGCTAGAAATTTCCCCTAGGTCTGAAGCTATATTTTTAATTTATAAAATATCTGCATTTTAAAGTGTGCCTTTTATGTTTTTTCTTCTCTTTCTATGTATGCATATGCACGTCTATTTTGTGTATAAACCTAGACTTTTAAAGATCATCTGTGGATTATCTACCTTGTACATGGCCCACAGTGGCTCCTTTTCTGGTATCATTACCTAATTAAGGTTCTTAACTCTTAACAAAGTGTAAGAGACAATTAGAGACACTGAGTTTAATGTGTTTTCATTTATATCTGTCTATAATTTAAAAGCAAATACAATTTGGTTTTTGTTATCTGTCATACTCATGCTATCATTCATTTTTTTTTTCCTATCAAAAGGCAACTTGTTTTTCTGCTTCATTTCTGACTTGGAAAAGCATTCTGGGGAAAGTACACTTGGTAATGATACTTTAGGAAATATCTGATACCTACAGAAAAAGTTTTCAAAGCACTGTTCAAAAGTTATCACCTGATATGTCACACAACCATTACCACCTTTTCTCACTTCTGTTCAAAGTGATGGATTACATTTAGGAGGTTTGAAGCAAATACAGAGGAAAAAAATGTTCACATTTACTCAAAGTACTGCCACAAATGATAATTTTTTCACTTATTAAAGTTTAATTAATTATAAAAAAATACTTTTAAAACTGCTGATGAGAAGGCCATGATATAAATAGTTTCATATATTGCCAGTAGCAGGAGAATATTAATTTTAAAACCTATGGAGGTATGCCAACACATAGGATAACTATAAGAAATGGATAAATTTTTATAGACATACAACCTATCAAGACTGAATCATGGGGCTTCCCTGGTGGCGCAGTGGTTGAGAGTCCGCCTGCCGATGCAGGGGACATGGGTTCGTGCCCCGGTCTGGGAAGATCCCACATGCTGCGGAGCGGCTGGGCCGGTGAGCCATGGCCACTGAGCCTGTGCGTCCAGAGCCTGTGCTCCGCAATGGGAGAGGCCACAGCAGTGAGAGGCCCACGTACTGCAAAAAAACAAACAAACAAAAAAAACCCCCCAAAAAAAGACTGAATCATGAAGAAATACAATGTCTGATCAGACCTATAAGGAGATTAAATAAGTAATAAAATAAGTAATAAAAAAAAATCTCCTAGCAAAGGAAAGCCCAATACCAAATGGCTTCACTGAAGAAGTCTACTTAACATTTAAAGAAGAACTAACAACAATCCTTTTTGAACCTTGCAAACAATTGAAGAGGAGGAAACACTTCCAGATTCATTCTATGAGACCAGTATTATCCTGATACCAAAATCAGAGAAGATATTACAAGAAAACTACCGACAAATATCCCTGATGAAAATTGATGTAAAAATCCTCAACAGAATACTAGGAAATCAAATTCAACAGATGGTACATCACGACCAAGCAGGATTTATTCTGAGAATACAAAGATGCTTCAACATACAGAACTCAATCAGTGTAATAACACCACATTAGCAGAATGAAGGACGCAAACCACATGATCATCTCATTTGATGCATAAAAGGCATCTGACAAAATCCAACACCCTTTCATGATTTAAAAAACAAAAAAAACCCCAAAAACTTAACAAACTAAGAATAGAAGAGAATGACCTCAATACAACAAAGGCCACATGTGAAAAGCCCACAACTAACATCACACTCAATGGTAAAAAACTGAAAGTGCTCCCTTTAAGATCAGGGACAAGGTAAAGATGCCCAGTCTATCACTTCTAGTTAGCACAGTACTGGAGTCTGAGCCAGAGCAATCAGGCAAGAGAAAGAAATTAGAAGGCATCCAAATTGGAACAGAAGAATTAAAATGATCTGTTTGCAGACAACATAATTGTATATGTAGAAAACCCCAAATACTCACCCCACACAAAAAAGTGTTAGAACTAATAAATGAATTCAGCAAAGTTGCAGGATAAAAACCAACACGTTAAAATCAGTTGTGTTTCTGTACACTAACAATTAACAACCCCAAAAGAAAATGAAAACAATCCCATTGATAATAGCATTAAAAAAGAATAAAATATTTAGGAATAAGCTTAACTAAGAAAGGGAAAGACTTATGCATTGAAAATTACAAAACGTTGCTGAAAGAAAGTAAAGGAGACAAATAAATGGAAAAACATCCCATGTTCATGGGTTGGAACAGTTAATATTGTTAAAATGCTCCTACCTAAAGTGACACATTCTCAGTGTAATCCCTATCAAAATCCCAATGGCATTTTTTTGAGAGATATACAAAAGACATCCTAAAATTCATATGGAATTTCAAAGGACCCCAAATAGCCAAAACAATATTGAGAAGGAAAACAAAGCTGGAGGCCTCATGCTTCCTGATTTTGAAACATATTATAAAGAAACATATATAAAGAGAAAAGAACAGAGCTGGGGGAGTCAGGCTCCCTGACTTCAGACTATACTACAAAACTACAGTCTGATATGGGCACAAAAACAGATACATAGATCAATGGAACAGAATAGAGAGCTGAGAAATAAACTCATGCACTTATGATAAGTTAATCTAAGACAAAAGAGGCAAGAATATACAGTGGAGGAAAGGCAGTCTCTTCAATAAGTGGTGCTGGGAAAACTGGACAGCCACATGTAAAAGAATGAAATTAGAACATTCTGTAACACCATACACAAAAATAAACTCAAAATGAATTAAAGACCTAAATGTAACACTGGATACTAGAAACCTCCTAGAGGAAAACGTAGACAGGACACTCTTTGACATAAATTGTAGCAATATTTTTTTAATCCATCTCCTAAAGCAAAGGAAATACAAGCAAAAATAAACAAGTGGAACCTAATTAAACTTAAGAGATTTGCACGGCAAAGGAAACCATCAACAAAACGAGAAGGCAACCTATTGAATAGGAGAAAATTTTCAGGTGGAATGACCAATAAGGGATTAATATCTAACGTATATAAACAGCTCTTACAACTCAACATCAAAAAAAACAAACAACTTGATTGAAAAATGAGCAGAAGAACTGAATAGACACTTTTCCAAAGAGGAAATGCAGATGGCCAACAGGCATATGAAAAGATGCTCAACATCGCTAATCATCTGGGAAGTGCAAATCAAAACCACAATGAGATATCACCTCATACCTGTCGGAATGGCTATCATCAAAGAGAACACAAATAACAAATGTTGGCGAGGATGTGGAGAAAAGGGAACCCTTGTACACTGTTGGTAGGAATGTAAGTTGGTGCAACCATTGTGGAAAATAGTATGGAGGTTTCTCAAAAAACTAAAACTAGAGCTACCACATGACCCAGCAATTCCACTCCTGGATATATATCTGAAAAAAACAAAAACACTAATTTGAAAAGATTCATGTACCCCAATGTTCCTAACAGCATTATTTACAATTGCCAAGATATGGAAGCAATCTAAGGGTCCATCAACAGGTGAACAGATAAGGAAGAAGTGTATATATATATATATATATATATATATACACACACACACACACACACACACACACACACACACGGGAATACTAGTCAGCCATAAAAAAGAACAAAATGTTGCCATTTGCAGCAACATGGATAGACTTGGAGGGGATTATGCTAAGTGAAATAAATCACACAGAGAAAGACAAATACTGTATGATATCACTTATACATAGAATCTGAAAAATACAACAAATTAGTGAATATAACAAAAAAGAAGCAGACTCACAGATACAGAGAACAAACCAGTGGTGGCCATTGGGGAGGGGAAGGGGCAGTATGGGAGTGGGAGAAAGGGAGATACCATAAATGCAAAATGTTGACAAGAATGTGGAGTTATGGGAACTCTCAACTGCTAGTGTAAGTGTAAAGTAGTACCAGCACTTAGAAAATCAATTTAGTAGTACTTCGGAAGCTGAAAATGTACACTCCCTACAATCCAGCTATTCCACTTCTACGTATAAACTTTAGAGAACCTCTTGTGCTTGCATCTATAAGGAATGCTCATCCAAACTGGTTGTAAAAGGAAAGAATTGGGGCTTCCCTGGTGGCGCAGTGGTTGAGAGTCCGCCTGCCGATGCAGGGGACACGGGTTCGTGCCTCGGTCCGGGAAGATCCCATATGCCGCGGAGCGGCTGGGCCCGTGAGCCATGGCCGCTGAGCCTGCGTGTCTGGAGCCTGTGCTCCGCAACGGGAGAGGTCACAGCAGAGAGGCCCGCGTACCGCAAAAAAAAAATAAATAAATAAAAATAATAAAAATTAAAAAATAAAAACAAAGAATTGGAAATAGTTAAATACATATCTGTATTAGAATAGAAAATTTGTGGTCTACTCATATATAGTGAAAATGGACAAACTGGACACATAGATGAATCTCAAAAATAATTTTGAATACTAAAAAGCCAGCCTTGGAAGACTTCAGGCAATATGATTCCATCTATATAATATTCAGAATCATACCAAAAACATACACTGTGTTTGTATATACATATAAATCTTATGCATGCTGGAACATTGAAGTGCTCAAAAGTTAAATAAGCATACCTTTTTTGGGTTTTTTTTGTTTGTTTTGAGGACTAGTAGCTAAGTTTCATGGTTTTTCTATCCCTTTCTCTGAATATTGGAATCCAGCTTTCATTTTTCATTATGTTGAGAATGCTTCTAGTGGTACTCCCCCATGCCCTTGTAATTTGCTGCTTTTTAATTTTTGGTGGCCTGGGAAACCAGAAAACTAAGCTCAGTAGAATCTTGCATAAGACACACAGTCTCTAGATTTGAGCCTGGGGCACTCTCCTCTGAGCAGATAGCATGACCTTTTGTGCGTAGGCCATGTAACATTCATTTATTTAACAACCATTTAGCAATTTCCTACCACATGCCAGACTCTATTCTGGGTTCTAGAAATACAGCAGTAGATAATAAGACCAAATCCCTGAGCTTATGTAACTTGTAGTCTAGGGGCAACTATTTGGGCTCTTGACTCTATTCTAAGTAGACAAGGCTGATTCATAAGGTGAATTTGGGTGTAGGAGCCATTTCTGTAAACACAAACACACACATTCCAGTGTGTACAGGTAGAAATACAAAGTTTGATATACACACTACCAAATGTAAAATAGCTAGCTAGTGGGAAGCAGCCGCATAGCACAGGGAGATCAGCTCGGTGCTTTGTGACCACCTAGAGGGGTGGGATAGGGAGGGTGGGAGGGAGGGAGACGCAAGAGGGAAGAGATATGGGAACATATGTATATGTATAACTGATTCACTTTGTTATAAAGCAGAAACTAACACACCATTGTAAAGCAATTATACTCCAATAAAGATGTTAATAAAAAAAAAGAAATACAAAGTTTGCAGCTCTATGTGTATGACTGTAGATATGAGTAATTAATGCTGATGAACCTGATAAGATGCTTGGGAACATACAATGCTGTGGTACCATTGGGCAAGTTCAGCATCCTAGCTTATGTTTGCTAAAGCCTAACCAAACAGACAGTGGTTGGAAGTAAAACAAAAAATTTAAAGCATCTTTCCTTGATGGCATTTAGTTTCCTTCCAAGTACACTAGGGGAATATCTGTTATTGGTATGCAAAACAGGCAGTTTTTTTTAAAGGTGACTTGCAAAACATTAAGAGTGACACCCAGAGCTTCAGGTCATAAACTGATCATCTGGGGTGTATGTCATCGTGTTAACAGAGGCAGTGTAAGACTCTCTTCTTTGAACAAACTTCTCATTAATCACTAGTATTGGGTAAAGTAGGACACTTCAGGCTCTCAGCCTTTATTCCTCTTAGTTAAGTCCTTTATTTCTGAAAAAGTTTGTTTTCAAATACCACTAAATTTGATATAAAGAAACAAAGAAGTAAGACATGTCCATTCATCCAGGATGGTATGTGGTATACTATAATCTCTACTTGTGGTATTTATTAACTGTCTCATAGCATTATCAAGTTGTTTTGCATTTAAATTCAAAGTCCACCTTCATGGATTTTCGTTCCGACTCTTAACTGGTTCAGAGACCTGAGGAGATTTTTAATGTTCATGTCAGTTGCCACTTAAAACAATGCTTTTCCACAAATTTCTGACACTAATAGTAATCAGAGAAGCATTTGAAAACAAGAGGACACTTGAATTTTCTCAGGCTATGAACCTGTGTGGCCTCTGGACCCATAT
The DNA here is from genome assembly GCF_005190385.1 of Monodon monoceros. NCBI lineage: Eukaryota > Metazoa > Chordata > Mammalia > Artiodactyla > Monodontidae > Monodon > Monodon monoceros. The sequence goes on from NW_021703771.1 coordinate 64,617,625, forward strand.
TCTGATTTCATCAGGTAAAAATAATGACTAAACAATACAAGGCGCAAGGTGGTTTCATAGGTTAATTCACTAGGAGTTAGTGTCTCGATCTGGGAGTTTACGTAAACATCTGTCTCAAGATGAATCCAGTGCATTAGATGTTTTTGGTGGACTGGTTTCCCGCTCCCTCCCCTGGTTTAAAACAACACATACTTTAAATAGTTTGGTTCAAGTCACATGATGGTCATATCTCCTGAGGAAAATCCCAGCACCGGTCAGCAGGTAGATTACAGTTAGCGATGCTGGGACACACGTGACACCTGTGGTCCAGGTTTTCCAGCATCTTCGCCATCTTACCCCACATAACCACTCAGGGCTTGTCAGTCACTCCTGGCCATTGCTGTTGTAATTCACCTATTTACCCCATCCGTAGTTTTGAAAGGCAATGAAACAAAAAGAGTCAACGTAAACACATGAAAGGCACATATAATGTAAAAGGCTTATGGGTTAAAAAAAAAAAAGGTCTCGCATTTTATAGGTCTAAGTGATTAGTTTTATGCTGCTTTACAAAGTAAACTCAGTGTGGAGGTCATAATGAATGAATTCCTAGATGATTACCAAACCCCCAAATTAAATTGCATTATAAATCGTTTTGCAAAAACATTGGCTTACCTAATTAAATAGGAATGACTCTGTTGCTACAGAGGATAGAACATTGAAGCCTTTAGGACTCATTTCAAATGAGCTATTCTGCTTGATTAATGAATTTGGCCCATTCAGATATTTTGGTACTATGAAGTCTTAATACACTGGAAGAGACTACTGAAACAAATGTTTTTTGATAAAGAAAAGTGAGAAAAACAGATTCATTTATGTCTTGAATAGCATAATAAAAATATTATCTGCAGAAGCACACACAAGAGCTTATATTTTGAAATCTCAAAAATCTTAAAATTAAAAAAAATTGGCCACATATGCCAATATTCCAATATAAAATTCTGTTCTACAAGAAGTTAATGTATGAATGTTTTATTCTTACCATCATAGATTATTAACTTATTCACTTCCACTTATAATTAATATTTGAGAACATTTTGAAAAAAAGTGACATAAAATAGGACTTGCAAATTTTATTTACCTAACTCATTTTTTTCTCAGTTTTGCCAGCTTCTTAAGGCCTCTGTTCTACTTTTGAAAATAGTAATACTGATGCCAATGTTTACATCTTGTGAAAGGAGTTCCCCAAGGTATTTTTGTTTTTAACAAAAATTTTCCTAATTTAAAAATTCTGCAGAGGAAGACTTAAAACAACAACGATTTCTCTAACATTTTGTAGCTATTATCTAGTATTTTATTCCTTATTCTAGTCCAAATAGCATTTATGAGAGCAGATTCTTGGACTGCAAAGTTTGCCCACATACCATTTGCTTGTAAGATATTTTTTCCCTTGGAGTTTCATTGGGAACTTTCTGGATGGCCTGTTGGTGGTATCACTAGTGACAGTTTGGCCACCTAGTTATGTGACAAAGGCAGCTGGTATCTGTGCTGTTGACAAAGAGGGGTATTAGATCATTGGCTAGTCATTTCATTATCATTTTATTAAGGGAAAAGCATGTTTAAAAAATGAGAAGTGAATCTACTTCTATATTCCAGATAATATGTGCCTATACTTTCAATTCTTATGATCATTTCCTAAGACTGAGGTTTCTGAGAAGCAGTTGCTTTTTCATATTTCAGTTATGAGTCCTGATAAAATGTTTTCCAAGAGGTACTAATGCCTAGGAATTTGGAAGCTTGGGGAAAAAAATTAGAGGGATTTTGTTGTTGTTATTCTTTATTCCCTTGTAAGGAATTCTTAAATTTGAAAATTTTTCATTAAAATCAAAAGTACCATAGAAAACTCCTTTATGACAGCAGCATGCCTTGAAAAGAATTTGCTCAAATCACTATAGGAGAGTTTTTTTACTTCTACAATAGGATGGGGAAAATTTCAATTGCCAGAATTCAGTTCCTCCAGGGGAGAGTTAGTTATATTTAGAAAAAGAATGTATGTGTATACACACACACACACACACACACACACACACAGTCACACACACACAAGTAACAAAAGACATAAACGATCTTCTAAGAAAGTGGGCCTTGTTAACCAGAAGTCCCTTTGTTTTATGGAATTCGTTGATGAGTTGGGCATGGAGGTTTAAAGATCATAGCTAGGACACAGATACATTGCTCTGAAAAGAATAGGGAGGGAATGGATGAGTGGGAAAGTTGTAAGACATTCCTGAGGAAAGAGAAAATTTGGAGGGGAGGAGAAGAGAAACGAGACTGTGCACTGCAAATGGGAAAAGAAAGAATCAAAGCCCCCTAGTGCAACTTGACTGAGGAGGTACTTATAGGGAGTAGAAATTTCTGATCAGGTTTTTAAGTTGTTTGCTGAGATAAGTGAGGATTAATGCCACCTTCTTCCTCCCCTAGTATCTCCAATAAAGGCCGCATTGCTCTTTTTTTTTTTTTTTTTTTTCTGCTGCAGGGGCATGTGGGATTTTAGTTCCCTGACCAGGGATGGAGCCCGTGTCACTGCAGTGGAAGTGAGGAGTCTTAACCACTGGACTGCCAGAGACTCAGTCCCTGTGTTGCTAATTAACATTAGATCAAATGCATTCTTCTGGGTGAAATCAAGTAGGTATTGAGTTCTACATCTGGATATGGACAAAAGCAGCAGATACAAGAACTGACCTTGGGGTGGGGGGTGTGCAGCTGACCTTGGGGGTCACACTAGAACTTACCCTTCTCATACTGGCAGACCATTCTTAATAAAGATGAAAGGCTTTTTTGAGAAAATGACATATAGATGATCTTGAGGTATCTTTTTCTTTATGCACAGAACTACACAGCAGAACTAGTTTCTAAATTTAGACTGGAGTTAAATAACAAAGATGAGTGTCCATTTATATGAAATTCTAGTCTGGCAACCTGGAAAGCTATTCACATCCCAGCTGGCTCTGTGACAATCGGATATGAATTGTTAGGACCCTTGGTTTTAATAGGTTTGGAGCTGATTTAATATACAGTAGTTTTAAAGGAGCTGAATAAAAATAGATGCAGGGCTTGCCTTGGCTATATGACCTTATGGAAGTCCAGGCTTGGCTTTATCATGTATGAAATAATGAATGTAGCTAAATGACCTCTAAGGTCCCATCTAAGTCTAATGTGATGAGTTTATCATTAGAAAAGGTTACTCCTTAAGTGGCTATAAATGTTTCTTTGATCTTTCTCAAGGCCTTAATTTTCCAAATGGCATGTACCTCCTGGAAATAGTAATGAAGTAGATCCATAGGCAACCCTTAGTTCTAAAATGACCCTCTAGCCACAGTCTGGTACTTCTGGAGTCTTAATACATTCTCTTTTCAATGGGATTTAGCTTTTACAAAAATAACCCGTTTTATAAATAATGGAAGTATAAAAAACTAATTAATGAATGTAGTAATAGTTATAAAATACTGAGTTATGAAGGCAGTGATATTGACAATAAACCAGTTATGATGGTAATAATAGTAATAAACCTAATCATAGCAAATCTTTGTTCTAACAATACTCCTCATTCATAATAGAGCTTTAAAACATGGCTATTTGAAAAGTGATCAAATTGACAAGTTTCTTAATTTCTCAGGTATAGAAAAAATGTCTCTTGATTAATGAGCTGATGTTCATTCATTCATTCATTCAACAAAGGAATCTATTGGTAAAAAAAATTTAGACATAATCTCTTCTTCATGAAGTTTTACAGTCTTGTGGGAGGGTCAGATATTTATCAATAAACACCCAAATGAATGAAGAATTGCAGCTGTGATGTTAGCAGCATTTGATCCTTCAAGGAGAATAGAGAAGGCTTCCCTGAGAAAGTGCTACTTGAACTGATATCTGAAGGAAGAGTAGAATTTAATGAGGGAAAGAGGGAGGGAAGAGTGTGCTCGGCAGGGAAACCTGTCGCTGGCTGAAGTGCCATGAATCAGAGGAACTGAAGAAGGGCCTCTGTAGCCTGAAAAGACCAGAGGGGAGCGTGGTGGCACAAGGCTTGAGAGGTAGGTGAAGCTAGACCATCCATGGACTTGTACCCCATGTTATAGTGATTTGTCTTTATCCTGATAGGTATGCTAAGTCTCTGAAGTTTTAAAGCAATTGTTTGTAGCATGGGGGTAGGGGTGCGGGCTGAAATGATCGTAGTTAAGGTTTGGAACGATCACACAGGCTACAGTTGGGAAAACAGATGGGAGGGAGGCCGGTTTGGATGCAGGTAGATTAGATAGAAGATGAGTGCAGAACTCCAGGAGAAAGGTCATAAAAACTTGGACTAGGAAGTTGATGGTGGATGTAAAAACAAGGGGCCAGATTTTTAGGGTTGAGAGACTGATCAGATTTTCTCTGCAAATATCTGTCCAAGATTTAGGAATATTCCATGAAGGCAAGTTTCCTGGCAACTCCTACACTGGAGTGGAACCTTTCCTTTTCCTGTATCAGGACTCCTGATAGGGTAGGAAATAAAATGAGTTCCCCACACCTTTCCTTATTGATCACTTCCTTCTCGTTCTCCACATTGGCTTCTAGACATGTGGAGTTTTGAGCCATTGGATTCTGGGTCTAGATGGACATTACTATCTAGGGGACACTTGGTGGCTCCTTCCATTTTCTGGGATCTATAGCACTCTTTTCTGCCTAGATTGGGTTTAGGTTATGAGCTCTTTATAATCTGAAGCTTTGTAGTATATTGAGGTGATGGAAAACCTTGGGGAACATCTCTTCTGTGAAAAACAAAAGCTAAAGAAAACATTTACCTCTGACCTTGCTACTCCTCCTTCCTGCCAGTGATGTTTCCCCTTGTGAGACATGCCTGATAAGTGTGTCCCTTCTACCTAAATCTGATAATAGGACATTATTACCCTAAATCGTATGAAGTAAGAAGAAACATTTTTTTTTAAGCCTTGCTTTTGTTTAAGTTGTTTGTTCCAGGAGAATTCCCCTCAGGGGGATTTTTTTTTTTTCCTAAGAAAATACCTTAATGGCTCCACTGACAATGAAAAGTAGGCCAAAGGCCCTTGTATCAGTCTAGATGGGAAAGCATGAAACAGAATATCAACTGCTCTAAAATGGCAGGAATTTAGAGCTTCTATGCTGTTGGCTCCGGAAAAGATGAAAGGAGAAAAAGGTCTAAGAAGTAAACCGTCCATAGACTAGGACCCAGCTTTTTTAGTCAGTGAGAAATTTCTGTGGACTGAGGAGAGACAAATACATTTTGAGGAAAAGTCACATCTGAAATTCAGTATGCAATATGCAGATGTTTTAAGCTCTGGGTTGTCATTATTCTTACTATCCCCAAACTTTTGGTCAAGTCTGTTATGCAAAATACTTTCGTGTTAGAGGTTCTTAAAGGGCAGTAAGAGAGAAGAGACCATGTCCATTCTAGTGAGAATCAGAATAGAGGGGAAAGCACAGCTTCAAGAAGGGAGACGGGGAGCAGAGTACAGGGAGGTGAGTTGGGAGCAGAAATTCTGAGCGAGCTGCGATGGAAAACATGAATGCATCCCTCATCTCATGCCTTAGAAATTCTAAAGAAAACACCAGAATCTCATAGTACTAGGAATGGGGCTTGGGTCATGTATTTGAAGATTGACGAGTTATATGAGAAGGCTGAAGAGTGGCATCCCCCTTGGTTGTCCCCCACCTTGGTTGTTCAGAGCTGTTTCTAGGGATGGAATCAACCAGTTGGTGCTTCCTGGACCTCAGACTGCCTTGGATCAGATGGACAGGTGGTGGCTCAGGAAGGCACTGGGTATAGACATGGATCTTGGGATCCATGAACTTGTGCATATATTTTGGCTGCTAGACTGACACCTTCTGCAACCCCATCACTAATGAACTTCCACAAAATCACTGCAGGTTGCTATTGCTTTTCTCTGCTTTTGTTATTGCAGGAGGTTGTAGTTTTTATAGTGAAGTAAGAAAATGACTAATTTGTAGCAACACTCAAACAACATTGAGTACCCTCTCTGCTATGTGCATTCACACATCTGTTTGAAAGTGACTGCAATAACTTTTTTATTATAGTTTTATTATAGTTACTATTACCTTTATTTTGCAGATAAAGAAAGTAAAGTTTAGAGAGGTTGTAACTTACCCCAAATCATACTGCTTTTGTGTTATGGAACCTCAACTTGAACCCTAGACTTCTGATTCCAAATCCAGTGCTCTTTTTATTATGCCAGTTTTCTTGAATTTATTTTAATCCGAAAGCATGGGAGAGAAGGTATTTTTCTTCACTGTGATTTTCCCAAAGTTGCAAACCCCACTACAGACAGCTCTGGGTACAGAAGCATGCTAGGAGTCTATCTTGATGACATTGTTGTATTTTATACTATTATCTTTACAACTATAGAGTAACAAATGATGAGATACCAAAAGAATAAGTGAGAGTTCTTTAATTGGAAGTCTATTTTCATGTCCAGTTAATTTTTTCCCCAGTAGGTAAATAATACATCATTTTAGAGAATTGTAAGAACATTCTCATTATAAGTAGTACTTAAGATTTACAAGAGGTTAGGGGAATGGCTTTTCAATCTGGTAATTGTTTTTATGTGTATTCACTTCCTGTTGCCCCAGGAACTTAGTGAAATGTTATTTGTTCCCTGGAGAAATAATTTCAGATCTCTATATTGATAAGATACCACGAATATACAGTTTTCACAGGGAAACAAGAACAAAGCTGTATGAGGTTTCATTAAAATTTGGCCTCATTCCTAGTTTCATGGGTTAGTGAATGGCCTAAGAGATCGCCTCCTCCAGCCCCTGCCTCTACCTTATGTAGTATCTGAACAATTCAAAAAGGAGCATTTCTGCTGTTCTTAAAATTCTGGAATTTATCTTGGTAACTTAAATCTCTATAAGACCATGTTTTCTATACCAAGACATATCTTTCTATCCAACTTAATCTTTTGTATTCTCATCTGGCAATTTCTCTCTAGAACTTTGTGTCCTCTCTCCACTAGAGACAAAACTCAGACGGTCAGCCACCTCTGTGCAAAACTTATAGTTTCAACACATGTGGTCAGCTCTCAACTAGACCAAATAATCTCATTTAAAAATTTGTCTTCTGGGTCCAGTTTTCCATTCTCACAGCCACATTAATGGATCTTGTTTAGCTTTTTGTCTCTTATCCATTCACTGTGAAATTGTGAATTCCAAGATTATGTGTGGTCATGAGTTGATCTGAACACTTTTGGGCTCTAATTCTAGTGTGAACCAGAAGAATGACCTTTCATTGTTTTAAGACTTCATTTGGAAATTACCACAGCTAATTTTCGGTGGCATGAAAAGGGAGGAAGCTGCTAACAAGGTCTATAAAGTATTCATTTTTTTAATTTAAAAATATTTATTAAGTGCCTATTATGTGTTAGGTACTGTTCTAAGGGTTTGGGATCCATCAGTGAAAAAAACAAGAATCTCTGTCCTCTTGGAGCTTACATGACAGATGTCTGTGTGTCATATGCATTTTGTGGCATGTATTTATGGGTTGTTTTTTCAGCATGCATTTATGGTCTGTAATACATCTGGAGCATCTACACATCTGGAAAGGTTCTCATCCTCACATCCTCCCAAGCTGGGGAGATCGGATGATGAGAAGTCCCAGTTCCTGGCTCAGGAGAAAACAAAACTAAGAATATATTTTCAAATGAGACGTTGTGTATATGGTGGCTACTTGCGTTCTGATACTTTGTGTGTTCAGAAGGCATGGAGCGGGTCCATGTGATGCCTTACCTTCTTTGTATGAAATTGTTTCTGTAGAAAAAGTGTTTTGCATCTCTCACAACTCACTTAACTATCCAATATTTGGGACATATCGAGTTTGTAATTGGGAATTGTCTGTGCACCTGTCTGCATCTACATAGAATATGAGTATGGGTGTGCTTATGCACATTTAGACATACACTCATATAAGAAAAGCAACATAGAAGCTATTTATTAAACACATGTGTATTGTGTACCTATTCTCTACAAAACATGATGCTGGACTCTTTCTTTCAGTAAGAATAATGGGTGCATAGTAGATGGGATAAGAGAGCCTATTTCCAAATTTGACTCAGATGCTTCATGCTTCATATACTTGTTACTTGTATAATCTGGGGAAAGCCATTTAACTTTTTGAACTTTGATTTCCTCACCTGAGTGTTTGGAAAATAGCTTCTGAGTTACAGTACTGGCTGCTGGAAGGGTTAAATGAGATGATGTATGTGAATGGTACTGGGCACTTAATAAATGTCTAATTTTAAAAAGTAGGTACAGATCCTGTTCTAAAGGAAGAATCAAACACATGGATTTGTCATTTATAAGAGGCAGAGAGAGATACAGATAAATGGATGCTTGTAGAGTCCAGGGAGAGGTTGTATATGGGACATGTGAAGGGGTAGGGATTCAGGAAGGTGCTGGAGGACCAGGCATTGGAGCGGGATGGGATTTACACAAGAGGAAATGATAAGGGTAGTCTAAATCGAAGTACAGAGAACTTTTACTAGTTTAGCCACCCATACACACATTATCCTTTATGTTAAGGAAGATGTTACAAATGTGCTGCTGTGTCTTCTCCGTGTGTGATTTGTGATTGAAGACAATAATCACAGTCAGGTCACCCAATATCCAAAGTCTAAAAGGACTTGATTTTCTTTCTCACTTTCTACCTTCTAATTCAATTGCTAATTTAAAATCAGAATAATTACTTGATTTCTTATTGTCAAGTATGCTCTGTCTTTGTTTTCCACACTAGTGCTCTAATTTCATACACACATATACACAAACACGTGGTTTAATAATAAAATGTATTCCAAGATATTCATCAAGATGATAGATATTCAACAGCAATCCCGTTTCCTAAAGGTCAATGGAATTTTTAAAACATATAATAAATTTACATAGTAACGTCATGGGCTAATTCCAGGCTCAATTCATCTTTGATGCATGGGGCACTTTCTCCTGCCTTCTCCTCCAACCTTAGATACCACAATTTCCACCCCTACTCACACACACACACACACACACACACACACCACTGCCCTCCAGCCACACCAAACTAGTTAAGGCTCCTGACTCACTGGACTTGTTCATGCTTCTATGCCTTTATGCAGATTTTCTCTCTGCCTGGAATGCTACTCCACTACCCCCTCTGTTTACTTAGGCCACCTGCTCCACCTTCCTGACCAACTCAAATGCAGTCTTTTTGTAATGCGGTCCCTGATGCCTACAAGGAAAACAGTTCTTTATGTCCCCGCTGTACCTCAGCTTCAGTGCTCATCAACCAACACTGGAATGTACTTTGCTCCTGACCATCTTCCCTATTATGCTGTGAGGTCCCTCAGGGAAAGCCTGCTGCTTTAATAAGTTCTTGTAAAGCCTGGACTTATGTAGAAGATAAATAGAAAATATTTATTGATTGAATAAGTGAATTAAAAAATTGAAATGATGTAGGACTATTTTCTTTCCTGACTTTTTTACACTCAGAGTGATGGAATTCAGTTAAGCATATGAGAGGATAAACCAACCAAAGGGGAAAAACTGAGAGTGAGAATGATGAGAAAAAAATTGGGTGCTTTTGGTGGCTTTCAGGCATTCTGTAGAAAAACTAACTCCTGCAAGAGTGGTTCTCAATGTTGGCTGTATATTGGATTCACCTGGGGAGTTTTACAAACGTGATGCCTGGGTCCCAACTATAGAGACTTTGATTTAATTGGTGCTCAGTATAGCCAGAGCTTTAGTTCCCAGGGTGATTGTAAAGTACAGACAAAATTGAGATTGACAGTCCTACACGGTGAAGATTGTTGTGAGTGCTTCCCTGAGACTAAGGTAAGCAGAGAGATGGGGGCATACGGTATGTGTGCGTGCGTGTGTGTGTGTGTGTGTGTGTGTGTGTGTGTAATTTGTCAAGAATGTGAATTTGTGATAGGCAGGTTAGGAAGCTTCTTCTGAATTTATTAATATTTTTAAGTTTTGAGGTGCAAATCTAAAGTAAATAAGACCAATGTTTATTAAATATATTTACACATAGGCCACTCAAAGAGGTCATTTTAAAGTCTAACACTTCTGGAAGTTGGTTTTCAAAGTCATTTAGCTTTTACTTGAAAGTTGATTTATTTTTAAGCTTCTAATTTCAGACTAAATAAACACACAGTAGATTATCTAGAGAATTGAAGCCAAACCTATTTTAGGCTCTAATTAGCCCTACTACTTGAGGTGAAAGTGAGTCTTTGTTTTGAATTTTTTAGCTACTTGAGGACAAAGCACAGTTTTTATCTGTTTTCTCTGGGTAATTTACAAGTATCATTGCAGCTTTAACATCTTCATTTTCTGAGGGAAGTGCAGGCAACACAATGTCGTGATGAGAACTTCAGTTTGTAGCTCGCTAGCACTTATGCTACATGATCTGGACTTTTTTCTGAAATATAAGAAGGGAATTTATACAATTAATTGTAAAGACATGGGTTTTAAACAAAATATTGGCTGCATAATCCTATATTCCAATCCAGATCCAATTGAATACTTTAAACCTCATCCAAGATTATCCAGATTACCCAGAACCAGTGATGGGCTCTGATTCTCTCCCTTCCACTGGAGCATGAAATCTCTTGGCACCAACATTATGTTTTAAACTGAACCAAAGGCTGGAAACTCGAAAATGCCCCAACAGGACAGAATTATTTTTATTTCTATTGTTATTTCAATGTAGAAAGTATGAGAACACTTTATTTTCTTTATTTTAACTTTTCACATACTAAGGAAAGCTCTATGGAGCAAAGGTCCTCATTTCAAAGGGCACCAGTGTGAAAAGAGTATTTTCTTTCTTTATACTCCAATAAATGGAAAAAAAGCCATGAGCACTTGCTATATTTCTGCTATCCTTAGAACGCAGCATAGAGTAGACCCATCTTGGACCCTACATTGAAAACTCTAGGAGATCCTTGTTATTATAATTGGAAGATTCTGAGGAATCTGAGGAGGAAGCTAATATTTGACTAGAGATTTAAAAAAAATAGAGGAAATAGATACTTGTGCAAACAATTCACTTCATAGCACATCTGTACTTTGTACTGATGATACTTTAATAAAGATCTAGTAATATCTGAAATGTTATTTTTTTTTAATTTTATTTATTTACTTTTTGCGGTACGCGGGCCTCTCACTGTTGTGGCCTCTCCCGTTGCGGAGCACAGGCTCTGGACACGCAGGCTCAGCGGCCACGGCTCACGGGCCCAGCTGCTCCGCGGCATGTGGGATCTTCCCGGACCGGGGCACGAACCCGCGTCCCCTGCATCAGCAGGCGGACTCTCAACCACTGCGCCACCAGGGAAGCCCTGACATGTTATTTTTAAATACTGTTTTTATTTAAATAACAAACCTCCATATGGCTTCTAAATTCAGGATAGAAATGTGGAGTGATGTAGCTTATTCACTCTTGCAGAGTTATCTTTGAAATTAGATATTTTTATCCCCATTTACTAAAGAATAATGACTCACCAAGGATTGTTAAGTTTCCTACACATCGTCCTTCAGCTTACTGATGTCAGGTATTATATTAATAAATTCTCTGGTATTTCAATCCTTTTAGTCCTTCTGGTTTTCACATTTTGGCTAATGTGGGTCTGCTTGTTCCTGAGAAATGGGCGCAGTCTTTTTTTTTTTTTACCATTATGATTTGTATATAATTCATACAAATTACAAGCAAAACAACTTAATGTTGCCTTTAAATACTACCATAACATAATAAGGAGAAAAATGCAAATGGATGAATTCTAAAAAAATTCCACACATCCACTAGTAGCTACAATTTCCAAATTCAATGCATCATTCACAAGGTCAGTTAAAAGGTAAACATTTTAAAAGGAAGGCCTTAAAAGCATACATTTTGCAAGGGATCACCTGCAAGTTTAAGAAGTAATTCCAAGTTTTCTGAATTTTCAGAACTCATAAAGTCTCACAAATCCTGTGGATCAGTCCCTTTTCCAGATGCTTTTCTATGAGCTCATTATTCATATATTCAACAGATACCGAGCACCTATAAAGTGCTTGGCTCCATGGATATAATGGTGAAGATACAAGCCTTGCCTTCCTGCAGTGGATATTCTAGATGGTACAATAGAAGGCCATTACAGAAAAATGTGTTAAGTTTCTAAGCATGTGTATATCTATAAACTTTTATTTTAAAGAAAAATTCAAAGAGTTGGGGTCATCCTGAGACAGCAGATTACCTTTGATGAAAATAATTTATTTCACATGTGCTGTTGCTACTGTTCTCAATTCTTAATGCTTGGAATGCCACCATTTAAAAACTCTGGTTCAAATGTTATATATTTCATAACTAACTGGATAAAGAAATAGTAGAATTGGCACAGAGGAGCTATGGCTAGCCCTGATGTTTTGACAAGAGGTAAAGAATATTTCACATTTCAAAGCTTAAAACCTTTTCTATTAAATAAAAATCCAATAGCTTCTTCCCTCTTCCACTTAAAGTCACTTATTTTACCATAAATAAATCCTTTGGAAACAATCATGAGATGTATTATCCTGTATGGTGGAAAACATCCCTAGATAATACCTGAATGACTCTAAATGATTCAGTAAGTCTGACCATCCTAAATGTATCTATTGGTTGGTTTCCCTGAAGACCTTCCCACCAAACAATACCTTCAGCTCAGCATATGTATCTTTAGAACGAGTTCATTCTGTATTCAGATATTTCAAGTGTAGTGCACATGCTACCATTTTGTCAGGATAATTAGAGCCAGTAGAAGTAGTTCTCATTTTGTAACTTAAAATCTACTACAAAAGAAAGTAGACACCAAGATACCAAAATCTTTCATGCTTAAAGGCAAATGTATTCAGTTCCTTTCCATGCAGAACATAGTAAGGTATCTTACATGCTTGTTATTTCTTTTCCTAATCAAGTTTGGGACAACCTTTGAGGATCCACGCATGCTCCATGGTGAGCCATCTTGTACCCTGTTCTGGTAAGTATCTTACATAGAAGAGAAAGGAATATTCTTGCTGACCTAGAGATTAGTCAAGGGGGGAGTGTGGTGGGAGAAGGGTTAATGTCTACTGTCTCCTCCGTTGCCGTCAAGGTCATGGTGGGGCGTTTATCCACTTGTACCAACAGATGCCTACAGAAGCCGTTCAGATACGCCACGGCAGGGAGGAAGGCATGGGAGAAGAGGACCAAGAGGAGAGACTTGCTATCCTATGATGGAGTGAAGAGGCAGCTGGCTGGAAAAACCAGGAATAAGGAAGTGAAGTCATCCTCTTTAGGAGGCCATACCAAGCAGAAAGCCTCTGAAAAATCCACCAGTCACTAGAACATTCTTTTTCACAAACGACACCACCTCCTCTAGTTTGCTTTTGACCTCCGTAGGTATCTGGTTGCTCTTGTGGATCTTCAGCTGTTCCTTGGCTTTCTTCATATCCTTCTCTACCCGCTGCCCATCCACTTTGATGTAGCCAGTATGGTTTGCAAGCTGAAGCAGGAGAAATCCACCTCCCAGAGCTGTGGCAGCCAACTTTCCAACCTTCCAGAATAAGAAACCCGTGCACCATCCAGTGACCCCTCCAATTAACAGCTGGGTTGCCACGCTATACTTTTCAGCTAAAGGCCCAGATTCCTACCCAAACAGCTTGCACCACCCTGGCTGCTTTTTAGCAAGTTCTGCAAGGTCCAGTGACTCAAAATTCACCTCCAAGTTTCCTTGACTGGCTGCGGCCATTTCAGCGAGCGGGTCTCGCGATGACACGCGTCGGGCCTCCGCGCGGTAGGACGCAGACTGGCGCGCTGCGGTCGGCGCGAGCTGGCTTCCGGCACTTGGGGTAGATGGTTCCATTCCCACGGCGGCGGCGGGAGACGTGGGCGCGCTCTCGGTTTGTGTAGTCTTCAGTCTGGTTTTGGAGATCCTCCTGAGTATCTCCTGACCCTTTTATTTTATTTTATTTTTTTGGTACGCGGGCCTCTCACAGTTGTGGCCTCTCCCGTTGCGGAGCACAGGCTCCGGACGCGCAGGCTCAGCAGCCATGGCTCACGGGCCCAGCCGCTCCGCGGCATGTGGGATCTTCCCGGACCGGGGCACAAACTCGTGTCCCCTGCACAGGCAGGCGGACTCTCAACCACTGCGCCACCAGGGAAGCCCTCCTGCCACTTTTAAAAGGTAAGTAATCCTTTTATCCTGCTACGGAGCACAATACTGGGGATGTGAGACCAAGAATGGTCAGGTGTAGGAAATTAAAGGAAAGCCTGTTCACTCTCCTTTAATAGCACCCTGTATTAATTTAATTTCAAAGTTGAGAAAGACTCCAGGATAGTCTAGTCTAATCATCATACACTGGGTGCACATTGGCTGCCTTAAATAAAACCTCCTGTTAGTATTTCCCCAGAGTGTTTCCAAGGAAATGGGTCTTTGAGAATAGTGATTCCAGTCAAGTCCTTGGCAGCTTGTACAAGGGTAGTGAGTGATGGGCTAGTGCTTATGATAAAAGCTAATTTACTGAATAAACTGCGTGGTAGACACTTTTCTAAGTTCTTTGTATGCATTTACTCTTTAATCCTCACAATAACCTTATGAGGCAGGTACTGTTATAATCCTTATTCTACAGATGAGGAAAAGAGAGCTGGAATTCAAACCAACACTTTCAACACTTGGCATCTTTTACTATTATGTCATACTATTCTAGAAAAGGAGAGACTATTGTAGTTAGTGGATAAGAATATTTCTTAGAGACCTTATTTATGATGAAGATATGTATATAAAACCTGATCCTCAAGGATACTTTCAGATCCTTCTCTGTGATTATCTGATATCAGGAGCTTTCTTACCCCATAGGAACGTTGAAGTTTACTTTATTAGCAGTAAACTAATAAATAAGGGATTCAGAACTATAGCTTGCTGACTTCCTATAGATCTTGAAAGCATCATTTCTGTAACTGAGCAATAGCACACGGGGCCATTGAGAAAACCAACCTGTAATAGGTTGAATTTCAATGACTTATGTTTTTATTTTATTTTGTTTTATTTTATTTTAAGAAGTGGTACCTTCTCCAGGAAGAAAAATCCTGTTAACTTAAGAAAATACATTTTGGAGCATAAAAGTCCAGTCTGATATGTTTTGCTTAAATCCAGGAGAACTGTACTTATTCAAATTATAAAGCAGAGAGTTCAACTGAAAATGTGGTCTCATGATAAATAGATTGTAAAGGAGAGAAAATATAATCTGACAGCAGGCATTTTAAAGCTTATTTTTTGCATTATAGAGTTTTGCAATAGAGTTTTGGAAGAACTTTTAAGATACTTGGAGAAGTATCAGGAATGATTTAAAATCATAGTTAACAAATGCCATGGTTTTTATTGTCCAAGCAAATTCTTGTATCTTAACATCTATGGGAGAGATGAGCTATATATACAATAGACAAAGCATTTTTATTTTTTAATGATTTTCTGTTTTTCTTTGTCTTTGACTCAAAAGGTTTTATTTTCTGGCCTATTTAGGTGGATGATATCCACTTAGGTAATCAAGTTGAAAATATGAGCTGCTATTATATTTTGGTCATGACACACAGTTGCTGGAAAATTAGATTCCCTGTAATTGGATTGATGCTGAAATTGTAATTATAAATTTCTGTTGTTATTTTGCTTTTATTTGATTTTTTAAAACTGGACAGTTGTTGTGGAAATTAACTCAGACCTGACAACTTCAAGTGGTTAGAAATATATGAGCTGAAGTTTCTAGTGTTCAACAAATTGAGGAACTTAGTTTTGAAATGTGAAATTTCTGTTGCTCTTAATCTTTATAAAATAAAGATGTAGCATTTTTCTCTGCTTTGACTTAGACAAGTATAACATTTCCCACACTTGAGTCATCCCCCTACCACTTTCACAAATTTTTGCTGTCTA